>NC_140585.1:1345139292-1345585459 GCF_964204655.1 Triturus cristatus
GAGAAAATGCAGAATTGTTGTGTCCCTGGTACAAACTTTAGCGGCCGAGCATTGTAAATGCTAAAGCATCAATCAATCAAACATTTGTAGAGCGCACTACATACCCGTGAGGGTCTCAATGCTCGGGGGGGGGGGCGCTACTGATCGAACAGCCAGGTCTTGAGTAGCCTCCTCAAGGTCAGCAGGTCTTGGGTCTGTCGTAGGCTCAGTGGGAGGGTGTTCCAGGTCTTGGCGGTGAGGTGGGAGAAGGATCTCCCGCTGGTGGTTGTTCTTTGGATGCGCGGGATGGTGGCGAGTGCCAGGTCGGCAGAGCGGAGCTGGCGGTTGGGGATGTAGAAGGAAAGTCGTCTGTTGAGGTAGGCTGGGCTGGTCTTGTGGAGTGCCTTGTGTGCGTGGATGAGGAGCTTGAAGGATATCCTCTTGTTGACGGGCAGCCAGTGCAGGTTTCTCAGGTGGGGGTGATGTGGCCGTGGCGTGGTACATCAAGGATCAGTCGTGCCGAGGCATTTTGGATGCGCTGCAGTCGTTTGATGAGCTTGGTCGGGGCTCCCGCGTAGAGGGCGTTTCCGTAGTCGAGTCTGCTGCTGACAAGGGCCTGGGTGACTGTTCTTCTTGGATCTGTCGGGATCCACCTGTAGATCTTGCGGAGGGTGATGAAGCAGGAGGAGGAGACGGCGTTGACTTGCTTGGTCATGGAGAGCGTTGAGCCGAGGATAATTCCCAGGTTGCGTGCGTGGTCGGTGGGTGTCGGGGCTGCCCCCAGTGCCGTCGGCCACCAGGAGTCGTCCCAGGCTGAAGGATTGGAGCCAAGTATGAGGACCTCCGTTTTGTCCGTGTTCAGCTTCAGTCGGCTGATCTTCATCCAGTCGGTGACGGCCTTCATTCCTTTGTGGATGTTGGCTTTGGCGGTGATGGGGTCATTGGCGAGGGAGAGGATCAGTTGAGTGTCGTCGGCGTAGAAGATTATGTTGAGGTCGTGCTGTCGGGCGACGTGTACGAGCGGGGCCATGTAAATGTTGAACAGTGTCGAGCTGAGGGAGGATCCCTGGGGTACGCCACAGATGATCTCGGAGGCTTTGGATCGGAATGGGGGGAGGCGGATGCTCTGGGTTCTGCCGGAGAGAAAGGAGGTGGTCCATTCCAGGACTTTGTCTCAGATCCCTACAGTGTGCGCGTAGTGTGTGGTGGCAGACGGTGTCGAAGGCGGCAGAGAGGTCCAGGAGGATGAGGGCTGCGGTCTCATCGTAGTCCAGCAGGGTCCTGATGTCGTCGGTGGCAGCGATGAGGGCGGTCTCGGTGCTGTGGTTGCTGCAGTACCCTGACTAGGAAGGGTCCAGGATTCTGTTTTCTTCGAGGTATCGGATTAGCTGTCTGTTGACGATCGTCTCGATGACCTTGGCCGGGAATGGGAGCAGAGAGATGGGCCGGAAGTTCTTGAGGTCTCGAGGGTCTGCCTTGGGTTTCTTGAGTATGGCGTTGATCTCGGCGTGTTTCCAGCTCTCTGAGAAGGTCGCGGTCTTGAGGAAGAGATTGATGATGTTGCGCAGGTGGGGTGCGATGGAGCTGCTGGCTTTGTTGAAGATGTGGTGCGGGAATGGGTCTGACGGGGTGGATTGTGCTCATGGTCTTGATGGTGTCATCGATGCTCACGCTGGTCCGGGCTAGCGGGGGGGTCGTGGTCGATGGTGTGCGGAGAGTCTGTTGTGTTGCTGTCTGTTGGGGCTGTCTGGGTGTTGAAGCTGTCGTGGATGTCTGCTATCTTGCAGTGGAAAAAAGTGGCAAGGGAGTCGCACAGGGCTTGCGGCGGCGGGATGTCATTGGTGTTGGAGCTGGGGTTGGAGAGTTCCTTCACGATGTTGAAGAGCTCCTTGCTATTGTGTGCATTGTTGTCGAGGCGGTCTTTGAAGGAGGTCCTCTTGGCAGTCCTGATGAGGTGATGGTGGTTGCAGGTGGCGTCCTTGTGGGCTGCGTGGCTGTCTGGAGTCTGTTCGCTGTGCCATTTCTTCCCTAGTTTCCAAAAGGCTCGCTTGGAGGCTAGGAGTTCTGGGGTGAACCAGCTGGCCCTCTTGCCGGTGTCCCTGTGGGGGGGTTTCTTCAGCGGGGCGAGGGTGTTGGCGCAGTCCTCGATCCAGCGTCTGAGGCTGTGGGCAGCGTCGTCGGTGTTGGAGGGTTCGGTGGGTGGGCTTACAGCGAGGTTTGCATGCAGTAGGTCTTCGGTAATTTTGCTCCAGTAGCGACGGGGGGTCTGTTGGGTGTGGTGGTGTGTGGTGGGTTTCTGGAAGGCGAAGTGGATGCAGCGGTGGTCGGTCCAGAGGAGTTCGGTGGTGTGGCTGACGGAGACGTGCGGGCTTGAGGAGAAGACGGGGGTCGAGCGTGTGGCCGGCAGAGTGGGTGGACGTTGTGACAAGTTGCTTCAGTCCGAGGTTGGCAAGGTTATCGATCAGGGTTGTGGAGTTGTCGTCGTTGTTCTCAAGGTGAAAGTTCAGGTCTCCGAGGAGGATGTAGTCGGTGGAGGTCAGGGCGCGATGAAGTCGGCGATGGAGTCGCTGAACTGGGGACAGGGTCTGGGGGGTCTGTAGATGAGGGTGCCTCTGAGGGTGGAGTTGGGGTCTGTGTGGATCTGGAAATGCATGTGTTCGGCGGTGCTGAGAGTGTCGCCGGTGCTGGTCGAGACCCTGATGCTGTTCTTGTGGACGATGGCGATTCCTCCTCCGACTCCGTTGGTGCGGTCTCTGCGGGTGATCTTGTAGCCGTCTGGGATGGCTTAGGCGATGTCTGGTGCAGAGGAGTCGTTCATCCAGGTCTCTGTCAGGAAGGCGACGTCTGGGGCTGATGTGTCGAGCAAGTCCCAGAGCTCGACGGCGTGTTTGCGTGTGGAGCAGGTGTTCAGTAGGATGCATCGGAGGTGGTTGAGGTCTTTCTTGGCGGGTTGTTCAGCAGCTCTGAGGCTGGTGTAGCTGCAGTTCCGGCAGGTGAAGGGACCGTGTGTCAGTTTTGGGGCGGCATTGAAGCAGGTGTGGGTCCGTCCGGGGTTGAGAGCGTGGAGTGTGCTGGTATCGTAGCGGTGGTGGTCGTCGTGGTGGGTGCGGGGACCAGGGGTTCTGGCGCTGGGCATGGTCTGGACGCAGATGGGCGCAGACGGGCCTGCCTGTGGCGCGGCCGCGCAGCGGCCACCATATATGGGGATTTGGGAGGGAGGAGCAGCAGGGAGGTGGGAGGCAGGGGCAGCGAATGGGCAGTGAGGGAGGCGGGGCAGCAGGGGACGCAGCGACGGGAAAGGGGGCGGCGAGGGCACCGAAGGCAACCAGGCACAATCAGGGGCAGCGAGGGGGAACAGAAGGCAAAAGAGGGCACATAATGAAGGGGCAACGAGGCGAACAGAAGGCAAGCAAAACGGGCACAGATAAGAATGCAGGCACAGGGGGGAGACAGGCAACAGCGGTCACAGACACCAGAAGACAGTATGGGCCGCGCAGCGGCCATCATATATGGGGATTTGGGAGGGAGGAGCAGCAGGGAGGTGGGAGGCAGGGGCAGCAAATGGGCAGTGAGGGAGGCGGGGCAGCAGGGGACGCAGAGACGGGAAAGGGGGCGGCGAGGGCACCGAAGGCAACCGGGCACAATCAGGGGCAGCGAGGGGGAACAGAAGGCAAAAGAGGGCACATAATTAAGGGGCAACGAGGCGAACAGAAGGCAAGCAAAACGGGCACAGATAAGAATGCAGGCACAGGGGGGGGACAGGCAACAGCGGTCACAGACACCAGAAGACAGTATGGGCAGTACAGGGAAAGACAGAAAGACAGCGACAGTAATACAAACCTAAGGCCTACCAATGGCCACGAGGGAAGAGGCGCAGGTGGTAGCCTGCGGGTGGAGGAGGGCCTCAACTTCTACAGCAGCGGCAGCTGGGGCAGGGCCAGGACACACAGGCGGAGCTGTGTGGTGGGGGAGCAACCTACCAACAAGGTCAAGGGCCGCTCTCCTCACCGCGCAGCGGCTGCCATATATGGGCATGAGGGAGGGAGGAGCAGCTGGGAGGCAGCGAATGGGCAGTGAGGGGGTGGGGCCTCAGGGGATGCAGCGGCGGGAACGGGAGTGGCGAGGGCACCGAAGGCAACCGGGCACAATCAGGGGCAGCGAGGGGGAACAGAAGGCAAAAGGGGGCACAGAATGAAGGGGCAACGAGGGGAACAGAAGGCAAGAAAACGGGCACAAATCAGTGGCAGCGAGGGGGAACAGAAGGGAAAAGAGGGCACAGAATGAAGGGGCAATGAGGGGAACAGAAGGCAAGCAAAACGGGCACAGATAAGAATGCAGGCACAGGGGGGAGACAGGCAACAGCGGTCACAGACACCAGAAGACAGTATGGGCAGTACAGGGAAAGACAGACAGACAGCGACAGTGATACAAACCTAAGGCCTACCACTGGCCACGAGGGATGAGGCGCAGGTGGTAGCCTGCAGGTGGAGGAGGGCCTCAACTTCTACAGCAGCGGCAGCTGGGGCAGGGCCAGGACACACAGGCGGAGCTGTGTGGTGGGGGAGCAACCTACCAACAAGGTCAAGGGCCGCTCTCCTCACCGCGCAGCGGCTGCCATATATGGGCATGAGGGAGGGAGGAGCAGCTGGGAGGCAGCGAATGGGCAGTGAGGGGGTGGGGCCTCAGGGGATGCAGCGGCGGGAACGGGAGTGGCGAGGGCACCGAAGGCAACCGGGCACAATCAGGGGCAGCGAGGGGGAACAGAAGGCAAAAGGGGGCACAGAATGAAGGGGCAACGAGGGGAACAGAAGGCAAGAAAACGGGCACAAATCAGTGGCAGCGAGGGGGAACAGAAGGGAAAAGAGGGCACAGAATGAAGGGGCAATGAGGGGAACAGAAGGCAAGCAAAACGGGCACAGATAAGAATGCAGGCACAGGGGGGAGACAGGCAACAGCGGTCACAGACACCAGAAGACAGTATGGGCAGTACAGGGAAAGACAGACAGACAGCGACAGTGATACAAACCTAAGGCCTACCACTGGCCACGAGGGATGAGGCGCAGGTGGTAGCCTGCAGGTGGAGGAGGGCCTCAACTTCTACAGCAGCGGCAGCTGGGGCAGGGTCAGGACACATAGGCGGAGCTGTGTGGTGGGGGAGCGACCTACCAACAAGGTCAAGGGTCACTCTTCTCACCGCGCAGCGGCCGCATATATGGGGATGTTGGGAGGAGCAGCTGGGAGGGGGGAGGTAGGGGCAGTGAATGGGCAGTGAGGGGGCGGGGCCACAGGGGACGGAGTGGCTGGAACGGGAGCGGCGAGGGCACTGAAGGCAACCGGGCACAATCAGGGGCAGCGAGGGGGAACAGAAGGCAAAAGAAGGCACAGAATAAAGGGACAATGAGGGGAACAGAAGGCAAGAAAACGGGCACAAATCAGGGGCAGCGAGGGGGAACAGAAGGCAAAAGAGGGCACAGAATGAAGGGACAATGAGGGGAACAGAAGGCAAGAAAACGGGCACAAATCAGGGGCAGCGAGGGGGAACAGAAGGCAAAAGAGGGCACAAAATGAAGGGGCAATGAGGGGAACAGAAGGTAAGCATAACAGGCACAGATAAGAATGCAGGCACAGGGGGGAGACAGGCAACAGCGGTCACAGACACCAGAAGACAGTATGGGCAGTTCAGGGAAAGACAGACAGACAGCGACAGTGATACAAACCTAAGGCCTACCACTGGCCACCAGGGATGAGGCGCAGGTGGTAGCCTGCGGGTGGAGGAGGGCCTCAACTTCTACAGCAGCGGCAGCTGGGGTAGGGTCAGGACACACAGGCGGAGCTGTGTGGTGGGGGAGCGACCTACCAACAAGGTCAAGGGCAACAAGGTGAATCCATTATGGATTCAATGGGCTAACTTCCTCACTGCAACGTATGTAAAATACAGATTCAATTCTAGATTACATGCACAAGCATTCTTGCAGTACGAACAAGAATTCCCTCTGCCGAATTAAATTATGCCTCTAGATCGATAGGAATTCATCATTTATACCAATGGTTCTTCCCATCCCGCCAGAGGAATGAAACAGCAATATTGTGTGGCATGCGCAATTGTTAAGGGCACATGCATGACAGAAGGTTCTGCCCCGGAAAAACACAGCGCAGCTGGCGGAACTAAAAGCTCGGTTACTGGCACTAAAAAATACAGATCGTTTGTGATTAATTTTACTGTGTCCAGTCCTGTAACGGATATTTACACTATTGGGGCCAGAATAGATTTAGGGATTCCATAAGTTGCATAGTAAAGCACAAGATGCTTTGGGAACAAGTGGCAAAGCTAAAAGAAGGCCTGCCACGGGCTCATGTTATTCATACATTGAGTTCTCAATGTGTTGGCATTCATATTGAAGGGAATTTGATGGCGGATGAAGCTGCCACGGCAACAGTTTGTACTGCTGCCATTGGTGCAATAACTCGCTCAAGTACAAGGATAGACGGAACAACTAAGGTGGCAGTAAATATTTATTTTTTATATTTTCATTGACATTTGTATTATATAACAGAGACATCAGCTTACACATTGGTCACATTAGTCCTCTATGGGTATTGGCGTTTGAAGATCAGCAGATGTACAGAGTTATATGCAATTGGAAAATCGAAAAGCATACATTAGATAGCATAGGTCCACAACAATAACAGCTGAGTGTGCTCATGTGTTATGTATATTGCGGATGATCCCCGTGTGGTATGTCATAAATTTGAACAATGGGAGGCGGGTTCAACCAAATGAGGACAAATTAATTCAAAAGAGGGTAGGGGAAACTGTTTGTGACCTGTTGCTGTGAGGAACTGCAACACAAACATATCTGCTTGTCTGTGGGGTTGGATATCTATGTGTTAACTAGCTGACCAGGTATTGTGGATCACCGACCCATATGCATCGCCGCGTGTACAAACCCATAATGTGATGCATGAACTGTCTAATCTCCCTCTCTCTTCTGAGAATTCCCAGAACGCGTATCTAGTCCCTGCAGATCAGCCACAATAGCCCCCCTACTGCTGGCTAGGGGAAATTTGCGAAGCCCCAGGAGGTCTTCCCTCTGTAGGACCATACCATCCACCTTTGCCCAATTAAGTAAAGAGCAGCGCCAGGCCTTTACATGTAGGGCCTCTGGCACCTTCCATCTTTTGGTGATCAGACGTTTCGCCGTGACTAATCCCAGGTCCAGAAAATGGGAAGTGACCCTGTGATTCCTGCCCCTCTTGAAGAGGTGTAAGATGTATATCAAATATTTTCCCGCAAAAAGCAATGTCACGCTCCGTGCAATGGGCCAAGGTGGGCGCTACTCCAGCCCGGTACTCCCCCAGGGCAGAGCAATGCCATAGCATGTGTAGTAGGTCAGCATTGGGTAAACGACACCTGGGGCAGATTGAGTCTGTGCGGTGAAAGAATTTATTAATCTGGGCTGTGGTGAGGTATTGTGAGAAGTTGGCCTGGCATATGCTGTCTCCTAGTTATAGGGACACCTTGCACCAGTCCAATTCGACTCTTATTGATGATAGGTTTAAGACAACCTTTAAGAAAGCTATCCTAGTGGTAGCTGTGGAGAGCAGCCTTCAGGCTAAGTCTTGAAGGAGTGTTAAGCTTATTGTTTTACCATAATAACCTCTTGAATAACCAAATGAAAGAGTAGCCCACACAGGTATATATATAAAATATATGTATTTATTCTAGACAGAATCCCACAGTCTCTTTATGAAGCTGTGGCAAAGTTACAATATCAAACAAGCATTGATAGACATAATAAATAGCACTATTAACATTGGGCCCCAGGGGGGGACCAAACCATATACTAAAAAAGTGGTATAAGAACCACGACAATTCTACGGGCAATGCCTAGGGCATTCAGGATCGCTGGCCCCTTAAGAATCCACCCCAGGTTATGAGGAAGGGGACCCACGGGAGGCGCGTGCAGTGCAAGTAGCTGCTATCGGGATCTCTATTACAGCCTATGGAGAATGTCGCGGTTGGAAATAAACAGTTTAAAAATACTTCTAGCGTATGTTTAACTCTTTTTTACTTTTCTTCCTCCTCCCCCCCCTTTTTTCCATCTTTCCTTCTTTTTTCTTTTTCACTTTTCTCCTTATTTCTCCTTCTTTATTATACATAGCATATTTTCTATTTCTGCATTATTATTATATATTGTATTGTATTACTGTTGTAATTTATACTTCTACCCAATAAACTTTTCTTTAAACTTAAAAAATACTTCTAGCAGGAGTACAAAGTTAAAACTTTAGACTTAAGCTTTTGAGATGCCCACAACCACGAGAGTACCGAGGTACCACTGTTACCTGCCCCAGGGAAGCCGGGTGCATAAGTCGTTTCTGCTGTCGGGTCGCGGGCTGATTTTCAATGGGAAAATAGTCAAAAGTTCTGCTAGCCAAAAGCGTTGATGATGCCGTGAAGATCAAAGATGTGAAGAATGTAGAGAAGAACCTGAAAGCAGAGGGGACAGAGTCTGGGTCACGGCAAAGTGACCAGGAGGCTCAAAGCAGAGAGCCCTTCGATGTCGGGTGCTTCAGGTGGAAAGTGGTGTAACTTGGATCTGCAGCCAGGGGCTCCGGGAGGCTTCAAGGAAGGCCAGCTTCAGGAGGGCGACTGTCCAACGTCGGATGAGGGTCGCTGCGGTGTTAGTGTCCGGATTGGATCCACTAAGCCTTGGCAACCGCAACCCACGAAGAATAAACAAATCTGCTACAGTGCAGACCCACGAGGTCTGGGAGAGGTCTCCTTCGAGGAGACTGTAGAGCAGGCCTGGAGCAACCAGGGGAACTCTTGTTTTCAAAGATAGACCTCCGCTAGGGCCCACAAGTCGAGAGACAAGGGACCGCGGGAGGCGGCAATTTGGCGTGCGTAAAAGGGCACCCACGGGCCACCGGAGGGGGCTAGGGCGCTGGTCTTTGGCACAATTGCTGTAGAGTGCTTGGCTCGTAAACGGGCGACAGCACAACTTCCCCACTGGTCAGGGTCGTGTGCTATGCAAGAGGTGGCCGGTGTCTCGGGGTATTGGGGATCTCGGCACCCACGTGGTCCACGGTGCGCAAACTCATTGAGCACACTCACTGGCCTCTGGGATGCGCTGGAAACCCACCTCAAGGTTTCTGGAAGTCGTCGAAGTTCGTAAGAGCAGCGAAGTTCCAACCGGGTCACTTGCAGTGTTTCAGGTGCCTGCCAAGCAGGGGGATAACTCCTTTATCCCAAGGGAGATTTCTTCCGTCAGCTGGGCAGCAGCAAGTCGAAGGTCAAGACTGTAAAGTTCAAGATTAATCTGAGGCTCTGGGGCCACGTTATTCACCTTTATCCCCAAGATTAGGAGAGTGTCCAGAGTAGTGTCCACCAATGGTAGGTGAGGCGGGAAAGGGTGGCTACACCCTCTCCCCTTTGTGTGTTTCCCGCCTGGGCGAGGGGCAGGATGCCCCTTAACCGGTTCCAAGCGGTGTATGCAGAATAAGGCTTCTGCAGCTGCCTACGTGCAACTCTGAAAGGACTTTTGGTGCACCCACCCTGTTCCAATCCACATTATCCTGTCTGGGGAGATGCTAGCACCTCCCTGGCACAGGAGCCCTATTGTCCAGCTGGCGAGGCTGGGGTTTTCCCCAGCAACAGCCAGCCAGGGTCGTGTAGGTGGCGGGTAGTAGCCATTTTGTGAAACTTGTGCACTTTTAAATTGGTGTCTAAATTCTGCCGCTTTTCCCATATCGCCCCTCTAGCAGGGGGGAATCGTACCCTCAAGTCCATGGCTGGACTGGGGGTACGATTCCTACATGTTTGACACCAAACACAATATGGTTCTGTGTAGCCATTCTCAAGTTATCGCGATATCGCAATAGACTTATAATGCGGTTAAGAGTATATGGTATGGCTACACTACAAACAACCCAGCAAGGATTTTACGAAGGTTGCAGAGAGGCCCTACTCATGTAGGGGTCCCCCCTCACACATACCTCAGCACCCTGCCTTGTAGGATTACCAAGGCCTGCTATAGGGGTGACCTATGAGAGTATATGTGTTGTAATGGGGTGGGATATAGGATACCTATATCCCTGTAAGGGGTGCTAGCACCACCTTACCCAGACTACAGTAGTGGTCTGGTGGTGTCAGTTTGTATGGCTGTCCCAGGGTGGCACAATAAGTGCTGCAGCCCTGGTAGGCCTTCTGAGGGACCCATGCCCTGGGTACCTAGGGTACCATCTACAAGGGACTGTCAGGGCATCCTCAGCATCCAATTAGTTTGTACCTAGGGTACTTCACATTAGTTTTAGGGAGAAAGCAGATAGGCTGGGGTCCTGGATAGCAGGATCCCAGCCAGACTAGTCAAAAAACACTCAAATACCAGGCAAAAAGTTGGGGGCAACCATTAGTCAGATTCCACCTTCCTACATAACCCCCCCCCCCCCCCAAACGAAAGGAGATAAGGCAAACTTTGTCCAGATAAGCCTTTATTTCCTGAGTGGCCATATAAGGAAGAACCTGCACTAGCATGGTTGCTCCCTGTCTCATGGTCCACTTGGGAAATCCTACCCCAAGGGGTTCTAGAGTTTCTCCAAGGTCTAGGGAAATTACCTGTATTGGTTTTTGGGACAGAGGTGGGCTGGTGGGGCATCTGAGTCTGGAAGTGAGGCCCTATTTGGGTTGGTCTCAACCTCCTCAGATCACTGGCCACTATGGAAGCCTTTCTGCCCATGACTGTCATATCTGGCCCTAAGGGTCAACCTCTGGCTGCCTACAGCTGGGGGTTGGATCCCTTTGGTTGGAATAGTGGAGGGCACTGGAAGGTTTGGGGCAACTATGTTCCAGGTTTCCCTGTGCTCAACAACATCCATTGGAGGGGTACCTATACCTAGGGGTAAGGGGGATCCCTCAGTTTGTAGAAGAATATTCACCTGGCTGAAACTACTCTGCTGGGTGTCCCTAATCTGCTGATGAGGGGGTTCCTCTGGACAGGGGCCCCTTAAGGGTCCACTGACCCCCCTGACCTCTGCAGCCCTGGGCTGACTGAGGCAGGGTAGAGAGGGGAGGGATACCTGCTCCAGACTGGGTACCACCTTGGAAAGATCCCCTGCCATCAGAGAGGTGGGCAGGCCAGGCCTGTCCACTTCTGGGGCAGTTACTTCACAAGGGGCAGGATCAGTTCCCTGAGAAAATTGACCCTTACCTTTAGTCTGGTGGGGGGAGGACTTTTCCTCACCCCCTATGCTCTCTGTTTGGGTGGAGTGATCCATAGTTTCAGGCTTCACTCCCTTTATTTTCTACTGGGGTGGAGGTGAGGCCCTCAGGGTCTCATCCACTTTCTCAGGGATTCCTACCATTTTCAAATGGGCCTTGTGGTCAACCTCAGCCCAGGCTGAGATTTCCAGATCATTCCCCAGTAGACAATCTACAGGCAAGGTGGGGGACACTGCCACTCTCTTGGGGCCAGTGACCCCTCCCCAGCTGAGATTTACTACTGCCATGGGATGGTCTGTCCTAACTCCATCAACGTTGGTCACCTGGTAGCTAAACCCAGGTAAAAGCTGTTCTAGGGGAACTAGTCTCTTGGTCACCATGGTGACACTAGCCCCTGTGTCCTTGTAGGCCACAGCCTTCTGACCATTGATCATGGGCTCTTGTCTGTAGCTGCCCAGGATACTGGGACTCATGGTAAAGTTGGCAAACCCCATGCCACCATCACAGACTAGAGTTGCTTGTGCAGGGGACCTGGTTAGGCCAGAGTCCACCTGAGTTCCCCAAGAAAACCCAACTAAGTTTTTGGGTGCACTCCCACCACCTGGGGGATTACTACTAGTAGCAACAGGAGGTGTGGGAGCTGCAACTGGAGGAACATTCTCTTTATTGCCATTCTTTGGACAACTGGAGTCAGTTTTCCAGTGGCCAGGTTTCTGACACACATGGCAATATGGTTTCTTTTTAGAAGAGGAAGGATTTTGGGACCCACCCCCAGCACTGGGTTTGTGGGGCTCTTCAGGGGACTTTTCTGTCTTATTATCCCCACCTTTCTCTTTGGGCTTGGTAGAATCTTTCTTCTGGTCACCACCTTGGTTCTTGGGCCTGATCCTGGTTTTGACCCATTTGTCTGCCTTCTTTCCCAATTCTTGGGGAGAGGTCAGATCAGAGTCCACCAGGTGCTGGTGTAAGAGTTGGTTATGACAATTATTAAGAATCTGCTCCCTCATTATGAGATTGTACAATCCTTTATAATCATTAACTTTACTGCCATTTAACCAACCTTCCAATGCCTTGGTAGCACAATCAACAAAGTCTACCCAATCTTGATCCTGTGCTTTTTGGGTGTCTCTGAACTTAAGTCTGTGTTGATCAGTGGTTAAGCCAAACCCATCTATAAAGGCATCTCTCAAGATATAGTAATCGTCTGCATCCTCTTCTCTTACAGAGAGAAGCTTGTCTCTACCTTTGTCTGCAAAGGAGAGCCACAGGATTGCTGCCCACTGCTCTACTGGGACCCTTTGTACCTTACAGGCCCTCTCAAGAGCAGAGATCCATTTGTGGATATCATCCCCTGTCTTATATGGGGGCACAATCTTGTGGAGGTTCCTATTGTCAGGGACTTTCTCTCTAACTCTAGGGGTTTCATTACTGCCACCAGGGATCTCTAGACCCCACTTTCTTGAAGCTCTCTGAAGCTCCACGGACTCCCTGTCTAATGCTAACTGCTCTTTCCTTAGTTGTAGCTTTGCCTGCTCAAACTGGAGCAATCTGCATTTCCTCTCTTGGGAGGATTCTCTCCTCTGAGGAGAGGCAGAGGTCCTTTTGGATCTCCTAGAATGGTTGGACCCCACTGAAGGGGATCTGTTCCTTCTGGGATCCCCCACTCTCCCTTTAGGGATGGAGAGAGTGCCTTTTGGGCCATCATCTCCCTGTTGAGAGTGGTCTTCTTCCAAATCAGGATCTTCATCCTCTTCCTGGTCCTCATCAGAGTCCTCTCTTGGAGGGTCCTCTTCTGATGGATGCCCACCCAACCTGTCTACCCCACCAGACCCTAAAGTCTGCATAAAGTCTGCTATGAGCAGGATTTCCCTGAGACGTTGGGAATTGGCACCTTTGTTTGTCTTAAGTTTCCTAAGGGTGCACATCTCCCTGAGATCAGCAAAGGAGAGATGATCATACTTGTCAACTGGGACCCTTTGGGGTCCTTCCAGAGCCTTATGGGCACCTGAACCTAAAGACATTTCTAGTGTAGTGATAGTGGTGTATCTACCTACACTAAGTGTGGCCTACTGAACCCTTTCTTGAGTTGTAGTCAAGGTGTGCTAAACCCTCTACACACAACTCCTAAGTTCAGTAGAACTTATTGTATTCTAAGCTTGAATTTATATGTACCTTTGGTACCTAGAGGCTTTCACTTTAGAAATTCAATTTGTTATCTGGTAAAACAATGGCAAGCTTGAATCCAACCGCTGCACACCAATGTGAGAAGTTGGCCTGGCATATGCTGTCTCCTAGTTATAGGGACACCTTGCACCAGTCCAATTCGACTCTTATTGATGATAGGTTTAAGACAACCTTTAAGAAAGCTATCCTAGTGGTAGCTGTGGAGAGCAGCCTTCAGGCTAAGTCTTGAAGGAGTGTTAAGCTTATTGTTTTACCATAATAACCTCTTGAATAACCAAATGAAAGAGTAGCCCACACAGGTATATATATAAAATATATGTATTTATTCTAGACAGAATCCCACAGTCTCTTTATGAAGCTGTGGCAAAGTTACAATATCAAACAAGCATTGATAGACATAATAAATAGCACTATTAACATTGGGCCCCAGGGGGGGACCAAACCATATACTAAAAAAGTGGTATAAGAACCACGACAATTCTACAGGCAATGCCTAGGGCATTCAGGATCGCTGGCCCCTTAAGAATCCACCCCAGGTTATGAGGAAGGGGACCCACGGGAGGCGCGTGCAGTGCAAGTAGCTGCTATCGGGATCTCTATTACAGCCTATGGAGAATGTCGCGGTTGGAAATAAACAGTTTAAAAATACTTCTAGCAGGAGTACAAAGTTAAAACTTTAGACTAAAGCTTTTGAGATGCCCACAACCACGAGAGTACCGAGGTACCACTGTTACCTGCCCCAGGGAAGCCGGGTGCATAAGTCGTTTCTGCTGTCGGGTCTCGGGCTGATTTTCAATGGGAAAATAGTCAAAAGTTCTGCTAGCCAAAAGCGTCGATGATGCCGTGAAGATCAAAGATGTGAAGAATGTAGAGAAGAACCTGAAAGCAGAGGGGACAGAGTCTGGGTCACGGCAAAGTGACCAGGAGGCTCAAAGCAGAGAGCCCTTCGATGTCGGGTGCTTCAGGTGGAAAGTGGTGTAACTTGGATCTGCAGCCAGGGGCTCCGGGAGGTTTCAAGGAAGGCCAGCTTCAGGAGGGCGACTGTCCCACGTCGGATGAGGGTCGCTGCGGTGTTAGTGTCCGGATTGGATCCACTAAGCCTTGGCAACCGCAACCCACGAAGAATAAACAAATCTGCTACAGTGCAGACCCACGAGGTCTGGGAGAGGTCTCCTTCAAGGAGACTGTAGAGCAGGCCTGGAGCAACCAGGGGAACTCTTGTTTTCAAAGATAGACCTCCGCTAGGGCCCACAAGTCGAGAGACAAGGGACCGCGGGAGGCGGCAATTTGGCGTGCGTGAAAGGGCACCCACGGGCCACCGGAGGGGGCTAGGGCGCTGGTCTTTGGCACAATTGCTGTAGAGTGGTTGGCTCGTAAACGGGCCAAAGCACAACTTCCCCACTGGTCAGGGTCGTGTGCTATACAAGAGGTGGCCGGTGTCTCGGGGTATTCGGGATCTCGGCACCCACTCGGTCCACGGTGCCCAAACTCGTTGAGCACACTTACTGGCCTCTGGGATGCGCTGGAAACCCACCTCAAGGTTTCTGGAAGTCGTCGAAGTTCGTGAGAGCAGCGAAGTTCCAACCGGGTCACTTGAAGTGTTTCAGGTGCCTGCCAAGCAGGGGGATAACTCCGTTATACCAAGGGAGATTTCTTCCGTCAGCTGGGCAGCAGCAAGTCGAAGGTCAAGACTGTAAAGTTCAAGATTAATCTGAGGCTCTGGGGCCACGTTATTCACCTTTATCCCCAAGATTAGGGGAGTGTCCAGAGTAGTGTCCACCAATGGTAGGTGAGGCGGGAAAGGGTGGCTACACCCTCTCCCCTTTGTGTGTTTCCCGCCTGGGCGAGGGGCAGGATGCCCCTGAACTGGTTCCAAGCAGTGTATGTAGAATGAGGCTTCTGCAGCTGCCTACGTGCAACTCTGAAAGGACTTTTGGTGCACCCACCCTGTTCCAATCCACATTATCCTGTCTGGGGAGATGCTAGCACCTCCCTGCCACAGGAGCCCTATTGTCCAGCTGGCGAGGCTGGGGTTTACCCCAGCAACAGCCAGCCAGGGTCGTGTAGGTGGCGGGTAGTAGCCATTTTGTGAAACTTGTGCACTTTTAAATTGGTGTCTAAATTCTGCCGCTTTTCCCATATCGCCCCTCTAGCAGGGGGGAATCGTACCCTCATGCCCATGGCTGGACTGGGGTATGATTCCTACATGTTTGACACCAAACACGATATGGTTCTGTGTAGCCATTCTCAAGTTATCGCGATATCGCAATAGACTTATAATGCAGTTAAGGTATGGCTACACTACAAACAAACGAAACTGCTGGTGAATGATCACCAGTATACCGAGTGCACAGCAAACTCGAATAGAATACACTTGTTTTTCTGTAATTGGTAACACAAGAAACTTAAATTAGTTGATAAAAGACAATTGTTGAACAAAAAACTTCACAATTGTATCAAAGAAATGTTTTTTATATATATGTGTGATCCACTAATCACAATGCAATCTATATACAGTTCCTTCTAAAAAAAAAAATGTTTCCTCTTTCCATGAGCACACTTAATTTTTCGTCACTTTGGTTCTGAATTGCTAAGGTGTTGAAATCGACTAGCAGTTTGCTGTCATTGTTTTCTAGGACGCTGCATCTTCTACCATGTTTATTCTCAATATATTTGGTTGCATTTTGTTAATCCTAGTTTCTAAAAATAGTAATTTTTGTTCCACAGTGGCCCCTGAAGAAGGGATGTCTTCTAAATCCCGAAATGCATTGGGCTTTTGTTCATGAACTGACACAAATCCACACTGTTGGCTTCATGTTCCTATATCAAGATGTATTATGTTTCGCAATTGGAATCTTTCATTTATTGATGCTGTATATTGATTGCATTGTGATTATTGGATCACACATATATATATAAAACATTTCTTTGATACAATTGTGAAGTTTTTTGTTCAACAATTGTCTTCTATCAACTAATTTAAGTTTCTTGTGTTACCAATTACAGAAAAACAAGTGTATTCTATTCGAGTTTGCTGTGCACTCGGTATACTGGTGATCATTCACCAGCAGTTTCGTTTGTTCTACACGAGGTGGGCTTCCTCGCTTCTGAGTAGCACGCTTCAACATACTGTATTTTGTTCAAAGTGTTATATTTAAATTCTTTATCAGTAGGTGTGCGCTAACTTATTGAAATATTATACACTACAATCAACCCAGCAAGAATTTTACGAAGGTTGCAGAGAGGCCCTACTCATGTAGGGGTCCCCCCTCACACATACCTCAGCACCCTGCCTTGTAGGATTACCAAGGCCTGCTATAGGGGTGACCTATGAGAGTATATGTGTTGTAATGGGGTGGGATATAGGATACCTATATCCCTGTAAGGGGTGCTAGCACCACCTTACCCAGACTACAGTAGTGGTCTGGTGGTGTCAGTTTGTATGGCTGTGCCAGGGTGGCACAATAAGTGCTGCAGCCCTGGTAGGCCTACTGAGGGGCCCATGCCCTGGGTACCTAGGGTACCATCTACAAGGGACTCTCAGGGCATCCTCAGCATCCAATTAGTTTGTACCTAGGGTACTTCACATTAGTTTTAGGGAGAAAGCAGATAGGCTGGGGTCCTGGATAGCAGGATCCCAGCCAGACTAGTCAAAAACCACTCAAATACCAGGCAAAAAGTTGGGGGCAACCATTAGTCAGATTCCACCTTCCTACAGGTATGTCCTGTGTAGGATGAAGAACTGAATCTGGTGGAAGCGTTGGTTACGAGGGATGTGCGCAGGTCCCTCAAACACAGCTGACCATACTTTGTCTGAAAGGACCCGTCCCAAATCGTCCTCCCAATGTTGTCTCAAGGGGGCTGGTGAGATCGCTGCATGCTGACGGAGGGACGATGCAAACCAATGGATCAGGGCCTCCCCCTTTCCCCATTATATGCAAGTATTGGATCATGCAGTGTGTAGGAGGTTCCGTGGTTAGGTTACCCCCATTGATGAGAGTGTGGTTATGAGCGTATTGTGTAGCAAGAAGCTTCCCGGGTGAAGACCCTCCTCTGAAATGAGCTCAGCGCATGGGATGAGGGCACCATCGTGAAACCGGCCCCCTATGTCATGGATACCTGCCGTATCCCAATTGCTTAACTCAGCTGCTGTGGTAGGTGAACGTCCCCTAGGCGTCCCAAGTAGAGGAATATTTAGGGTGTATGGCGTGGTCACGGGTGATAAACAGGCTTCTACGGTAGTATCTGTAGGCTACGGAGAGCAATCAAGAATCTATGTGTTGAGGTTTTGCACAGGGATGGAACATGTGGAGCAGTGTGTGATGTGGTGCGGAAGGTTGTAGCGTGTCTGTGTCGGATAAGTGACGGGAAGCTAGCCATCTGGCTATCCATTGTAATTGAGCTGCTAGGTAATAGTGCTCGATGTTGGGCACTGAGAGTCCGCCCTGTGCCACCTGTAGATAACGTTTCTTAATGGAAACCCTATGCCTAGACGCCCCCCAGACAAAGTCCCCGACTACCTTTTCGAATTTACAGAAGAAGGAAGGAGAGATATAGAGGGGTAGAATGGAGAAGTAGTAGAGAAGGCACGGAAGAACAATCATTTTCGTTAGGGCTACTTTGCCTGAGACGGACAATGGGAGCGTTTCTCAGAAGGCCATCTGCGACCAAATTGCGGTGGAGGCTCTGATGCTATTGCCATCGAAGAGGTCAGCTTTGCTTCGATATATGCAATGTAAGTAGCGAAAAGTGCCAATACACGATGGCACTTGGACTCCTCCCAGAGAGTACTTCAGGTCAAGGGTGTCCGAGGAGAAGGGGAAGAGAATGGACTTCGCCACATTGACATGTAATCCTGATGCAGTGGCAAATAATGTAAGCGCTAAATCTAAAGAGGGGGATGGCATGAATGTCTCTCACATATAGCAGAATGTCATCGGCGTACAATAAAATATTGTGCATACCATCTTACAGGGGGATGTCCATGACCACACGCGAGTGTATATATGTAGACAATGGTCTACTGCTAGGGAGAAGAGGATGGGTGATAACGGACAGCCTTGACGGGTCCCGCGACCCACGTTGATGGGGTCCGATATATAGGGCCCAGTTCTCATTCAAATTGTCGGGTGTTTATACAGCAATTTAACCATGCTAATAAAGAGCCTATACCAAACCTGGGTATCACTGCGAATAGATAGTCCCATTCGAGAGATTCGAACGCCCTTTCCAAGTCTAGCACAAGGCATCCTGAGCGAGGACAGTTCGATGGGGCATATTCTACCACTCTAAAGTAGCAGCGGAGATTGAGAGAGGTGTTTCGGGCTGGGACTAATCCATTCTGGTCTGAGTGCACCTAGGAGGAAATGCACGGCGCAAGCCAGTAAGCGAGAACCTTCGTTAGTATTTTATAATCCGTGTTTAACCCCTTACACGCGGGGGTAATTCTCCCGCAGCGCGGGGTGGCGGCGGCGGTGGCGGTGGCGCTGTGCTCGTGACGAGCCCAGCTCGTCATGAGGCACAGTGGAGCTGTGCTCATGACAAGCTGGGCTCGTCACGACCCCGCCCACTGATTGATTCTCCCACACAGGTGGTGAATCAACCGCGCGCAGGCGTGCCGCGACGGTTATGAAGAGCCCAGCTCGTCATGAGCACAGCTCCACTGTGCCTCATGACGAGCTGGGCTCGTCATGAGCGCCGAAGAGGTTAAGACTGCAAGGGGCTTGTAGGAGTCCAAGGATCTCTGCCTGGCTTCAACAACGATACCACATTAGCCACGCATAGAGAAGGTGGCAGGGCAGAGCGGTCTATCGCAGAGGTGAAAAGCATGTGCAAACGTGGAACGAGGACTTCTGCATATGTCTTAAAAAGCTCAGTGGCGAGTCCATCCGGTCCTGGTGTTTTCCAGGAAGCCAGTGACTAGAGTGCTTCCCGGACTTTATCGAGTGATATGGGGGATTCCAGCGCTAGGTGTTGGTCAAGGGGTAGTGTAGGCAATTCAACAGACTCCAGGAAAACAACTATTTCCTGGGAGTCTCTATGTGGGCTGGATGTGTAGCGCATAGAGTAGTGCCTGGTCATGACTGTATGAATGTCCAGTTGTGTGTATGCCATATGCCCCAGCTCCTCCTTGCGCGACTGCATGGGGAGGTGTGGGTGTTTGTCTTATTAGATATGCCAGTAGTTTATCCGTTTTATCGGACGTTGCATGGGTGCGTCCTGAGTGTATCAGATAGTTATGACATCGCAGCTTATTCAGGAGCTCTAGTCGGTCTTTCTGTGTAGTGCCCATTTGGTTTTGGCCTCAGGATGTTTGATTGACAAGGATTCCCAGTGGAGGAGCTTCCTCTCGATAGCGGCCATAGAGGTGTCCAGTTGTTTACGGATTCTCCAGGTGAGACCAAGGCAGTGACCTTGAGTCGCAACCATGAAGGCCGCCCACTTCGTCAATGGAGAGCTTGTAGTGCCGGCATTGTGATCGAAGTATTCGATCAATGCTGCTCCCAGGGAGCTGCAAAATGCCTGATCCTCCAATGCTGCTGTTTGAAGCCGCAAGGTAGGGATCAGGGGGAGTTCTCTCCTCCCAACTAAGCTGCATGAACAGTGGGTTATGGTCTGAATATGTGCGGCCCAGTTACCCAGTGTCATGGACTATGTGTAGCAACGCAGATGAGGCCAGTATGCGGTCCAGCTGCACATGCAAGTTATGGACCGGCAGGTAAAAGGAGTATATCTGTGAGTTGGGGTTGTGTGCGCGGCAAACGTCTGTCAAGGACCAGTGCCGGACCTGCTTGCACATTAGAGGAAGCTGTAGTGCGGGTGAGAGGCGGGAAGGAGCGATCAAGTGAGAAGTCCAGGACTAAATTGAATTTCCCATCCAAGAGCCATGGGATATTCCTCCATCAAGACACCAATGAAGAGAAGCCACGAAGGAAGGCGCTCTGCTCTATATTAGGGACGTAGATTGAGCCCAGTAGAAGGTATTGCCCATTAAGTTTGCCCTTGAGAAAAACATACCGTCCTGCGGGGTCGGTCACCACCTCCTCCTCCTCCCAAGGGATTCCTGCTTTCACCCAGACCAAGACGCCCCTGGCCAGGGAGGAGAAATTTGTGCTGTACACATTTCCACGGCAGCGACGCACAGCCAAGTAGCCTCTAGGTTTGTCAGATTTGTCTCCTGCTGGAAAGCAATAACGGCAGACCTGCGTTGCAAATATGTGTAAATAGAATACCTGTGCAAGGGGGTGTGTATACCTCTTAAGTTCCAATTGATAATATTAATGTTTGTAAAGGGTATGAATTAGGGCAGTAGGATTTGTAGGAGAGTAGGATCGGCTTCTTATAGTTACCCCCACTTTTTGCTGATGTATCTCTGTTTTCGACTTAGATTGACTAGGATCCTGCTATCCAGGACCCCAGTCTAGCTGCTTTCTCCTCTAAATTGATTGATTGCATGTACTTTAGGTACACTCCAGATTGGATTCTGGGGTACCCTTATCAGTCCCTAGTATATGGTATATTATGTACCCAGGGTATAGGTACCCCAGAGGCATCTCAGGGGCTGCAGCATGTATTATGCCACCCGTGAGAGACCATTCAAACTGACACCACAGGTCGGCTACTGCAGCCTGTGTAAGGTGGGGCATGCACCCCTTACTTAGATGTAGGTTCACTATATCTATTCTAAATCACTGCACATATAAACCTATCAGTCACCCCATGGCAGGCCTGATCAATCCTGAAGGCAGGGTGCTGGGTTTTATGTGAGAGGGTGCACCTGTGCATGAGCAGAGCCCCTCTGCAGCCTTCGGAACCTATATTCTGGGGTTGTTTGTGATGCAGCCAACCATATATATTTAAGTGCATTATAACCTCGCGGTAAATACTAACTTTAAAACGGCTGCTTAGAAACATGTTGTGTTTGGTGTCAAACACCTTGGAATCATACCTCCACACCAGTAACTGGTGTGGGAGGTATGATTTCACCTTTCTAGAGGAACTTATGTGAAACACTGGTACACCCGGTACCAGCTTTCTAGACCTGGGCATCACAAAATGGATGCTGCCAGCCACAGACACGAGTCTGCCCTCCTTCTGCTGAGCCAAGCTCGAGCAGGGGAAGGCTTGACAATAGGTTTCCTGTCACAGGGAGGTGTGACCACCTCCCAGACAGGATTTAGTATATTGACGCTGGGTGGGTGCACTCAGAGTGTTTGAAAGTCTGCACTGGGGGCACATTTGTTGTCCCTGTGCATAGTCCAGTTCAAACCAGTTGCAGGCTCCTGCTCTGGCGCGAAACTGGACAAAGGACATGGGTGTAGCCACCCCTCTGTCCTAACCCTCCCATAGATGGGTCCCCAGAGTTTGTCCCACCACTTCCTTGGGTATAAAGTAGGAACCCTGACTACAGGACTTTAGATTTTACCTGGACTAAACTCTGCTACAGAACCCAAGTACTTCGACGATCTACACTAGCTGGATGACTGAAGAATCTCCCTTGGAGTAAAGGAGTTACTCCCCTGAAGCAGCAGGCACCTAAACGCATCTGACAGGTTTGCATCTCCCGAGCTCCTGAGGACTCCGAAGATTTCTGCAACACAGGAGGTGGGTTCCCAAGGTCTCTGAGGTCGATCTGCTCTCTCAGCAATTCTGAGACAAGTATCTTTCGTGGGGACCGTGCAACCCGAACCCCTGTGCACCGTGTACTTTTGCAGCAGCATATGCTTTTTAGCGATCCCTGAGGCTGTGCTTTGGCTACTTGTAGTCCTGACCCCGAGCAGTATTTCCACCGAAGATTTCCGGCCTACACTCCACGAAAGTTCAGTGGGCTGGTATTTCGTGATTCAGCTCGAGGTCCCTTTGCAATCCCTGGTCTGTTGGCCTGTGGGTCCCTGTGAAGATAACTTTGACTTTCCGTGGGTTTTCCTGGTTGCTCTAGACAGGCCCTGACTCTCCATAGCTTGGAGAGTCCCCAGCACCACTTTCTCAGTATATGGTTTGGTCTCCCCCTGGAGACCACTGTGTATTGTACTATTTACTATCGTTCTAGTGATTTAATATTGTGTGCTTTGTGCTCTAATCTCATAAAGAGGTTAGTAGAGAGTGTTTAGTAATAAATACATATATTTTATATATCTCTTGTGTGGTTCTCCTTTCATTTGGTCATTCAGGAGGTTCTGATCTGGTAAAACAAGCTGCTTTCCATTCCTTCGAGACTAAGCCTGAAGGCTGCTCTCCATAGCTACCACTAGGATACCTTTCAAAAACAGGATGTCTTTAACCTAATCATCAATAAGGGTTGTTTAGACTGGTGCAAGGTACCCACTATAATTAGTGGACAGCATATACCAAACCAACTTCTCACAGGATTCAGTCAGCAGACCAGATGTGCAGAGTAAGTGCGTGCAGTATGACATCAGGTCACTAGGTGTGGCAGTAACTTGAGGAGGAAAACAAATATGTTATATCTAATTCATGAAACCACATAAGACCGAGTTCCAAACTGGGGCTGACCTAAACAGATGTGCCCAACCAGGGCAACCAGTACTTAGTCAGATATGGACTTGGAAAGGGGCGTGTACTGAAAAGTAGGGGCCAAGTAACCCCATCCCTCTAATGGGTGACATTTTAAAGTAACAAAGAACATCACTATGTATGGGTGTCGTGTCATAGGGACAGGGTGTAGGGTGGCTGAAGGTGGGCACAGATGTTTAGTGCAACGTGTCGCAGCGGTGTGAAGCATGTTTGAGAAGGAGGATTAGTGTAAACAGAACTGTCAAATAATATTGTCTGAAGTTTGAGGTGTAAGTTCCGGAAGGTGCGGTGAGCCAGAGTGAGCGGACCATGCCGGCAGGGAATCCGCGTCTTCCCCAGACCTGGGCGGAGATGCTTTGGATGCTGATAACGATCTAACAGTCTGAAGGGTGGATGCTACATGTAGCGAATCTTGGCGTTCTGACAGGATCTGTTCTGGATCACTAATCGGTGAGGCCGGCGGATGTGATTCACCGCCCCCGCCTCTTTGACGACTTTGCCTGCTCCGTCTGTGCACCAGAGAGTCCTCATGAGGCCTCGATGAGGTTACCAGCCCAGTTTCCTCTAGCTAGTCCCAAGCATCAGACGGGAGTCAAGTAAACGGGCAGTACCACTTCGAATCACCCGTAGGCGAGCCGGAAAGAGCAATGAGTATCACAAGTCAAGGTCCCCCAATTGGCGCTTCACTGCCCTAAAGGTGGCTCATCTCTTCTGTACTTGGACAGTGTAGTCAGGAACCAGTGGCGTTCTGAACCCTGTGTCCTGGGTGTTTCCCCACTTCTCTCAGTATGACATCCCTGTCTCAAAAATGTAATAGACGGAACAGAAATAGTTGGGGTTTCGCCCTGGGAGGTGGTTAGCAGCCAGGGACCTTGTGAGCGCACTCAACTAGGAATTTGGAGGGAAGTGATCCTGAAGGAAGCAACTCCTTCAGCCAGTTCTGTATAACTGACTAGGTCTTGCCCTTCTCCCCCCTCAGGCAGGCTAATCACGCGCACATTATTACAATGTGAGCGACACTCAGCATTATCTAGCTTCTCCTTGAGGGTGCAGACCCTGTCTAACAGGTCCTGCAGAGTCACGGTGTGATTAAGAGGTTTTGGCTGAAGGTCCACAATTGAGAGCTCAGCTTCGTGTACACGATCAGTTAACTTCTGATGGTCTGCCCGTAAGTGAGTAAAGTTGGATGTGATTTTATCTATCCTATGTTCGAGAGACGTGCGGGTCTGATCTAGTTCCGCGCCAATCTTCTCCACCACTGCACCACTGCTCGTACGGTGTCTAGTTTAGTTGATAGGTCAGGGTGTCTCTGATCCGGAGATTTCATCACCTCGACGGACGACCCTTCATTCGCACCATGAGGCGGCATAGCCTGCAGTGTAGTTGAACGAAGACAGCCCATGACTATTGCTGTGCAGTGGGCATAAGGAATGGGCTGTGTGCAGGTCTTGAGATATGTGACCAATTATGGGTGGCGGTTAGTTGCTGTCAACTATGTGTGTTCCAAGTGAGCACAGATAAATATCTGCACTGCCCTCCCGGATCACTAATTGCAGCAGAGACAGATACAGAGGGCGGGAAAGAGATGTCTTGTCGCCACTGTGCCCAACCAAACCTCAATCTGTGTTTAGACCGGCCCTTCTCTGATGTCCACCGTACCTTGTAATTCAGCTGTGCCGCAGGGAGAGTAGTAATCTCTCTCAGTCTCGAGGTTCACCGGGGGCATCTATGGTCGTGTTCTGCCGCAGCTTAAGAGATGGCGGCAGTGTCCCACAAAGCAGGTTCGAGAAACAAGTGCCACTGGTTGAATCAGTGTAAGGGCCCACAAGTAGGGGCCTGAATTAGACCCTTCACTCAGGGCTCCCCTGTGGAGTAAGAAAGCCTGAAATCAGGGGAATCAGTTTAAATGTCACTCGGGGGCTGCATACATAGAGAGGGACCAATAGGACCTCAGCGCTGATCCGGTCCAGCTCACCACATATTTTGTAGAGGTAATGCAGGCTTCCCCTGGGGAATTGCCGCCAACCACTAGATGTCTATGGAGGGGGGCCTAGGCTTGATCCGACCCACGGACCTCCCCTTCACTAAGTGCCCGTTTCAGCGCTGATTGTTAGTGACAGGAGAGGGGACAGCTTGAGCCCGATACGGCCCTCTTGCTGTTCTTCTCAAGGTAGGCCTATGATTCCCAGTAGATGGTGGCCCTCCATTTTGCACATGCTGCGGCCCACTGGTCTCGGTTACGCCTGCCACGGGGGTTTGGCCCGATTGACCCCCGAGCCCCCCCCCACGGTCCACCGCCTCTATAGTGCTTGCCAGGATCACCTCTACTGGTGTGCGCTGACTGTTAGTGACAGGAGAGGGGACAGCCTGAGCCTGCAACAGCCCTCGTGCTGTTCCTCTCATGGAAGGCCTCTGACTCCCATTATGGATGACTGCCCTCCGATTTGGACCTGCTCCGGTCTGCAGTGCCCTGCTATGTCTGCCGAGGAGGCCTGGGCCAGATCGACCCCGAGCTTCCCCCTCCGGTCTATTGCCTCAATAGCGCTTGCCAGGCTTACCTCTATTGGTGTTGCCGTCCTCAGGCTCAGCAAGCTCGGGGTTGGTCCTTCCGCACCGCAACCAAGGCTTGCTGGGCAGCTGGATTGCGAGCCGTCAGCCAGGCCACCGTCCTCTCACGTGCACTCTAGATCCGCTTGCGTGCACTCCAGGCTCGCTCTTCAACATGGAACAGTACGCCACAGACCATAGTGTCTTCATTCGGGCCGATATGTGCCTGGGCGAAGGGGCACCAGCTGTCTCACCCCTGCTGCCCCCGCTCCCCAGTCAGGGCACAAATCCCCGTCTCTGCTCCTGTAGATGACTCACCAAGGGACAGGGGAGCACACGATCCGATCTCACTGGCAGTCGAGCGGCCGGAGCACGGAAAAGGAGCGGGCCTGGTCTCAGGTCCTGCGTGGGGAAGGTAGTATCTCTGCGATCTCAGCCATCAGGAGGGCCCACGATATTGGGAGCTCACCGCTGAACTCATTGGATATTTAGCCGTGTCGTCTGCACCTGCAGGGTTGCCCCTATTGATTTGGCGGGACGATGTTCAGGATAATCGGGGGATCGGGCGCAGAGCAAGATCAAAACGCGTCCCCCATCTTAGTTGTTTGGCACCCCCCCCCCCCCCCAACTATGGTGGCAGTTAATGCCATGCACAACGGATCAGCCATGCCAAAAGGCTTTCTACTCAAGTACTCCTACAAGTTAGATGCACAAAACCTTCTGTATGTTCAGATTCCAGGAGTAGAGGATATAGTAATACAAATGCAAATGAGGGTCTAGGTTCCGCTCATGCAGAGATTACTGCTACAATTTCTTTACTGAAGCACCGCTATTGGTGGTCAGGTCTATCAAAACAGGCCATGGACTTTGTACCTTAAACGCAACATCTGTCAGCAGATGAAAGGCTCCACCATAGCACGTCCAGCACAGATACCTCTATTGATATCAGACAAGCCTTTGGCTTGTGTGTATTTGGATCACTGTGGCCCCTTACAATCAGATGGGGCTTACAAGTACATCTTGATTTGCGAGTCTTCATCGTGACGTACGCAATTGGCACGCTGCATTCCAACCAGGGTCTGGCGTTTAGCTCTCAGTCTTACAAAGAATCCATGGGAAGTTTGTGAGTGAGCGTGCGGTATACTCCCACTACCATCCTGAGGGAAATTCAGTGGTTGGGAGGAAAAACCATGACTTAAAGCAGTCCTTAACAGCAAGGGTATAAGGATCGGGTGGCAGTTGGGACAATCCCTTTTATGGGGTCCAGGGGGCACTTAACAACATGCCAGGATAATGGCTAGGGGGTCGTTCACCTTATGAGCTCCTGTTAGGTCTGAGAATATGGGTACTAGAGCTCGACAGTGTCCTGGCTGTTGAAGGTACCAGAACTGTACTTCTTCTGCCTCTTGCTGGTCGCCAAGACAAAAGGTTTGTCTCTATTGATCTGATCAAACCACACTATGTGGCCGATTCTGAACAGTAGGCCATGTGAGCTCCTGACTAGCTGCTGCACTTCTCGCACTACTGTACAGGAAGTTCAGATGGATGCTTTGCTATCAATAGAAGATTCCACTCTTCAATGGGAAGCTGTAAACAACAATGAAATTATATTTCTCCCTGTTGAAACAACAACTGTACAATCAACTAGTACACAAATCTCAATTCAGAAAATTGACGACCTCTATATAAACATGCCACAGATCGAGTCATTTACCAGTTCTACAAAACCTGCTGAGTGGCCAAGAATAGACCAGACTGCATCTAGCTACTTGGTGCATTATGAAATGAAATTAATGAATGAAATTAAATTATGATTTCTAAAGCGCACTACTACCCGTGGGTGTCTAGGCGCTTGCTTCCAGAGGGGTAGACCAAGGTAAGAAAGCACCAACAACGAAGTATGTGGTCCAGGTATGTGACAACCCTTAGCTAGTTGTTAAACAGGCAGGTTTTAAGAGCCTTGCGAAAGGTAAGTAGATTTTTTGAGGTTTTTAGTGTCAGAGGCATGACATTCCAGAGTTTGGCAGAGGCCACTGCAAAGGTCTTGCCTCCCCAGGTAGCTCTTCTGAATTTAGGTACAACCACATTAGCCTGAGAGGAGGATCTTAAGGTCCTAGACGGAATGTACTGTTGAAAAGGTTGTTTAATGGATTCAGGACCCTCAAAATGAAGAGCCTTAAAGGCTAGGCATAAAGATTGGATGGAGATGGAGAGCCTTGGAGACCGATTGATATTTAGGTATTCCTAAAAGTAGTCTGGCCGCTGCATTCTAGACCATCTGGAGCTTGTCTAGAGTTTTCTTATGGGCAGTTAGAAAAAGCCCATTACAGTAGCTATTTTTGATAAGACCAGAGCAGTGATCACTGCTTTCTGTAGGTCTTATGGGATGAAGGGAAAAACCTTCCTGAGTGATTTAAAAATGAAAAAGCATGATGAGGTGATGGCGTTGACGTGTCCCACAAAGGAGAGTTTTTCATCAAATTAGACTCCCAGATTTTTCACCTTAGGCACAGGAGTTGGGAGCGCATCCATTTCCGGAGGCTACCAGTTGGGGGACTAAAATGATGGGTGATTGCCAAACAGCAGCACCTCTGTTTTATCTGAGTTTAGCTTCAGACAATTGTTGGACATCCAACAACTAATCTGTGACATGCAGTTGTGGAAACGTTCCGCCGTGCTGTCAGGGTTTTCTGTGACTGACACTACAATTTGGGAGTCATCAGCATAGGACACAACCGAGAACCCAAGGCCTTTGATCAGAGAGGCTAAAGGGGTAGCATACAGATTACAAGAGTGAGACTCGGGGCGTGGCCGGGCAAGATGGCCGATCGTACGTAGACCGTCTCGGCTCCCGGTCCACGCGCTGCTTCAGCATGGCTCTAGGTGGTTGATAAGCTTCCCCAGCGAGGTCCATGCTCTTTTCCTACAGCAGAGGGTGTGAAGCATTTATGGAGCAGCCCTGATTGCCTCTGGTGCCGGGGGAGCAGCTGAAATTTCCGATCTGAGAGGCGAAGCTGCGCAGCTCAAAATGGCGGTCGGCACCAATCTGAGATCGTCACTCTTTGAGACTCCCTCCCGGAGGTACGTTTGATGCCGGTGATTAGCAGTTCTGCAGGGGCTGTTGCGAGTTTTTGCTTGCTGCGGGGAGCGCGTTAGCGGCATCGACCTGGAGGCGGCCCCCACCCCAGTATTCTCTCCCGTGCCTGCCTGACTTTAAGATGGCGCCCGTCGGTGACATACGGGGAGTGCTCGATCCTTTCCCTGGATCTCCTTAGGCCAACTACACCTGTCTCTGGCCAGCGTTCTGCCCCGGACTCCTCCGCCTCTTTTACTTTCTCAGTCAACGTCCAGGGGCTGCTGTCAACGCGGATTGGACTTGAGTCAACGTGGCCCAGGCCTGGTTTTACCCGGGCCTGTCCGACTGGGGAGACCCTGGACGCACAATGGAGATTGCGCCTTGGGGAAGCACTAGCTTCTGTGCACTGCACTCATAGCGGGCGCCACTGCACAAACGCCCAGACAAGGCTTGCACCGCGGACAGTAGTGGGTGCCCTCCCTCCCCCTCCATTTTGGCTGGACAGACGGCGGACTCTTCTGCTCCCCATCGCTGCTGTCCTTCTGCTTACACTGCCACATGGCGATAAGGGCACCGCCTGGGCACGGAGTGTCTCCAACAATGCACCCTTAGCTAGGAGCTCGCCCTTTTTTTATTTGCGATGCCAGGGACCCGACTGCCTCTGCCCACCTTCATCACCCCGCGAGACCGCCTGCTCCCTGGGGCACGGACTGCATTGCTTCCTTTGCTAGCTTCTCAGGGGCCAGCCTGGGCACGCCATATGCCGCCAAAGAAGACACCGAGCAAGCAGACGAGTAAGGTCTCCGACTTCTTCGTCCCCCCAGACAAGCGTCCGACGTTGCGGGGCGATACGGGGGCCACAGACATGGCGATCACGAAAGCAGATTTGGCGGCTATGTTGAAGGATTTTAAAGCTGAACTTCACAATGACCTGAGCCAGGACATTAAATCCTCCATAGACCAACTACGGGCAGACCTCACAGAAAGTTTGACCTCCCTCCAGCAGGACGCAGATTCCGTGGGCACTAGAGTCCTGGACTTGGAGACGCACTCCCAGCAACATGAGCGCCTATCGGCGGAACTGCGAGACGATGTCTGCCTCCTCCAGGAACAACTGCATCACTCTCTACTCAAGACGGAGGACCTTGAAAATCGGTCACGGAGGGAAAACATACGCGTTCCAGACCTGGAGGAAGGCGCGGAGGCGCCTGACCTGGCGGCCTTCGTGGACGGCCTGTTTGCAGAGGTTCTGGCTCCACAAACCCTTAAAATTAAGCTGGACAGGGTACACCGCGTGGGCAGCTTGCAACCTGGGGAGAAGAGGAAGCCGCGCGAAATTCTGGTGAAGTTCCATTCTTTCAAGGTGAAGGAGGCAGTGCTGCAGGCGGCCAGGACAAAGGGCTCCATTTCATTCCAAACCTACTCCTGCTCCATTTACCAAGACATAGCGCCGACCACTCTGGTGTGGAGACAGCAGTTTAGAGACATTACTTCCAGACTGTGAGAGGACAATATTTGATATAGGTGGACATATCCCTTCGGCATTAGCTTTGATTTCAAGAACAAACAAAGTCACATCACCGACCTGAAGGAGGGTTTGGAGCTCTTGGGCATCTCGACAGACGACTTGAACCCAACACACGTTACTACTGGTGAACAATCCCGAGGCACTCCAGCGACCTCTGGCTGGTCAGTAGGTACCCGCAGGGGCCGCCGCTAATCTGCTGAGACCCGCTCTCGCAACGATGGATCCTCTACTTTCTGCATCTGCGGGGTCCCCCAGAACTCCCGGGCGGCTGGGGCAGAGCACTAGGTTCGCTGTTGTTCTCCAACACCTGGCCGGGTTCATCATCAGCAGGATATGCCTGGGCCTTGACTCATGGGACCCCGGGGAGAGTCGGGAGCGTTTGTGACCTGCTTTCTCTCCAAAAGTAAGAACAGTGCCTCTCTCTTCTTTTTTCTTCACCTGTACCTCGTAGTACGCCGGCCCGTCAGTGTCCGCAGACTCTTAGAGTGCACTAGGCCATGTATTGTCGGGGTCTACATCATGCCTTACCTTGCCTTATCCCCCTGTGCAAACAAACTGTAGGTACCTCTTGTTTGGGTGGGACCTGTGTTTGTACCTGTAATTTAGTCGCATCTAGAAACTGTCAAGCTTTATTATTTTCAGTTTATTTCCGGGATGGGCGTGGACGGGGACTTCGGACCCGTGGTCACCCTTAGTAGCCGTGGGGGCATTGCGCTCGCAGCGGAGCTTTGTTACCAAGTTTTGGAATCACATTTTTAGTTATGTTTTTTCTTTTTCTGTTTTGGATTTGGGGTGAGATGGGGGGGACGTGCTGGCGGCTTTTTATCATGTAGCTTTAGCAAGCTTTCTGTAATTTCTGCACATACAGATGAAGCGAGGTGCCACCAAGTCTCCCTACGGGAGTAGAGGACACGCAGTACACACCTAGAATAGGGGGGCTTCTAAAGAGTGGTCACGTCTCCCATTGACATTATGACGCTTACCATTGGCACTTGGAATGTCAAGGGTCTTAATTCCCCTCAAAAACGACAAAAGGTGTGGAAATATATTATTGACCACCATCTGGACGTAGTGGCGCTCCGGGAGACACACCTAGCCAGGGCTGAAGATGCACAGCTCAAACACAAACAATACCCCTTAATCTATTGATCTTCGGCTCTTACGAAGCACCGAGGAGTGGCTCTCCTATTCCGCTCTACCATACAATTCCAATACTTGAGTGTCCTTTGCGACAAGGAGGGCCGCTGGGTCATGGTTAAGCGTTACAACAAACAAATGATGGACGGAATGCTGACAATGCAGACATTCTCCCCCAGTCAAGAGATCTGGGTTAAATCCATCGTTCTTTTGCCCACTACGCCACCCCAGTTCAGACATGGCCATATGCAAATCAGTCTTGACCCTGTGCCTCATGGGAACAGTCCAGCCCGAACTGCCAAGCCATGTCTTCCCTGGACCGGAATCAAGCATCCTAGGACCGGTTTCTGGCTATCAGCCGTCATCAGCCAGGATAGCTTGACTCCAGTGGCGTAGTGAGCACGGGTCCCACGTCTGGGAATACCCATCCCACTTAGGGCGAAAAGCGTTACAACAAACAAATGATGGACGGAATGCTGACAATGCAGACACTACTGGGGAAATTGCTGGATTTTGTGGAGGGACAGGTAATCCTCATGGGGGACTTTAATCTGACTTGACACAGGGACCTGGACAGCACACACGCCTAGCGCTCAGACTTGGGCTCTTTTTCCGTAGATATTCAACAACGAATTCAGGACCTGGGCTTGTTAGACTCCTGGCGTACTCTTTACCCACACACCCGAGATTTTACCTTCTATTCCCATGTTCATCGTACATGTTCTAGGCTGGACTATATATTTATTAGTCAGTCTATGTTGTGTTCTCTCCAGGAAGCCAAAATATTCCCTCTCTCCGTGTCCGATCATAGTATCTGCATGTCTTGGTGTGGAAATGCACCGAGAGCGCCCAAGTGGTACTTCCCGGCCTCGCTGGCGAGAGATAAGGAATCTTGTGCTCAACTCCGAGATACCATTACGGACTTCTTTGCCGTTAACAAGCCAGAGGATACGTCGGAGTTTACCACTTGGGACGCTTTTAAGGCGGTCTTCCGGGGAAGGTGCATTGCCCTTAACTCAGCATTAAATGCGCAGCGCACTAGAGAAAGGGAGAAACTAGAGCAGGAGCTGACCTCTGTTGAAAATGCCCACAAATTGAATCCCACTCGGCAAACCCTTCGCAATCTGACAGCACTTTGCGGCAAGCTTCGTGCCATTTATAATAACAGAGCTGAGTTCACCCTTCTTAAGCTCCGCCATTTATCTTACTCTCAAGGCAATAAAATTGGTAAACACCTAGCCAGGCAGCTTAGGGATAAATGTGAGAGAGAGTACATCGGTGGCATTATGGGTCCCAATGGGGAAGTTACTCACAGGGATGAAGACAAAGCCGATCTCTTTGGCTCCTTTTATGACACCCTTTACTCTGGTGATGACTTGGATTGGGACACCCAGCAAGAATATCTCCAGGCCCTGCCCGTACCTCAGGTTTCTAATGAATGGAATGAGTTACTCTCCGCTCCCATTACACATGAAGAAGTCACTCTTGCAATTAAAGCTCTTAAGCCCCATAAAGCCCCTGGTTCGGATGGCTATACTGCCCTTTTCTACAAAACCTTTGCTCCTGACATCTGCCCCTACCTCACGCGGCTCTACAACAAGATGGCTGAGGAAGGGGATTCCACTACTTCCATGACTGAGGCCGTGATCTCAGTGATCCCGAAACCGGGAAAAGATCCCCAACACTGTGACTCTTATCGGCCTATCGCCCTTCTAAATTTAGACGCAAAATTGTACTCTTCCATCATCGCTAAACGATTAAATGATCTCATGCCTGACCTCATACACCCCGATCAGTCAGGCTTCATTAAAGGACGCCAAACTCACGATAACACCCGTCGAATTATTCATCTCATTGAGAAGGCCAACAGACGTCAGATATCTGCTGTCTTAGTGGGTCTCGACGCTGAGAAAGCCTTTGATCGGGTTAACTGGGCATTTTTATTCCACACCCTTAAGACATTCGGCTTTTTGTCCAAATTTCTAACCATGATTCGTGTTAATTATTGGCAACCTCGCTCTAGGGTGGTGGTCAACGGGGTATGCTCATCCTCCTTCTTCCACTCCAGAGGCACTAGACAGGGCTGTCCCCTCTCGCCCTTACATTTCGCTCTCAGCATTGAACACCTGGCTATCGCAATCAGGGATAATTCCAGTATTCGGGGCATACCATTTACTGGAGAATCCCATAAAATCTCCCTATTTGCAGACGATGTACTCTTGTCGCTTTCTGAACCGGCCGCATCTCTTCCAGCCCTACAGACAGAACTTGAACGTTACGAATTAGTTGCAGGCTTTAAAATTTATTTTTGTAAATCTTATGTCCTCATCCTCACATTGCCCCTACAGGAGGTCCACAGGCTCCAACCTCTTACTCCCCTCGCATGGGCTTCCTCCTCCATACAATACCTTGGGGTCCGCCTGACACCGAAGATAGACAGGCTCTATGCGGCTAATTTTCCCCCCATTCTCACTCGCATCCAAGCTGAACTTACAAAGTGGAAACCCCTCTTCTTGTCTTGGCTGGGCTGGATACATGCAGTAAAAATGACACTCCTTCCTAAGCTTTATTTATTTATTCCAGGCCCTGCCCATAGAATTAGAGAGAGACTTCTTCCGTGAGGTTAAATCGATGATCCTTCATTTCAGCTGGCAGGGGGGACGTTCCCGTTTTCCTTTTTCCCTTTTGCGTGGCCCCCGGATGGAGGGGGGGTGGGCCTCCCAGACATCCAGTTATATTACAAAGCAGCTCAGTTACGGGTTCTGGTTGAGTGGTCGAAAGGGGAATCCGACAAACATTGGCTACACATGGACCGTAGTGTGACTGGGAGAACTATCTGGGACTTGGTCTGGCGCCCTAAAAAGGACAGACCCAAGAATACTTACATAGCTACACCTACGCGTACCACACTGAAGGTTTGGGACACGGTGGCCGGAGATGAGCACTGGACCTCCTTCCCCTCACCATTTACACCACTTCACTTTAATCCAGAGTTTCCACCGGGCATTCATGAGGGTCCATTTGATGCTTGGAGGGCTGGAGGATGCCTTGCTCTGATTCATCTTTTCCATAACTCCGAACCCCTAACCTTCGATAATTTCCAGCGAGACTATGGCTTAGGGGAGACAGAGCGATACCATTATACCCAATTGATGCACTGGGCCCTTACACAGCATGTACATACAGCAGCTACCCGTCCTCTCACGCAGTTTGAATCCTTCCTCACTAAGACCACACTTATGAAAGGGGCTATTTCATTTATATACAAATTTCTTCTCACCACTACACTTTCCCCAAGACCACGTTATATGTTCATGTGGGAAGACATTTTACACCGCGATATTTCAGATGTTGAATGGGGACATCTCTGGATGGACATCACACGATTTAATCACTCCTCTGAACTACGGAAAGCCCACCTCAAGACTATGATGGACTGGTATCTCCACCCCTCTAGACTCAAGCAAATCTTTCCTAACGCTTCTGACAGATGCTGGAGAGGGTGCGGGCTACTGGGAGATTTCCAACATATTTGGTGGGATTGCCCAACTATTCGCCCTTTTTGGGAGGAAATACTTGCACACATTAAGGATATACTAGGGTACCCTGTCCCTACCACCATGGCAGGGGTCCTTTTGGGACTCCGTGACCCTGCACTAGAACACCAGACTCGAGCAGACAAAACGATCATGTGGCTCTGTATAGGCGCAGCGAAAGTTACCCTGGCAGCAGCCTGGAAAAGAAAGGAGGCGCCGGGGATCTCCCTGTGGCATTCTAGATTATGGAAACTACTCAGTCTAGAGCGAATGTCAGATGTCTTTCGGGATGATTTTAAAAACTTTGAATTTAAATGGGGCCCACTGGACTTCCCTCCGCGGTATGCCCTTCATCCATTAGAGCTCTTCACCTTTTCCAACTATAGACAGCTCTACATGTTCATGCTTAGACTAGCTGTCCGACCACTGCTGCCAACACCGTCGGGGAGGGGAGGAACGGGGGGAGGGGTTACTTTTCTTTTTTGTTTCCACTAATCCCTGGTTGGGGATAGCTTTTCCATGGTTATAAGCTGTCGGAGTGCCTCCCGAGGTACGAGGGGTTATGTGTGCTCTCCACCGCAAAAGAAAGATGGGGCACACGCTGACATGTTGGCAATCCTTGAATGTTGTTAGAGTCTGTGTCCATACTCCATTCATGTAAGAAGCTGTAACCTTTTTATTAGCATTCCAATGAAATCTGGGTTGGACTGATACTGCTTGCTATGTTATTAGCCATGCACAGCCTCATTCTATCCAGTGCCCCCCCTGCGAGGGGTTACTTGATAGCATTGTTGTAAGATGTGCCTTGAAAAAACCAATAAAAATATGTTTGACAAAAAGAGTGGGACTCAACGCTGACCCCTGTGGTACCCCACAGGGAAGAGTAAAGGACGTAGATCTGTGACCGTTACATTTCAGAAACTGTGTCCTGTCAGTGAGAAAGGACCTGAGGAGCTTGAGGGCGGTACCTCTAACTCCTATCTCGAACAGGCGATTGATAAGAAGTTCATGATTGACAGTATCGAATGCTGCCGAAAGATCTAACAGAACTAGGGCAGCGTTCCCTCCTTTATCTAAGGTTGTTCTGATATATTCAGCAGCTGTAATCAAAGGTGTCTCAGTGCTGTGTTGGCTTCTGAAGCCAAATTGAGATGAATCCAGTAGATTGTGATCCTGGATGAATACAGAAAGCTCGGCGTTTATGGCTTTCTCTATCAGCTTGGCCGGAAAGGGAAGTCGGGAGATTGGCCTGTAGTTGTTGGGGATGTCGGTATCCAGATTTGGTTTTTTGAAAGATGAAGAATTGATGCAATTTTCTAAATTTTGGGGAAGTAACAGAGGTGGAGCATTTGGTTGAAGATCACTAAGAGGTGTCCAGGAACTATAGCAGGGGCTAGTTGAAAAACTCTGTGGGGAAGGTTAAACGGTGACCCTGATTTGATTAAACAAATTGGTTACTTGACCAATTGTAAGGGGGAAAATGCCAAAAGAGTGGCATCCCTGGATAGAGAGGGTATTAAGAAATCGGTTTCCAAAGAGTTGGCATCGGTGATAGCATTTCCTACTTTGGTCCCATTGGAAACTGATAAATGTGGGTTATTGGTCGAGCATGTTCCTACTGGGCTCGGGCTAGAAGTTAAAGCGTTAAATATAACCTCAACCTTATTTTTAAAATAAGTAGCAAGTCTGTTAGAAAAGGATGCATCCGGTTTAAGATTCCTGGCTGGTGGGGGGTTGCTTAGTTTGAGCACTGTGGAAAAAAACTCTTTAGGAGTGTTCAATGCTGAGTTAATTTTGTTTATGAAAAAGTTGGATATGGCCTAAGTGTTTTATAGCGCAATAGTTCTGCCTTATAGGGATCCTTGTCCTCAGTATTGTTATTCAACCTCCACCTTTTCTCTAATCTTCTACATGATTGTTTGGCCAGTCTGAGTTCTTCATTGAACCATGGTTCAGATGGTACAGTTCGGTTATTATTACAGCGTTTGGTAGGGGCCATGTTGCTAATGGACTCACAAATCCATTAATGATAATCATCAGTAGCTTGATCAAGATCAGGAGATATTGGTTTATTGGATTTAGTTAATGTCCTCATGAGTTGGCCTTCCGAAATTAGGTGCCAAGGTCGGTAACTGGAGATAGATGGAATCATAGGTTTCTCCGGACTGTGACCCAGTAAGTTCAGTTGAAAAACTACTGCCTTATGGTCTGACCATGTAGATGGTAGTGCGGGGGAAACTTGAATAAAAGGGCAGTCTGAGAAAATGCCATCAAGGGTATGGCCACCAGAATGTGTGGGCTCGCAAACTTGTAGTGACAAACTTAAAAGACCAAAAGAGGCTATAAGATCCCGAGTGTCTAGGTCCTCCTTTTTCTACAGATGGAAGTTGAAATCACCAAGGATGGTAAAATCAGAGGAGTTGAACTTAATATCCCATGGTGACTTATCGAGATTTAAAAACAAATTTCTGGGGCCGGGGGTCTGTAGATCAAGGCACCGTTAAAGGAATATTTGTTTGAAAGAGCTATTTTAAAAGCCAGGGCTTCGCAGCAAGAATGGGATAGGGGGTAAGACCTAACCATGAATTTGTTTTTAAAGACAACAGCTAGGCCACCGCCTCTGCTCCCTAAGCGATCTAGCCTGATTAACGAGTAGCCAGGAGGGGTGGCAGAGACCAAGTCTGGCCCAGAGGCAGCGTCTGCTCATGTCTCGGTTACAAAAGCGATATCGATATTAGCACTGTCTAAAAAATCAGCCATTTCCATAGCATGTTATATGAGTGACCGAGCTTTCAACAGAGTGCATATTATCGTTTCGGCCATGCATTTCCGAGAACTCGCCACAGAAAAGCTTGGTGAGTGTGTCTTAAAGCCCCCGAGTCTGAAAGAACAGACCGGGCAGGTTTGACATCCTGGGAAATCTCCAGGGGACATCGTGGAGCCTATGCAGCACCGAGTTTCAGAGTTGATAGTAATTAACTCTTCCCTATTGTATCTCAAACTAGCACAACGCTGGGGAGCAAATCCGGCAGGGGGGCTGGCGGTGAGCGCTACTGGTGCGCGGACGGGTGCAGACAGGCTTGCCTTTGGTTCGCCAGCCGCAGCACCCACTACGCGCATCTGCTGCACCTCCGCGCTGCAGCTCTCATTAAGTAGAGTGGAAGGGTGAGCCGGTCTCAAGACTAGACCGCTGACCCTTCCAAGATAGCACCTGTGCGTGTACGAATGAAAATGAGGCACCTAAAGCACACCCAATGGCTGCAGGTCAGCCCAAGAGACCCCGGCAGACTAGGTATGGCAAGCGTTTCATTTAAAATAATTTTTTTGTTTGCTTGTTTAAAAAAAGGTTAAAAAAGTTGCAGCTAAAATAGATGACTCCTGCACCCTGCAACAAGCAGCAATGCAGGAGAACAAAAACAAAATAATGAAAATTTCTCATTGGATTCAAGTGAACCTGAATTGCCAACACCACCTCTCCCTTTCAAGCTACGAGTATATGGTCTCTATAATTGGATGAAAAAACATACTTTGTTGTTTCCTGGATACATCCCTGGATTACAATCCGATTACTTTTCCTGGCTCTCCGGATTTGTTTACCGACTGCCTTTTTCCTATTTCTAAATGGGCATTATCTCCCAGAAAGCTCTGCAGTATATCTTGCGAACTTGGTTCTTAAACCACATGCATCAACACACCAAGAACTAAAGGGTCTGTCCCTGGTGAACATTACAGCAGTTCCAGTTCCTGAAGGAATTGTATGGGACATCTATGATGTGTATGGTCCTATAGAACTATTGCAAAGTCCTTATTTGTTTAAAATTTCCTTAAATGATATCACCACCTCTAGTACTTTCTCTGAGGATTAGGGCATGAAAACGGTGCATAATTTTCTTGCAGATCCAGAGCAACCAGCTGCATTTTCTAATGATTAATTTATGATGGTACACCAAATTATAGACATGTTCCGTTTTCAACAATATGGTTTTCTTTTTTTACACAAAGCTAGTGTCCCGCGTGCTGTTTATAATTACACACAATGGTAACACCGCCCAACACCACCGAAAGGTAGTTCAAAGACATGTGCACAAAAGTTTGCTTTTTTTCCGGTTTCGATACATCGGACCCAGCCTTGTATTATTATAGGCTTGCCCTTACACCTGCAAAGAAAAATAGGCTAACAAACATCAAGGTGATATACTCAGCTTTCTTTATTTCCCAACTGTTTATACAGGGTTTTGACTTTAGGAAAGACACCATAGACAAAAAATCTGTCTAGGGAACTAAAGATTGGCAGGTTCAGGGAACTGAGGCCTCTTTTAGAGTATGCCTCATATCACATCAAATGATTTTCCTGAATAAAACAGTGCAGCAAATCTCTTGCCTCTGTATAGCAAAAATGAAGGCTTTGAACACACCACGTATTCCTACATTCTCATGCTTCGAGAATTGGCAGCACTTCACACACTTCAGTGAAAACACACTAGATACCATGATACGTAATGTTTTTTTCAAATCATCAGACCCCAATTGAAAGGGATGGTTTGTTTGGCCTGTGGACACAAACAGGTGTCAATCTACATTCCTGGGTAACACCGAAGGGTTTAGGATCAATGAGGCTGATCAGCGATATGTATAGACAGAATACTCAGGGTGGTGATGTCATAGAGTTGGGAAGTTGTGCCTTGATTGGCTAAAAAACTCACACTCTCTCAGGCGAAGCAACACTTGTTCCTTCTCTATGATGATATGGATCTCAGGGATTTTTTATTAGGTCCTGTAACCCACGTCAAAAATGTTTCTTGTACAGAACCTATAACAAGCTGTGGAAAATTTCTCAACAGGAATCTGCTGAGAGATTGCGCAAGATCGATAGGGTTAATTTAGAAAAGGCTTTGGTTGAGGTTGACAACGTTATGATCACATTATCATCCAGAATGTATTCACTGGGCAACATAGTATTTTCTGCAATCGACATAATACAGCAAGACATGTCTACTTTACAACATGCAAAACATCTCCCAGAAGGAAGAGTTTAACGACCAGACTACAGTTCCAATCCCCAATACAATTTGAAAAACCTACAGAAGAAACTGGTGGTCAAAAGAACTTATGTAAGGAACAAAAGAGCCTATATCTTTACACCTAAATAGACAATACTATCTAAGACAGTCACTCTGGAGCTGAGATGTAGGTGAAAAAAGAGAAGGAAAGAAAAAGAAGTTAACGCAAATTGATATGATTTCTATCAACTGCCAAGGGAGGCCAGTGTCATCACTTGGTTATCCTTCTCTCTTGCTACTACTCCTCAAAACATTGAGGGATAATATGTAGCAAAGATTGCAACTGGGCGATAAAGATAAAGCCAGAAAAGAATACCCTAAGAGACAGAAAATGACTGATATGGTCATGATTTAACCAACGTAGTAAATCATCTCTTGTGTGATGAAAATTCTAGTGCAGTGCATATACGTGAAAGTTAAAAAGGAGTAGGGAGAGAAAAAAAGACTTTAACTAACCTATTAAAAACGTGTTCAAGCAACTTTTAACAAATAGGTTGCTTCACAAATTGGTCAACTAGTTTCAGCCTAAGGGGACCTTGTTCACGGCTTTCTTCAGGAACCAAAAATTAAACAGCTACTGCAAAATGTGTGAAATTGAAAAATAATAGTAAAAAGTGCTCTAAGAGTTGTTATAAAGTACAACCTTGTGTGATGAGATCTCTGAACAAGCAGGGTACTCTTCACTCCTGTCTTGTCTGAGATTCAGACCTCACCTCAGCTGGTAACTAACTCAGGTTTAGGAGACCTCGCCCTATCCGTTGGTGCCTCGGACTCTAAGTTTGTGGGAGGAAACTGAAAAATTAGACCAATTACCTTTCACCATGGCTGAGACACTATCCACTGACTGGATAATCCATGGTTACATCACCCTACCGTCTTTCCAAATCCAATATTGTCTCCAATACCCGCAGGTAGGCAGATATGAAGTGCTAGGTGAAGGATATGTGCATGAGTATTGGGAATAACTGTTCAAGTTTGGATTTAGGAATGGGTACACAGACGTTTTCTTAGTGGCTCTGACTGTAAAGATGCTTTAAGTGGATCCATTGTTTGCAAGGACATTTCTGTCCACAGGGCATGCAATGCTTTGTTAGCGAACTTGTCTCATTATCTGAAGAGTTCCCCAGCTATAGTGATACATCCAGTGTTCAGGCTGCTTTTGAATGGGAGCTATTTGATGCTGAATGATCAACGGTGCTGCGGAATAGAGAAGGGCATCACTTATCTACTGAAAGTTAAGTCCATAGTGACCTGTTGTACACAAGTACTGTTTCCACCTGCCCGCACGGTTAAGGAGACAGCGCTATGGTCTTTCAACATACAGTTTGATTCTCTGAGCAAACTGAAAGCCATACTTTTTAAAAGGATGTGGCCTTAACTTCAGCCAGAGACGTTTGATCTCCAGGTTGCAAGGACCTCGTCTGAGATACAGACACTACTCCACACTAACTTCCCGCTGCATTTTGGGGAGCTGGTCCATCACACCTTTAACATGTCTGATATGAAAGGAATAGTGCACTTTTTAAAATGTATCGGCTCTGGTATGGTTAGTACCTTTCAGACAATTTTTAGAGTTATACCATCTTTCATACACTCTGTGTTGGTGTTTTTGGAGGGCTCCTGCTTGTCCTGCTACTTGTGCGGGAATACTGATTTTATGTCATCTGGTCCGCAATGGACGTCCCAGTTCAACTCTGAATGGAGACAGCACTGTTAGTGCTGCATTGTCGTGAGCGTATGGTGCACTGCTTCGGTACACCTCGGCTTCGAGAACTAAACGAGCACTGGTTCTTATCCTTCAGGTCTGTTTTGCTTGACTGCATACAACCTGCCTTCCATTGCAGCTTTGCAGCCACAAATGTGTCCTGTATATAAGTCTCGGATCAGAATTGGTTGCACCAACGAACATTGAAGTAATGATGGACCCATTAAAGGCTCCTGTGTATTGTTGTCTCCAGTGTATTCCATTGATGATGAATGGATTCTTAGAGTCACCCTGGAATGCTTCAGCTCCTGGTGATGTAAACAGTGGCTCTGCGGAAAACTTATGGGCTACAACGCCTACCTCAGTGGCTGTCGTGAGAATTGGATGGAACACCTTTGCTCCATAAACCTGCTTTGAGGTGCGCCTCTGGGAACGTCGTCTGCGGTTGTGGGCAACAATAATGTTGTGTCTACCAATCTGAACACATAAATAATTGGCTTTTTCTGTGTGGGAACAATTCGGCCTATTTTTTCAAACAAAATGAACCAAAACAGCTTTTTGCTTTCTTTTTCTAGGTACCATGGCTTTCGGTGGGCTTGGGATTTCAAATAGTATACTGATTTAAATACTTTTTAAATTAATATTTTCAAGGAAGACCCGCTTTTAAGAGTAGTTTATGAAAAAATGTGAAATGGTCTGCTAGGTTTTTAGATAGCTTTCAGATATCAACCCTTAGTATGTGGAGTGGGCATTATATTCCGGGGTTAGGCCCATGTAGCGAAGCAGCTCATTTTTTACATTGTCCTCACAATAACATTTCAGCCATGAACTTTTACACATACTTGCGTGCACAACAATGTTAGATCAGTTTCCAACCCATATAGCTTTTGCACATTATCACAATGTTCTGAACATCATGTACAAGGCCTCTTTTCATACTATGTACAAATGTCAGGGCTATCTACATATCTATAACATCACTAATCTACGTGCACATTGCAAGGCTGATTTCTATTATAAAAGATAAGCATCCCGATAGATTGGGAGAGGAGGCACTTCAAATGTCACAGAGGGTCTCTGCATGCTGAGACTTCACCACGCAGCGGTATGACATCTTGTGAGGGGCGACCAGTATGTGACCAAGACAGGGTTCTTCATTCTCTCCCATCTGGTAATGGAGCTGGGTAGTCCCTTTGGGGGAAATATTGGCTACACACACACACACCTACACACACACCTACACACACACACACACCTACACACACACACACCTACACACACACCTACACACACACACACACCACTTAGAGTAGGGTTTGCATTGTAGGATTATTTCCTTGCTTTATATGCCTGCACACATACGCTGTTGTAGGACCATGGTAGAACTATATCTACTATTCACACTTTTGGTGCTTGTAATCACTTTATCTGTTTCTGTCTATTAATCATTACAGCACAAGTATTTTATACATGAATTAAGGTTCAATAAATGTATTGAAAGCGTGCCACTGTGCATCTCTGTATATTTCTCTGAGAATAAGTAAGCTCGAGCGAAAGGTTCTGTACTGTTTCCATGATCTCTGGGGAGTCAGGGTTGTTAAGTTCAGTGGTTGCCTGAAACCATTCGCTCCCTGGTAAGGTTAGGGGGGCTTACGGGGACACTGAGCTAGCTGGTCTATTGGCTGAGATATCCTGTGGGAGTGTCCGGAATCAGTCCTGACACCAAGCCCTTAGTTTAGGTTGTCCATCAAATGTGCAGATACCACAGATTAGTAGGACCTACACAACAGAGGTAGTGAACGACTGGAACCCGGAACCCCTGACCTCTGCAGATGCGCTGCAACCACCCCTATCACCCCTTGGTGAACACCCAAAGGGTGCTGGTAAGGCTGAAGTTGAGCATTGCAAAATGTTGGACTTGGCCCTTTTTGCAGGGTCATCCCAGAAGTATTTGCCTTCCTACTGTATTTTTTACGACCTGTTTTTGTTTGATTTTATGACTCAGGGCACCTTACCACGGCTGATCAGTGCTAAAGTTCAGGTGCTCTCTTGTAAACTTGGTAAGATTGGTCTACACCTGTTTGACATATTTATTTTACCTGTTAGTCCCTTGTACAGTGGTATCCCATATACCCAGGGCCTGTAAATTAAATGCTACTAGTGGGCTTGCGGCGCTGCTTGTGCCACCCACCAAAGTAGCCTTTCAAACCTGTCTCAGGCCTCTGCTGCTGCAGGGCCTGTGCTTGCAGATTACTGCCGCATTGACGTGGCATGCAATATGGTTGCCACGTCTAAAACTCCCCTTTTGTTACATATAAGTCACCCCTAAGGTAGGATTTAGCTGGACCTGTGGGCAGGGTGCTGTGTAAGTAAAAAGTAGGACATGTACCTTAACTGTGTGGCATGTCCTGGTAATGACAAACATCCTATTTGGTGTCTCACTGCTATGAGGCTCCCCTCTCATATCTTTGCATTGGGGATTCCCTGATAGGTGCTTCAGTGGTAATTTCTGACCTGAGAGGGGTAGCGTAAGCATATTTAGTTTGTTTGGAATAGTAGTGCTCAATCCTGCTTATTGGTGAAAGTGTATTTGTCATTACTATTTGAGAAATGCCACTTTCAGAAGTGGGCATTTCTATGTGCTGATGTGTGTTTGTACCCAGCCTGGACGTGTATTCGCCGACTGATTTTGATTGACAGGAGAGAGGGGATGTGCATTCACTTTAGACAGTCACATGGGGGGGGTTGAGGTGTGTCCTGCCTTTCCTGTGCGACTCAACGCTAGGCTGAATAGACCTTGGCTGCATTTAGAGTAGCAGGAGGAGCTTCCCTTGAACCTGAATAGGCCTGGTCTGCATTTGGAGTGGTGGGAGGAGATGCACTTCCACCTGAACAGGGCTGTGCCTGCCTTCTACAATGCTGTCTCCACCCCCCTGTGGTGTGTCTGGGGCCAGGGCTTGAAATGAGAATGGGGGCATTGTGCACTTCTATACAGTGTTTTGAAGTGTCCCCTCAAAACAAAGACATTGTAAGTATAAGTACAGAGGCTGTGACCCCACAAATCTGAGAGACTGCGTGGTACTTGAGATCAGCCGCTGCTGGCTCTCCAGACTTCACCTGGCCAGAAGGAATTGCTAGGCTGCCAGGAGGAACCGCCATAGGGCTCCCTTGTTATTGTGCTAACTATGTGGGGCAACAAGAGGGACTGCCACTCTTTTCTGCGAGTACCTTGATGTGCTGGTCTGTTGCCTAATTCTGCTTGGTGACCCCAGTTGTCCTCCAGGGAGGAGGTAGTGCTGCCCTCCCTGATTTGTCTTCGGCATGGGGTGCGCGCTGCAGCCTCTCTCAGTACTGGTGTTTTGTACCACCCTGGTGCTTCTGCTTTATGCCTGCCTTCCTGCAGGAAAATCAGTGCATGAAGGGCACTGACCCGTCACTTGTGTACAGCATGTAAAGGGTGCTTTTGCTTCTCCCAACAGTGGAAGCAGCGTTGCACTGCCCGAGTCCTGGGAGGGACGGGAAGGGAGAGCTGAGGAAAAAGAAGCGCTTTCCCTGTCTGTGCTTGTGACTGCTGTGCGGTGGGGTGGGGTCTTGTGGTCCGGGGGAGATGCACTGGAAGGAAGCACATGGCAAGCTGGGCACTTCGGAGCCTCAGCTGAACACGTGGGAAGCTCAGAATTGTCCCCAGGTGAGGAGTGGCTGGGGAGAGTGGCACAGGTGTCCAGCTGGACCCCTAAAGGAACCGGAGCCGTGCGGACTTTAATCAGCCACCGTTCCACACCCCCCAAAGGCCGTGGCCGTGCCCCTTGCTTGAGATAGCCCCAGCCAGATTCCTGGAGGGCTGGACTACAAGCCTCGCTTCCGCCTCAATTCCATGTCAGGTGCAGGGCTCAGTGGGGCTTGATTGGTAGGCCGCCAAAGCTGTGCTGGCCTGCGGCTGCACTGCTGACCCATTGCAGGAGAGCCCGAACAGGGTCTCCCGCTTGATTCTTCTATTGTTGGCAGCACTCACAGCATGCAGGTGGCCCGATAACTGTCACTGCCTGGTTGCGGTAGCTGCGCCACACGTGCAAGGGCAGCTGCCTTTCAATGGGCGCTAGGCGTGGGACTCTTCTGAGGGTTCTTCATCCCATTTCAGCAACAGGGGTGGCCTCCTCTTTGTGTCTGCACCTACTTAGGGGCCATGTGTTGCGCTCGAGGACGGGACGAGACCTCAGCAGAGACCCCCGATTCCTGGATGCAGTGGAGTACCCAGGAATTACAGCATTCCCTGGTGTAGGCGGGCAGGTGGCCCACAAGCCTACATGGGAGAAACAAGGTTACAGTGTAATCTATAGGAGCGCCGGTGCGCTCTTAGTGTGGTTTAGTATTGTGCCCCACTAACTGTTTCATATTCCTGCCTGACGTAATGTATTGTTTATGGCTTACAGTATCAGGATACGGAGTGTTACTCCAGGAAGTTGCCTTTATGTGCACAGTGATGATGTTTTTGTGATGTGTGCAATCTCCAAGCATTTACTGAATTACACTGCCCTGTAATATTATGGCTAGTGCCTAGTGGCACAGTAATTTATGTGTTTGAGAAGTTGGCTTGGTATATGGTGTACACTTATGTAAGTGGGCACCTTGCACCAATCCAGACAACCCTTATGGTGATTTTAGTGGTCTTAGACAACCTTAGAAAGAACTCTAAGTAGTAGCTGTGGAGAGCAGCCTTCAGGCTTAGTCCTGAAGGAGTGTAAAGCAGCTTTTCTTTACCAGAACATAATCTTATAGGTATAGATTAAGTGACAAAGAACCACACAGTGTATTTATAAAAACATATGTATTTATTATAAGACACTCCTAAAACAGACAGATATTTCCTAGCTGGAGATAGATACACAATGCACACAATACTTTTCAATAGAAACAGCTAAGTAGCAAGTAATACACCGTGGTCACCAAGGGGAGACCAAACCATATACTAGAATAGTGGTATGCAAACCACGACTCGAGTTAAGACTATACCCAAAAGACGTAGAAGTGCCGGGGACCCAAGGAACCACCCAAGGTAAGTAACCAGGAGCCCCACTGAGGCCGTGTGCAGAGTGGAAACATGACCGCTGGATCAATGCAAGTTAATGGGTGAGTTGCGGTTGCAATTTTAAAGAAGAAGGACCCATCCCAGTGGACCCTGAAGACACCCCATGGAAGACAGAAGGTTGGAGAGCCACCCCACCCGTGGATACCCTAAGAACCAGGATACCTACACCAGGGAAGCCGGGTGCATAGGTGTGAAGTGGCATCGGAAACCGCTGTTGAACCCAATGGAGGACTTCAGGAAGATGCCACTGCTGGATAAGGTGAAAATGTCTGGTGGAACCCAAAGGTGGATTCAGGAAGAGAAGTACCTGCAAGCAGAGGGGACATAGTCTATGTCACTCAGGAGTGACCAGGAGGCACGGAAGTCGAATAACCACGATGTTGAGTTTTGCGGGGAAGCTGACGATGACCTTTAAACTGCAGCTGTGCGTATCATGTGACACTGGGGACGACCAGGAGCCGGATACGTGCTGTCCCACGTTGGATGTTGAGAGTTGAGGGGCATCGGTGTCCGTCAGAGGCACCAACAACCTTGGCAACTGCAACCAACGTGGAAGTCGAAGAAGGTACAATGTTGGGACCAGCAAAGTCCAGGAGACTCACCAACAATAGGCGAGGCAGGGCAGGCCTCGAGCAATCAAGGGAGCCCAAAAGAATTCAAAGATGACCCTCAAAAAGACCCACAGGCCAGAGGCACTGGAGTCGCAAGAGGACCTCGGGCAGCTCACCAAAGATGGAGGCCCACGGTGCAAGTGATGCGGTGAGGACGCAGATCTTGCTCACTGGAGATGCTTGAGGTTAGGGCTACCTGGAGCCCGAAGTACTTGGTGGAAAGAAGCCAACAAGCCTTTGTAACTGCAAGTCGACACGGTGCACAGGGGTTCGGTTCCTGCGGCTCCAACGAGGGATACTGGCATCAAATAGGTGAGAGGACAGGGCAGGCCTCGAGGGATGTGAAGAACAACCACCTGTGTTGCTGAGCCTTTCGGAGTCCGTGGGAGCCCAGGATCAGCAGACCGGTTGGCTTAGTTGCGGTGTCTGCAGATGCATGGGAGTGACTCCTTCACTTCAAGGGAAATTCCGTCAGGTGTCTTGGATACCCACAGTCCTTGAAAGCCGTAGCAGTAGACGAGCAGGGCGGCGAGATCAGGACCAGCAGGAGTCTTCCCAGTTGCAGCCTTGATGCCCAGAGCGAAGTCCAGAGTGCCCAGATGGTTGAAGAAGGGGTGTCTGAAATTAATCTTGTCCCACAACGAATCTAGGGACCCACCCTCAAGTAAGTCCTCAAGTACCCTAAGGAAAGGGTTGGGATGATTCAGGGTTCCCTCTCAGGGGTGGGTACTCCCATGAGCCTGACCCTCTCCATCCACTTAATGAGAACTGTAGCACGGACACGCTGCTGGTGTGCCGAAGGCACACCTAAGGCAAGCCTGTCTGTGCCCGTCCGCGCTCTGGGCGCACTCAGCACCAACCCCCCTGTCGGTTTTGCTCCCAAGGACAGCATCTCTGCATCTCAGCACTGCAATGACCAGAAATATAGTAAGGACGAGCTTCTTTCTCTTGATAATGAAGCGCATCTCTGTACAGGCCCCATTCTATCCCCTGGTGATAAACAACATATTTTCTTAGACTTAATTGCTTTAAGATAAAATCACTCTGCCACTCTGGGGACAGTACCCAAAAAAGAAGGGCAGGAACGATAAAATGCACTTTGATAAATGCCCACTCACTCATTAAACACGCAATGGAAATGGTCGACTCTCTAGACAGCTCTAATATTGATAGAGTGTTTATAACTGAGACCTGGGCTGATGCTGCCTCTGGGCCAGATCTCGTCACTGACACCCTCTGGCTATTCGTTAATTAGGCTGTATCATATTGCGAACAGAAGCGGAGGCCTAGCAATTATCTATAATGTCAGATTTAAAATCAGATTTGACCTCCTTCCCCACCCTGGTTACGAAGCCCTGATCTTCAAAATTGGCCTTACAAATCACTACTCCTTTGATAGGGCCTTGATTTATAGACCCCGGCCCTAGAAATATCTTTCTAGATATGGATAAGTCCCCTTGGGACATTAAAGACAACTCCTCTGACTTTACCATTCATGGTGATTTCAACTTTCACCTGGAGAATAAGGAGGATTCGGATACCCAGGATCTTATAGCCTCCTTCTCGCTTTTAGGTTTATCACAACTAATTTGCGGTCCTACACATTCTGGTGGCCACACCCTGGATGCCATTTTCTCAGATTGTCCTCTCATTCAGGTTTACCCTTCCTTACCCCTAACCTGGTCAGATCATATGGCAGTGATGTTCCAACTGAACCCAGCGTGTCACGTCCAAGGCCCCGACCGCTGCCCCTTTCATGGCCCCTGCAGCAGAGGTCGACCGCTGGAAACGGGCCGCCGTGCTGTTCCGCGAGATGCGGGACATTTGGAAGACTACCGCGGGAGCCAGGCAACTACCGCTCCCAGCGGCCTATGCTTCCGACGACGCACGCGCACCGGAAGTGACGCGGCGTGAGGTCCGGGCGGCTTCGTAAGCCGGAGCCGGAGAAGAAACGCTCGCAGATTATTTTGGAGCGCAGGCGAGAACCTTGTTGGTGAATCCAAAGGCAGTGATTCTAGGGTGCGGTAAGGGTGCCGGTGACACCGCCAAGACTCATTTCCTCACGCTAGCGCTTCCTTCGCTAGCGGTCTCTTGTGACTCTATGCTTTAGCTGCCATTCGTGTGGTTCTTGTGGATTGAGTATTTCATTACCAATAATATGCGTGGTGCACACGTAAATGCGTGACATTACCAGGTGGTATGATAATAATATCGCGCTATGGATCCTTGATACAAAACTGTTTCTGCCTTATAAAGTCGTTACCAATACAAAGCCAAATGCTAAACATGATGCCAAATAATTATGTGTGATAAGTGTGTGTGTTTGTCTCGTCTTCTAGCCGGGGTTTGTAGAGTGGTCGCTAGGCTGCAGCATAAAACCTTCTTCCCCAGTGAAGTCTACACACACACCCTTTCGGGTGGGTAACTGTGTTACGTCTTTGCAGAGTGTATATTCTCATGTGGTGTGGACTAGTGTTTATGTGTTGTTTGTTTACCAACAGTTCTGCAAATTGAGTATTGTGTACCGAATTTACACACCCCCACGCTAAAGAAGACTAGGTGGCCCAGAAGAGGCTTTGACATATATTAATCGCCCTTCTTCTGGTACTGCCAGATTTGGTTCTTTTCTTTTACAGGTAGACCTAGTTGTTTAAGGTAGAATAACTAGTGGGGGCATTAAGTATGGCCTGTAATGCATTGTGTTAACAAACAGTGTTTTTCTTTACAGATCTCCCTCCCCGCTGTTCCCTTCCTTTCATTCCCCCGATTGACCCCCTTAAGCTTCCGTACCGTTACGGCAACTCGGAATTGAGGTTGTCAATAGGTGTACCCCATTGAGCAACAAACCGATCCGGAGAGGCCTCCGCGGGACCTGACACAGCGGCCACATTTCAGAAGAGCCCAGGAGCCTGCCTAGCTTTAGCTATTGACCGTGGCAATTTATTTTGGAAGGTCCACTTGCGAGGGCCTTGACTGAATCTATCACACCAGTAGCTCCCAACCTGGATCTAGCAACGGAGGAGTATCATCAATGGATTAGTGATTCCATTCACAGTCTAGCTCTGGTCAAACAAGGAAACAATAAGAACGGTTCCATCTGAAGCGTGGTTCAATGAAGAGCTTAGACTGAGCAAACAATCATGCAGAAGGTTAGAGAGAAAATGGAGGTTGAATTATTGCTTGGCTGATAAAGACTCTTATAAGGCAGAACTATTACAATATAAACAAGCATTGGCATAGCCAATAGGTCTCGCCTTTGGGACCTTATAAGTGTTTTGCCATGCAACAGTTGCATAACTAAATACTTATAAGGTCCCAAAAGCGAGACCTATTGGCAATGCCAAGCGGCCATGCGGCCGCGAAAGTGATCGCGATCAAACATCAAAGAGGTCGCGAAAGTGAAATTAATCGCGGTAAAGCGCGGCGCGCGCGCCCGCGCACATGCACTGTGGCTCTAGGCTGGCCTGGTAGCACTTTTTGGAGCCCTCTCAATAAGTCTCGCCAGACCAGCGCATGTGCTGGGTCAGGCGAAACCTAAAAACTTCCGACCAAAACTATATCCATTTTCTTTACAAACAAGATTAACTTGGCCCTGAATACTCCTAAGGAGCTATTCACTACAGTTGTTAAGCTTAGCAACCCAAGACCAGCCAATAATCTTAATGCGGATTCCTCGTTCTGCAATAAACCTGCTACCTTTAAGAATAAGGTAAAAGTGATTTTTAATGCCTTAACCTCAGTCTTCAGCTTCAAGGGGTTATGCAAGAATGGCAACACACAAGTAGCAGCGTGCAATGACCCTAAAATAGGTGAGGCTAGTAAGAAAGCCATCATTTCGAAGACTTACCCACCAGCTCCCTCCCAATCCAATAATTCCAATCTTTTGGCATTCACTCCCATTACAATAGATCAAGTAATCAGCTTGGTCTGGCAAATTAAGACAGGTTCACCTCTCGACCCATGTCCACCTAGAGTTCTGCAGCTAGATTCAGTCATAGTTCCTGGACATATTTTGAGGATTTTTAACAAAATGCTCCTGTCCGCTTATTTCCCTAAAAGCTGGAAAGTTGCATAAATTCAGCCTCTTTTAAAAAAACTAATCTGGAAGCCGATATCACCAATAATTACAGGCCAATTTTACGACTTCCCTTCCTGGTCAAACTAATGGAGAAAGCTATAAACACCGAGCTCTCTCTCTATTTCCAGGATCATAATCTACTGGATTCTTCTCAGTTTGGCTTTAGAAGTCATCATAGCACTAAGACAGCCTTGATCACCACCGCGGAATATGTCAGAACAACCTTAGATAGAGGAGGGAACCGTGCCCTAATCTTGTTTGAACTTTGGGCAGCGTTCGAAACTGTTAGCCATCAACTCCTTATCAATCGGTTGTCCGAGATTGGAGTTAGAGGTACTGCTCTTAAGCTCCTCCGCTCATTTCTGACTGACAGAACACAGTATGTGGAATGTAACCGTCACAGATCTGCATCTTTCACCCTTCCCTGTGATGTTTTACAGGGGTCATAACTGAGCCAGACTCTTTTTAATCTGTACGTCACACCCCTGGCTGCACTGATCAAAGACCTTGGCTTCTCGGTTGTTTCTTATGAAGACGACACCCAAATTGTAGTGTCAGTCACAGAAAATGCTGATAACACAGCTAAATGTTTCCACAACTGTATGCTGCAGATTGGGCGTTGGATGTCTAACAACTGTTTGAAGTTGAACTCAGATAAAACTGATGTGCTGCTCTTCGGTAATCAACCATCATTTTGGTACCCCAACTGGTGGCCTCAAGAAATGGGTGTACTCCCCACTCCTGTGTCAAAGGTAAAAAAAATTGGGAGTACAGTTTGATGAAAAACTCTTTTGTAGGTCATGCCGATGCTATCACTTTTCCATGTTTCTTCACTCTTAAATATCTTAGGAAGTTTTTTCGTTTCATCACTCTGGACCTACGTAAAGTAGTGATTACTGCACTGGTCTTTTCTAAAATTGACTGCAATGGGCTCTTTCTGACTGCCCACAAGAAAGCTCTGGACAAACTACAATGAGTACGCCCGGTTGCTTTCAGAGATCCCAAAATATCAATCGGTGTGCAGGTCTCTTCCCTTACTCCACTTGCTTCCAGTTAAAAAAAAGGGTTATGTTCAAATCCCTGTGCATAGCTTTTAAGGTCCTCCATGCTGTGGGTCCAGTCTCCATTAAGCAACTCTTCCATCGTTACAACCCTGCCAGAAACTTAAGATCTGCCTCCCAGGCTAATTTGGTTGTTCCCAAGTTTAAAAGAGTTACCTGGGGAGGCAAGAGCTTCGCTGTGGCCACTGCCAAACTCTGGAATACGATGCCGCTAACACTTAAATAAATCTGTTCACATTTGGTAAAGCTTTTAACATGGCTATTTAACTATTAGCTTAGCATCCCTTTCCACTTTTCTTGTGTCCCACTGATGTCTGCTGTTTTCTTTCACTCTGGTCCACCCTTTTCTTGGAAGTCAGCACCTAGACACCTGCGTGTAGTAGTGTGCTTTAGAAATCATAATTTCATTTCGTTTCATGTCCTTTGTCCAGTTTCGAGCCAGAGCGGGAGCCAACGGCTCCCTGAACTGGTTTGAACTGGACTATGCAAGGAAGGCACCAAGTGTGCCCTTCAAGCAGACTGAGTGGTGCTAGCAAGTGCTCCCACCCAGCCCCAATACACTAAACCCTGTCTGGGAGGTGGCTACACCTCCCTATGACAGGATACCTATTGTTCTGCCTTCCCCTGCTCAAGCTTGGCTCAGCAGCAGGAGGGCAGAATCGTGTCTCTGGTCGGCAGCAGCCATATTGCGCTGTCCGGGTCTAGAAGACTGGTACCGGGAGCACTGATGGCCTCCTGGAGAACCTTTACAGTGAGTGCATGGAATCATACCTCCCACACACTTTACGGTGCGAGGGTATGATTCCAACATGTTTGACAGCAAACATGATAGGGAACGTTACAGCCAGTTTCGAGATAGTCATCGCATTGCCCCACTATATGTTATATGGCTGTCTCACTTACAACCTGGGAGAATGGACTCCATAGGCTGTAGGGGTGTCCTTCTCATGCAGAGGCACCCTCACACTTAGAACCAAGCACCCTGCCTTCAGGATTGAAAGGCCTGCTTTAGGGGTGACTTATAGGTTTTAAGTGCAGTGACTCTAGATCTAGGTAAACCTATATCTTCCATAAGTGGTGCTAGCAGCAGCTTACACAGGCTGCAATAGCAGGCCTGTAGGTACAAATTGAGTGGTCTTCCATGGGTGGCATAATACATGCTTCAGCCCATGGGGGACCCCTGGTGTACTTATGCCCTGGCTACCTTAGAACCATATACTAGGGACTGATAAGTGTACACCAGTGTCCAATCTGGGATGTACCCAAGTACTTACCATACCAATATAGGGGAGAAAGCATAGACACTGGTGTCCTGATTAGAAGGATTCCAGTCAGACGAGTCAAACAGCATTACATCAAGCAAAAAGTGGGGATAACCATAAAACCAGATCCTACTTTCCAACAATGCGATTATGGTCTAATGTGTTTCATGAACAATACAAAGGATATTATTTATAGCCTTTTGTGGAGTCTTTTTGTGTGGTGCGCAAACGCTTTACACATTGACTCTGGGATAAGCCCGACTGCTCTGCCAAGCTACCAATGGGGTGCACAGGGGATATCTTAGGTGTGTAACTCCCTTGTCCTGACTAGAGTGGTGGGTTCTGCGTAGCTTGGATGCATACCCTAGGCAACCAGAAACCCCATTTCTAACACAAAATGAAAGTGCCCTTGGCTCACTGTGAATCACAGGAAATATGCGCCCTGCAAGTCCAACACTACCATCCAGTCTCCTGGATCCATAGCAAACAGAACTTAGGCGAGCGTGAGCATTTGAATTTCTCCTTTTTCAGGAAGAGATTGAGACGGCACAGGTCTAGGATAGGATAGGATAGAATAGGATGAAGGCCTCAGTACTCCTTGGGCACCAAAGTAGCGAGAACTGCAACCACAACCTACTTCTGATACTGGCACCCTCTCAATGGCTCCCCAGAACAAGAAAGGCAGCTTCCTAATGGAGTAAGGAGAGTTGTCCCCTATCAGCCAGTCGTATGTGGGTGGCATGGGTTGTCACAAAGGGGGATGTAGTAGGCCCTTTGGACGAATTGCAAAAACCAACAAACTGATGTTATTGACATCCAGTTGAGCAAGTGATGGCATATCCTGCCCCCCACTAGATGCTCATGCTATTCAGAGGGCATAGTAAAGGTTTAGAGGTTGTGTTACCCTGGTTGGGGTGAAGGAGTGGCCCGACCTCTGACTACCTGTCGCACGTGGTCTACGGGAACTGCGTCCCTGGCCACAAAAGGCTGAGAAGCCTGTTGGCCATAGTGGCTGGGAGGATATGAACATGGCTTGAACGCTTGAAACCCCTTATGTGGGAGGAAGGCAGACTTGGTTTGAGAAGGGGCCATATACTAGCTGAATGACCTGTTCGTAGCTCTACTCTTCTTAAAGCGCTCCAGTGCTGATTCTGCCTTCTCTTCAAAAAGATGAAAGACATCATAGAGCATGTCCATAGGCAAGGCTTGGACATTCCCTGAAAAGCCAGTGGTTCTCTGTCAGGTGTGGCGCTGCACAGGCACTGATAATGAAATTACTCTACCCCCCTCCCCCTGCGAGTCAGTTGTGTCCAGTCCACATTATATGGTGAACTTTGCTGCATCTCTCCTGTCAGCAATAGCTTGGGAGAGTATGGCTCTGGTCTGCTCCCAGACCATACGCAGCACTTGTGCAACCGAATCGCAGATGGCATGGGAATATCGTCCCAAAAGGCATGCGGCGTTCACGGACCGCAGTATGAGGCTGGCAGAAGGGAACTTTCTCTTGCAAAAGGTATGGAGCCCCTAGTATTCCCTATCCAGTGAAGTGGCAGGGAACATGCCAGGGTAGACTCCAGAGATAGAGGCTTGGACCACCAAGCTCTTTGGGATGGGGTGCTAGGTAAGGAAACTGGGGTCCCTAGGAGGGGGGCAACAGCTACAGATAAATGTCCTATGCACAGGAGGCCCTATGCTGGGCTTGAATAGGTCCAAGTAGGACGTCGGTAAAGGCTTCACTGAAAGGGAGTTAAGGTTCAGAAGGGGTGACACCCAGTTAAGCACCTTTGTCAAGGTTTGTCTCGAGTACAAATGAGGGCAACTGAAGGTTCAAAACATTAGCCACCCTACACACCACTATAGGGAAAAAAGCCTTCTCCTCTGTAGCCACAGTAGGGGGAGAGACCAAGCCAGTGTCCGGTCAGGCGTCTAACTCACTGCCGTCTGCCAGTTCCTTATACCAGTTATCCTCAGTCTCATCTAAGGGAAACTGGTATCCACAAGGGTACACAGATCCCTCCCATTCGTCTTCCTGTACAGGCCTGTCAAAAGCAAAAAGCACTTACTCTGAACCAAAGGACACGGTTGCGGTTGCTACTGAAACCAGTGTTAGAGGACACACGTCCAGCTCCATGTTGTAGTCAGGAATGACAATGGGGATGGCACAGACACTGGAGCCGAGGGGCTCCGCTCCATGGGGACTGACTGGTGCCAAGGGCGAACCTGCTGACAAGAATCTAGTGAGGGCCCCTACTGAACTCATGGGGCCCGAAGGTGCTCCAGCGGGGCCGAGCCGCCCAAACATGAGGTTCATGGCCTCATAAAATTCTTTGTGCTGGGCGTAGGTCATTTTGGCTCTGGGAAAGTCAGGGAAGTGCAGAGCAGACCCCGACTCAAGCTCTGCCAAAGCGTGTGGCCTGGAGTGCCGATGATCCAGTGCCTCATCAGAAGAAAACAATGGGAGTAGCGAAGTCTAAGACCTCTTAGACTTTTTTCAACTGTGGAACTTACCCGCCGACCTCAAGTTGGATAATAATCGCCGAGTGTAGCTCCAAGAATGGTCCTGGGACCTTCCATGCGAACTTGAGCATCAAGGGTTCATCAGACTTCGAGCGACAAGGCGCTCGAGGGACCACTCCCTCATCGCCTTCGGGTGCATGCTGCGGCAGTCCTCACAGGTCTTGGAGTCGTAGTCCCACGCCAAGCGCCACAGACAAACCAAGTGAGGGTCTGTCACAGACATCTGCCTATGAAAGGCACCACATTGTGTAAACCATCTGGTTTCTTTGAGGACCATCCTGTCACACTAGAAGAGAAAATCTCTCAAAAAAGGCTTAAACAAAAGTTTTTAAAAAGCCAGCCAAAAAACAACTGAGGTCAACTCTTCTCGGATCAGCGCTATCTAGCGTGGAAAGGCAAAAGACTGACGTCAGTGCACCTTAATGCAACGCCTATAAAGGTACTGTGAACATCAGTTCAGGTGCGGACGACACAGAGTCAAATGACACCACCTACCATTACGCAGGTATACTGCTTGACAACTAAGATGAGGAATCTTCGGCTTGAAGTCTATAGTAGATATGGTGCTTTGTGTTTCAGTAAAAATATGAACAGCCATTGCTAATGAGTTCACTTGTCAATATGCGTCCTGCTCAATCTGCATCAGTGCTATTATTAGCATTCACGCCCATTATTCATCGGTGCTCCATATCCTCAAGTAACAACAAGTGAATGGGAAAGTGGGCTACTGGTATAGGGGTACCAAGTGGTGTGTGATGGCATTTACAGTGTGGGTAGGGTAGGGGGAGGCGATGTGGGTGAATGAAAGATGTGGCCAATCAGCCATGGTCAATGGGACCAAGGGAGGTTGCTAGCGACAAGAGCCTTACAGGGAGAAAAAAAATTCAATTTTTGCAGATGGTAGACACAAGACCTGTAAAATAATGAGCGACAACAAAGAACTGTCTATTTCCATATCATCTGCGCCTTTCACTTTTTTTTATTTCAGACTACCAGTTCAGGGATACTGAAGAGATAATAGTTGATCTATCCATGGGATAGCTAAGACAAGTCTTGGTCCTATGTGGTTTTCCTAGCCTGGATTTTAGTTGAGAGATTGTAAGAGTCACTAAATGTTTCACGAAGTCCTAGAATTCCTCGAGGGCCCAAAAGGTAAAATATGTTCTGACTTTGCACATACCACAGGCAACCAGGTGGCTGGTGTGTAGCCAATCGGCCTAGAGGCTGGACGAAGACAGACCTGTTGTCTATGAAGGGAATGTTTTTAACAAAAGGCATTTAGTTTTACCAAATTATAATAAAGAATACGCTCAAAACTTTTTACAAGGTCCAGGATTCCTGAAATAACCTGTGAAAATCACAGAACAATGAAGACAGTGAAATAAGACATTTCATATTCATGTGTAGCATTATTTTATTCGCTTTTAATTTACTTTTTTCTCTCGATACAAGTTGTCAGAAAATTGTATTTGCATAATGTTTAGAATAACATTTATCTGATCATTCAGTTTGACCGAGAATAAACATGAACATATATCTTACAGTGCCTCTGACCAATTATCTAAAGATGAATGAATTGACATTTGTGTTGCTCTTGCCAATGGCTGGTCCATGCCCTTTTGGAACAGGAGAAGGGGCATGTAATACACAGTAGCCATCTCCAGTGCAGTATGTAGAGAGTAAAGCGGTACAAAAGGGGGTGGTGATGGACGGAGCATCAGAACCAATCAAACACTCACACCCAGTCAACAGATCTGGGTTTGATCCATCACCGTTCTTTAGCCCACTCGGTCACCCCAGTTTAGACATGGCCATATGCAAATCAGTCTGACCCTGTGCCTCATGGGAACAGTCCAGCCCGAACTGCCAAGCCATGCCTTCCCTGGACCAGAAACAAGCTTCCTAGGACCGGTTTCTGGCATTTCAGCCGTCTTCAGCCAGGCTTGCTTGAATCCAGTGGCAAAGTGAGCAAGGGACTCACGTCTGAGCATACCCTGCCAACTTATGGCGAACAAAGCGGTAAAAAAGGGGGTGGTGATGGACGGAGCATCAGAACCAATCAAACACTCACACCCAGTCAACAGATCTGGGTTTGATCCATCACCGTTCTTTAGCCCACTCTGCCACCCCAGTTCAGACATGGCCATATGCAAATCAGTCTGACCCTGTGCCTCATGGGAACAGTCCAGCCCGAACTGCCAAGCCATGCCTTCCCTGGACCGGAAACAAGCTTCCTAGGACTGGTTACAGATCTGTTGACTGGGTGTGAGTGTTTGATTGGTTCTGATGCTCCGTCCATCACCACCCCCTTTTGTACCGGTATGTAGAAAGTAAGCCTCTCCGATTAACAGGGGGGTCTACATTCCACAGGCCACTCCCGGAGTGAATATTAATAGATAAGTCAGTGATTTGTATGGAAAGCACAGGGGGTGCATAGAAATAAAAGACTATTTTCCATACAGAGTCTCGTTCCTTTTGAAAGATATCTTGCAAATGAATCATGGGAACATCAAGACTCTGATGCAATCAGTCCATAGTCGATGACCCAATCTAGGCATCTACCTCTGAAATCACCGGCAATGCTAACAGCACAATTTAATGAGCTGTGCTCAACGAAGATTTACGGTGGGCACAGTTACCAATCAAATGTGAAATGCACTGTACAGTCCATCTACGACTAAAGCATAGTTTTTTTTAACTAGCAGGTGTGCATAATCTTTGGAAGAGTTAATTATGCTCGACAACTGCTTTGGCTAGGACAACTTAACGTCGGATTTGATTTTAAGAGGCATACTTGTGGGTGTGCATAGGTTTGTGTGTACCTCTTTGACATGTTCTTTTAGTCAAGTTGCTCTCTCGTTAATTATCAATATTTAGTAGTATTTATGAAATGTGGCCCAGATTAAGGGATCACAAGGAGGCCACTTTACCACTACCACTGCATAAATGATAAAAACAAGCTCCATCTTCCTAAGGGCATAGTTCACAGTGATACATTAGCACTGCCCCCAGAGACAATCAAAGACAAGTGATAATAACCCTGTTCTGTTAATAATACAAATCGGGCAAGAGAAGACACGCCTAGCTATATTAAAAAGTCCCTATTTTTACACATTACCATAGTGTACAGTGGCTGGTTGAAATAATGTTAATGATAGCAATAAGACGAGAAAAGACCAACTTAGCTAATTACAATTTAAAACACCCTATTTTTTTCAGATTACCACACTGTACAGTGGCTGGTTAAAATAATTACCTAAAAAAGGGGTTTCTCACACATTTCAGTGGCGCGACCACATATTCTTTAAATAGCCATGATTCGACAGTGCAGTCACCCTACTTCCACCATTTTTAACATCACATGGAGTGATACCGCTAACAATTGAATCAGACCCACAAGATGACCAACACAGCAGACTTCGGATGAGCCCTCTAAAGCTCCTCCGACCTTCATTCAATGCATATCGTTATTTTGGGTCACTCACATGTATATGTTCTACTGATGTACTAGAAAGCGATGTGATTGCAAATGGAAATAGATCTTTTTAGTTTAAGATGTTACACAAACGTGAGCACTCGAATTCGTGGAGAACTACATAACTTTGTACCCTTCAGCTATTAGCCAGAAAACCTTTCTATGGCTACTTTTAGTAGCCAGAGAAAACAGAAAAGTATTATGGCAAACACCGTTCAAATGCTGATGTACACTACTGCTTAAATGATCAATAATAGTACGAAACAGCATTTTTGCAGGATCCAAATCTCTTTTTCAAGGTAAGAAAGTCTGCTTCTTTAGGTCTGTCGGCTTGCATCAAGCACCTTTAAAGTGTTGCCTCTGAAATTACATTTACAACATGGGTGGGCTTGGAAGTCTCAGTGGAAGGGCTGTAGAAAGTGTTGGTCAGATTCTCTTTCTGCTCTCGCAGAAACGGAGGGATAGAAGAGGCTTTAATGTGCAGAATCCTGGTGTCCATCACTTCGCAGTCAATCTGCATCATCACTTCATAATCCTGTCCGTTAATCACGTTTTCTGTAAAAACACAAACATATGGATTCGGTTATCTGACCTGGTATATAATTCATTGAATGGATTTGCAAATGTAACGACCCTTTGCCATTAAGCCTCTTGCGTGACTTTGAACCGTTGTTATTAACCATGATGTCAATACTATTTCAGGTTTGATGGATGAATTTTACATACATCCCTTAAATGGACGGACGCATGCACACACACACAAACACACACTGGTCTACTATCCCAACCTTTTTTGTAGAGGCTGAATCGGAGGTAACATTTAGGCTTATTTTTATGATATCCTTTGCAGAGCTGATGATAAACTCTAATCAAAAGCAGGCCTGGGCGAAGTTTGCGTAGTTTTGCTTTGCGGAACTCCGCAAAGTGACTAAAAAACGCCGCGGATTTCCGCATGTGGCAGAGTGCAATGTGAACTGACGTTCAAGCTGATCTTCCTGCCGCTCGGGTAGAAATTATACCCCTCTGCACTACGGGGAACGGAGTTTTCTTCTTTCCGTGAGCTCCACTGAGCGCGAAGTGCAAAAAACTCAGCAAAACTCCGCAAACAGAACAGACTTCACTGCACAGGCCTAATCAAAAGCACATTTAAAGACGATCATTCCAAAAAATACAGGCATTTGCTCATTGCTGTCATGAAGAAAGATTAAAATACACCAGTTCATCATAGGACAGATCAACAGATCCAACAGCGAAGAAGGGCTACAATTTGTTTGAAATAGCATACTGCTGGCAGTGACAGTTGTGAAAAAATAAGTATCCGCCACATGATCAATCAAACCAAATCAATCAATCAGGTGTTTGTTAAGCGCGACTACTCACCCGTAAGGGTCTCAAGGCGCTGGGGGGGGGGGGGGGAGGGGTGGGGGTCGCAGGTTCCAGTCCATCAAGGAGGTGGTCAGTCGAAGAGCCACGTTTTGAGGTTTCTTGCAAAGATGGGGAGCAATGTTATCTGTCAGAGATGGAGCGGAAGGTCGTTCCAGGCTCTAGCCACGCAGAAGGAGAAGGAGTGGCCTCCCGATCTGGTCTTTCTGCTGCGGGGGACCACGGCATAGGAGAGCTGGGCTGATCGTAGGGTCCTTTGGGGTGCGTGGAATTTGAGTCGGCTGTTCAGGTATGCTGGTCCGGTGTCATAGAGGGCCTTGTGAGCGTGGGTTAGCATCTTGAAGGTGACTCTAGCTTTGATGGGGAGCCAGTGGAGTGTGCGCAGGTGCTGGGAGATGTGGCAGTTTCTTGGGAGGTTGAGGACCAGTCTTGCGGTGGCGTTTTGGATGTTCTGTAGCTTGCGGGTGAGGTTTTTGTTTATTCCGGAATAGAGTGCGTGGCCGTAGTCGAGCCTGCTGGTGACCAGGGCGTGAATGACGGTCTTTCTGTGTTCGAGGGGGATCCATTTGAAGGTCTTGCGTAGGAGACGGAGGGTGTGGAAGCAGGACGACGAGACGGTGTTAATCTGGCGGTCCATTTTGAGCTCTGAGTCCAGGATAATTCCCAGGTTGCGTGCGTGGTCCGTGGGGATGGGCGGGTTTCCGAGGGCAGGGGGCCACCAGGTGTCGTTCCAGTCGTCGGGGTTTGGGCCCATGATGAGTACTTCCGTTTTGTTGGTGTTTAGTTGTAGGCAGCTGATTTTCATCCATTTGGGGACGGCTTCCATGCCCTCTCGAAAGTTGTGTCTGGTGGTGTTGGGTTCGTTGGATAGGGAGAGGATGAGTTGGGCGTCATCTGCTTATGACACAATGTTGAGTCCGTAGGGTTCTGACGATGGGGGTGAGCGGAGCCATGTAGACGTTGAAGAGCGTAGGGCTGAGGGAGGACCCCTGGGGGACTCCGCAGGTGGTAGGTGTAGGATCTGAGAGGAAAGGGGGGAGTCTGACCCACTGCGTTCTGCCGGAGAGGAAGAAGCACATCCAGTCGAGGGCCTTGTCTTGGATCCCTGCGTCATGGAGTCTGCGTATTAGGGTGCGGTGAGAGACTGTGTCGAACGCCGCTGAGAGGTCGAGGAGGATGAGGGCTGCTGCTTTTCCTTTATCCAGTAAGGTACGGATGTCGCCTGTTGCGGCGAGGAGGGCGTTTTCCGTACTGTGGTTTTTTCTGAAGCCCGATTGGGAAGAGTCGAGGATGTTGTGCTCTTCGATGAATGTGGCGAGTTGGCTATTGATGGCTTTCTCGATGACTTTCGCTGGGAAAGGGAGAGGGAGATGGGTCTGTAGTTTTTGAGGTTGGTGGGTTCCGCCGAGGGTTTCTTCAGGAGGGGGTTGATCTCAGCATGTTTCCAGTCGTCAGGGAATGAGGCAGTTGCCAGGGAGCGGTTCATGGTGTGGCAGAGCATGGGTGCGATGGTGTTGGTGGCTCTGTTGAAAATGTGGTGGGGGCAGGGGTCCGTAGGGGCCCCGGAGTGGATTGACTTCATCGTCTTCAGTGGTGAGGGCTGTCCAGTTGTCGAGGGTGGTTGGTGAGGGTTCAGTGTGTTGGTTGTCTTCGTCGAAGTTGTCGTAATCAAATTGCAATTTAACATTCTAAACCTAATACATAATTTTGGCATGTATGACAAATTAAATTGGTTATTCCGGTTACAACAAAAAGATAGTAATATATTTCAACGACATTAAAAAAATTGCTCTCACTTCTATTTTAAGGGTGTGTATTATACTCTTTATTGGGATTTTTCCTACATTTAACTAGGTTTTTTTACACGTGCATTGAGTGTACTGTACTTCGTTCTAGTCATCATGCATTCAAGCTCAAGGCTTCTAAACAAGTCAAAGAACAGAAGGCAGGGCATTCTTTTTGCTCGCACAAACCCGAAAACTAGCAACTAAATGCTTAAAATTTCAGTTACTACCCATTTTCAAACCCAGAACGTTGAACTATTGAGCATCACATAATGGAAAATCAAAGGAATGGATGGTGGAGCTGGAATTCTCTTCATGATCTTAATTCCAGGTACAATTTTTGCATCTATTTCCAGAGTTTGCTTTCGTTCTTTATAACGGCCAGTACAAGGACTTTTTTTGTGTGCTAAATCTACTATCCTTTGACAAGGTACAGGGGCAACCTTTAACGGTCTCTTTGAACAAGCTGCTACCAGCCTGCAGTTGGCTGTCATGATTTACCCCAGGGTAAGACAAGCCCAAGTCTTTTGTGTTTTCAAGTTAAACCTACAACACTATGGGCCTCATTACGAGTGACTCGTAAAATTTTGACCTATGCGTAAACTCCTGTGTACACATGGGTTGGAATTACGAGTTGGTAGGTATTTAACGCATCCGATAATTATCGGATGTGTTAAATACCCTAACTTTTGTTAAATTTCAGCAGGTCAAACCTGCCAAAATTTAACAAGGGAAAACCTATGGTATTTACCATAATGAACAAGTTACTTACCTTCGGTAACGATATATCTGTAAGAAACATTAGTAGGGATAGATTCCTTACCTTAGAATTACCTCTAGAGGGCGTGGCTTGCGAAGCCAAGATGGTGGACGCACTTTAAGAGTGCTCCGGGACCCCTCCGCCATCCGCCCGATATCCGTACCTGAATCGAGCCATCCAGCGGAGTAGTTTGCTGTCCACGCTGCGGACCAGCCCTGCCTGCATCCCGGGGACTTCCGAGCCTTCACTGAGCCGTCCCGCTGCCGACGTTCGGGGCATCGCGCCGCGCTCGCAAAATGGCGGCATCCCTGCGGTGACCGCGGCGCTGGATGCCCCTGCGGTGCCCTCCCTGGATCCGAGTGCTGCTGTGGTGGGGAGTGCACCCTGACTGCGTGTCCGGCGGTGAAGCGGCTGCCGGCCCGACGGACCCTTTCCATCGCCGCCTGGTGTTTCCTGGTCGCTGCTGGCGGAGACGGACCTGCGGGGGAGGAGCCTCGGCGGCCCGGCTCTGGCTTGCGGCTGAGGCAGTATCGGCTGCCATACCGGGTGGCGCGGGGGCGAGTGTGAAGCCGCGCTCCGACTCTGGCAGGTCAGCGGAGGACTCCGGGGCTGCAGTTCCGGTGCCTGAGGAGCGGATTGCTCGCTCGCAAAATGGCGGGCCTTCGCGGCGCTGGGAGCTCCTGAATGTGCTGCTGTGGTGAGGGGCACACCTTGGCCACGTGTTTTGCGGGGAGGTGGCGGCTGGCCTGACGGGCTTTTCCCCTCGCCGCCTGGTGCTTTGTGGTCGTGGATGGTGGGACTGGCCCTGTGACGGAGCAGCCTCGGCAGCCTGGTTCTGGATCGCGACCGGAGGCCCTCCCAGCGGCGCTGCAGCGGACCCGGCTGCCGTACCAGACAGCGTGGGCACGAGAGAGAGAGGTCGCACTCCCACTTTGGCAGGGAGACCGGAGGAAGATTCCGGGGCCGCAGATCCGGTGCCTGTTGAGTGGGTGAGCCCTAACGGGGGTTTGGGGCGGCTCTTGGCGGCTGCATGCTGTGCCCACGGGACTCCTGAGCCCTGCAGAGACCCCGAGAGACCCCGAGACAACGCTGATCCGCGCCTGAGTGAGCGGCCCTGGATTCCTTCTCTGTGGGGGCCGAGGGCAGCCCCGGACAACGTGTAGCAGCAGGTACTGACGTCGGCGCCTGGGCAGCAATAAAAGGGACCCTTATTTCCTCCCCCCTCTCTGGGGGGGGCTCAGTTGCAGATCGCGGCGGGGAGCGCCGCCGGTGGGTGCCCGGGAGGCCGCAGTGGGGGTCTTAATTGGACACGGGCCCTGTGCCTGAGATACCGGTGGGCCTAGACCACGCCGGGTCACCTTTACGCGGGGCTGCGGCGCCCCCGGTGGTCTCTTGGCCCGTCGCAGCGGGAGGAGGGCATCGCTCCTGCCCCTCGAATCCGCACCAGCTGGCTGTTGGGACACTGGGACGGCGAGCCACACAGCGCCTGGGCACCGGCGCACGAGCCCCGAGGGCAGTCATGGGCAAGGAGAGGGGTGCCAAGTCGGCGGCCGCGCCCCACCAGACCAAGATTGATCGCTTCACGACCTCCGACCCCCCGGGTGTTGGGGGGGAGGCGGCGCCGACCCCCGGCACGGACCTTGCCGCCATTCTGCAGGCCATCACCGCCTCCCGCACGTCCTTGGAGGGGATGGTCGGGGAGGTGAAGGTGGACGTGGCGCTCCTTCGACAAGATCTCCGCAATGCCACGGCCCGCATCACCGAGACGGAGTCCCGCATTTCGACCGCGGAGGACGACATCCGGCAGCTCCAGGATCAGGTCCGGGAGCTCACGACCCATTCCAAGGAACTGCACCGGCGGGCGGAGGATGCCGAAAACCGGGCCCGCCGCAACAACCTCCGTCTGGTGGGCTTTCCGGAGGGGGTCGAATCTGGCCGCACCGACGACTTTCTAGAGAAGTGGTTTAAGTCCTGGATGCCGGCGGCCAGCTTGTCCTCCTGGTTTGTAGTGGAGAGAGCGCACCGGTCGTTGGCCGCCAAACCTCCGGTGGGGGCCCCACCGCGCCCCTTCATCCTGCGGATCCTCAATTTCAGAGACAGACGCTATTCTGAAGGAGGCGCGAGGGCAGTCTCCCCTGTCCTTCAATAACCACACCATCATGGTTTTCCCTGACTACACCCGGGAGGTTCAAGAGCAACGCCGCTCATACCTGGAGGTGAAACATAAGATGCGCTCCTTGGGTCTTCGATACCAACTTCAATTCCCGGCCCGCCTCCGCGTGGTCTATCAGGATAAGACCCTGTTTTTCGACACTCCCCGGGCGGCCTGGACTTGGCTCACTGAGGAGCGACCCCTGCGCCAATCCGGGCGGGTGTCCCCGGCTCGGAGGCCTTCGGACCTAGATACAACCAGACCCCCTCGCCCACGCCGCAGAAGACACACACAGTCCCGGCGGCCCCGGGGGGGGGGTTGGCAGCTGGGCCTCGCTCCACGAGCATGTCGGGCAGGAGGCCGAGGGACTCGTCGGCCTCATCCGGGACATCCTCTCGGGCGGCTGGGGGCCCCCGGAGCTGGTCGCCGCGCCCGCCGGACCCATCCCTGACCCCCCTCATCGCGCCTGTGGACCTGTCTGATCTCTCCCGCAGCCCGACCATTTGACTCTGAGTGGTCTTCTGTCTTGGCGGCAGCTCTGGCGGCCCGGCCCCGCGGCTGAGGCCTCCACCAATGTCCTGGACTTAGCGGATCTCCGCTCATGGATGGTAGTTCAGGCCGGAACTCTTGCATCCGTACTTCTGGAGGGGTCCACCACGCTCTTGACACCCGAGCGGTTCGCTTGGGGCTTTTTGTAATTGTTGTTGGAGTTCGGGCGACAGATGCTTCAGTTCTCGAAGTGTAGGGTGGGGGGTTGGGGGGTGGGTTTTGTTGGATGTTTTGTTGGATGCTCCTCCTAGGGAGGGTGGTCCTCTTCGTTTGTGTCTGGTTTTTCCTGGGTGCGCCACATCGCTGCTTCCTGCGCACGTTACTGCACGACTCCGCGCTTGCTCACATACACGGCCTGCTGCTGCCCGCTCCCGTCTTGGCGCCCCTAGGCTTCCTCCCGTGGGCGTCATTGCAGCGCTCCGCGCTGGCTTACACACACGGTCTGCTGCCACCCGCTCCCAGCCTGGCACCCCCGGCCCCCCATTGCCTGTCCCCTGCTTTCCCCATGGGTCCTGGTCCCTGCGCGCCGGTGCGGCATGATGTCCTCCGGGCTCCCCTGGGGTGGCTCCGACCCTGCGGCGTCCCAGTGCCCCCGTTGTATCTATGGCTGACGTAGCCCCCAGGGCGCAGCTGCGTATCCTGTCCTGGAATGTGAACGGCCTGCTGGATAGGCTTAAGCGCACGGCGGTCCTTAAGTATGCTCAGCGCGTTGGGGCCGACGTCCTCCTCCTTCAGGAGACCCATCTCCTTGGGGAAAAATGCCCTTTCTTGGCGCGTTACGGGTACGATCGGGTGTGGCACTCGGGGTTTTCCCGTGGTTCCCGTGGGGTGGTGGTCCTGCTGCGTAGTTCCTTCCCCTTCATCCTCCAGAGGGTGGCCCGTGCGCCCCATGGCATCGGGATTGCTATTTGTGGTACACTGGAGGGGCGCCCAGTCAGCTTCCTCTCGCTCTATGTGCCCCCCTCGGGATTGTCGCAGGCTTTATCCCACGCTGCCTCGTTGCTGGACTCTCTCCCCGTGGGCGCTACCGTCCTTGGGGGCGACTTTAACGCGGTCCTGGCCCCACGGCTGGACTCGTCGGGACCGATTTCGGATTCCCGCGCCGCGCGGGCGAGACAGCTGGCGGGATGGGCGGAGGCCCAGGGCCTGTGCGACGCCTGGAGGCTCTGGCATCCTTACGATCGTCAATACACCCACACTTCAGCCGCTCACCACTCTCATGCCCGTATTGACGTGATTTTTGTCCCTCCCGCCGAGTGCGGAAGCGTCCAGGATGCCCGCATCCTTCCCAGGGGCATTTCAGATCACTCACCAGTCCTCCTGAGTCTGGGCCCCCCGCCCCACGCGGCCAGGCCGGTGTGGCGGTTCAGCGCCTGGTTCCTCCAGGATAAGACACTGCGCGAGGCGGTTGGCACTGAGCTTACTCATTATTACGGTGCCAATGAGGGCTCCGTTTCGTCGGCGGGCACCCTTTGGGAGGCTTGCAAGGCAACCATCAGGGGGGGCGGCCAAGGCACATGTGGTGCGGCATCGCCAGACACAGCTGCGGCAGCTCACGGCTTGCGAAGCCCGGGCGCTGCGGCTGGAGCAGTCGCTTTCCGAGCATGACGACCCGGCGGTGGACCGTCAGTTGCGGCTCCTTCGTCAGGAGATTTGTCAGCGGTCCCTCGAGGCGGCCAAGCTTCTTTGGCAGTCCTCGGTAGCGAGGGTGTATGGCTGGGGGGACAAGAACGGTGCACTGTTGCACCGCCTGGCCACTTACCCCAGGGCGTCGCGCATCATTCCGGCGATCACCGACTCGTCGGGGGTGCTCCAGTCTTCCTCCGTGGGGATGGCAACGGCATTTGCCCAGTTCTACTCTCAGCTCTACCGAGAGCGTGCGCCGGACCTTTCTCTGGACACCCTGCTTGCGCCCGGGACCGCCTGCCTGGCCCGGCTTCGGCCGGACGAAATGGAGAGCCTGGAGGCCCCCATCTCCGTTGAAGAAATCGGGGAAGCAATCGGGCGTATGTCAGCGGGGAAGACTCCAGGCCCGGATGGCTTTCCGCAGGAATTCTTTGCGGCCTATAGGGACACGCTGGTCCCGCGGCTGAAAGCTCACTATGCGGAGGCGCTTGAGAGGGGTTCCTTCCCCCCCCGGAGTCTGACCTGGCCACGATTGTGGTTTTGCCCAAATCCACGCCGCCGTCCACCGATAGAGCTGCATACCGCCCAATTTCGCTCATCAACACCGATGTGAAGCTCTATGCGGCGGTCTTGGCCCAGCGGCTTAGGCCTCTGTTGTCTACCTTGGTCCACCCGGATCAATGTGGCTTCATGCCCGCTCGGGGTACGCGCCACTGTCTGCGCCGTCTCCACGTGGCCTTGGCCCACCGCCATCGTCTGACCCCGTACCTCGCTCTACTCCTCGTCGACTTCGAAAAGGCTTTCGATTCGGTGGGGTGGGCCTACCTCTTCGACGTCCTGTCCCGCATGGGCTTTGGCCCTCGGTTCGTGGGGATGGTGCGAGTCCTCTATGCCCGGTTAATGGGGCGTTGTCGCGGCCCTTTCGGATCGGCCGGGGAACGAGGCAGGGTTGCCCACTGTCGCCCCTTCTCTTCGCTCTGGCGATGGAACCTCTGGCCGCCCTGATTAGATCTGACCCCCTCCTTCGGGGGTGGGAATGGCCTGGCCTGGAACCCGACAAAATCGCCCTCTATGCGGATGATGTCCTATTGTACCTTGGGGACCCAGCGCGCTCCGGACCGCGCGCACTATCCATTCTGAGCCGTTTCGGCCGGGCATCGGGTCTCTCCCTCAACCCGCGAAAGTCGATCCTGGTTCCGCTGCACCCCTCCAGGGAATGCTTTGACTGGCAGGAGACCATCCCTCTGCGCCGCCTATCATTTCAGTACCTGGGCATCTGGGTCTCCCTCCTCCCGGAGCTGAGCTGGGCGCTCAATGTCGCCCCCCTGGTCAAGAGGGCCAGGGTCGACCTGGAGCGATGGAAACAGCTGCCCCTTAACCCGCTAGGGAGGATCGCCCTCTACAAAATGATGATCCTTCCCCGGTTTCTGTACGTATTGCAAAACACCCCCCACTCCTTTCCGCGACCGTGGTTCCGTGAACTGGACGGGATGGCGACGAGATTTCTCTGGGGCGAGGGGCGGCGGCGGCTGGCTCTGTCGACGTGCCGCATACCCACCTTTGACGGGGGCCTGGGCATGTCCGATCTTTACCTCTACTACATGGCCACCCGCCTCCTGGTCATTCACGACTGGTTTGGAGGGGGTTGGTCCGACCCGGCCTACAGGGTTGAACTTAACGGCTTGGGTTTTGCCGATATCCAAGATCGCCTGTACGGCGCCCCCATCCCTGCTTCTTGCCCGGACATCACCAGGGCTGTATTCCTGTCCTGGCGTGCGGCGCTCCGCCTCACCCGATGGACGGGACTGTTGACCTGGGTCACCCCCCTGTGGCACGGGACGTGGTTGCGGGACGTCACGAAGCTGGAAGGCTTCAAATCATGGGACCTCATCGGCATTTCCCAACTGGGGGACGTCTGGCGGGGAGGGCGGATGTGTTCCTTTTCAGAGCTGCAGGCGCGTTTTTCCCTTCACTCCTCTCAATTTTATAGGTACCTCCAGCTGCGCCACGCCATACGCACCTACACCCCACTGGACGTCAGGCTGCCAGACCACAGCCCCCCGGAGGCTCAGGTCCTGCTGGGCAACCTGGGGAGGGGGGGCATTTCCAGGATTTACCGTTCCCTTGTCAATTGCACCCCTACATCCCTTGCGGGTCTTAGGGAGCGCTGGGAGGGGTGGGTGGGTCCCCTGGATGAGGCCGACTGGCGGGACGCCCTTATGGCCCCCCGCTTGGTGACGGCCTCCGCTAAACTACGACTCATCCAAATTTATTATCTCCATGCGGCATACCTCACACCGGCTCGTCTTCACCGTGCGGGCCTCTCCGGGGACGCGGCCTGCCCCCGCTGTGGTTCCGAGCCGGCAGACTTCCTGCACATGGTGTGGTCCTGCCCGGCCCTGGAGGGGTTCTGGAGAGGCATTGAAACCGAGCTTACGGAGGTCCTGGGGTGGGAGGTGCCACATGACCCCCGACACTCGCTGCTGGGCATCACAGATGGCTTAGATGGCACACGTTCAGAACAGCTGTTTCTCATGACGGCCTTGATGGTGGCCAAGCGCGACATTGCAGCGGCATGGAAGCAGCCGTTGCCGCCAAGTGTGGCTAAATGGGGAGCTGGGGTGGACTGGTGCGCGGCGCAGGAGCGGACTCTCTATCGGGCACGCGGATGCCCCAAGAAATACCGGAGAGTTTGGGGGAAATGGCTAGGCAATATACTTTAGTAGGGTGGTTCGGGGGGTGGGGGGGGGCTTCTGGGGGCAGGGTGGAGCGGGGGGTGTTTCCTAATGTATTGCTGTGTGGAACTGCTTCGGAATACCAGACTGTTTCTGTTGTTGTACCGTGTAAAACAATAAAAACTTGTTTATCAAAAAAGAATTACCTCTAGGTGTCAGACTGGATCCGGAAAGTTTGTGTCAGCAGTACCCCTGCGCGTCAGAAGGTGGGGTCGTGCGGCTCTGCGTCCGTCGTTGGCCTCGTGGTCGCCGCGATGAAGTCGCGGAAGCTACTTAGATGCCGCCCTCGCGCGCTGACATCAGTTCCGTACACGACTTTCCACACCAGGAATGCAGAGCCATGCAAGATACGGACCACTGGTGCCTTGAAACTAGGGCCCTGAAAGGGATGCCCTTAACCCTAGAAATCCATTCGCAGAACGGGGAGGATGGGTGGGGCGGTAAGGAATCTATCTCTACTAATGCTTCTTACAGATATATCGTTACCGAAGGTAAGTAACTTGTTCATCTGAAAGAAACACGTAGTGATAGATTCCTTACCTTAGAATAGATACCCCAGCAATACTAACCCCAGTGGTGGGTCTGCGAACCAAGATCACACCAGGAAGTCACGGAGAAGAGAACTGCCAAAGAAGCCGTCTCTCCGAACTTGGCTGTCCAGGCAATAATGCTTAGTAAAAGTGTGCAGCGAGGCCCACGTAGCTGCCTGACAGATGTCTTGCAGGGGGAAACCATGTCCCAATGCTGTAGTGGCTACCGTTGCCCGGGTGCATGGGAGCGCAGCCCCACCGGAGGCTCATTTTTAGCCAAAGAATAACAGGCTTTGATACACAAGACAACACATCGGGAAATGGTCCGCTTGTGCACGGCCCTACCTTTATTGCCGTGTACGTGGCCAACAAAGAGCTGGTCATCCACCCAGAACTACTGTGTGCAGTTCAGGTAAAATGAGAGCGCAAGTTTTGGGTCCAGACGGTGGAGCCTCTCTTCCTCTCTGGAAGGATGCGGAGGCAGAAAGAAGGTGGGCAAAGTGATGGTTTGCCCGATGTGAAAAGCAGTGACGGCTTTTGGCAGAAAGGATGGACGGGTTCTAAGCACAACCTTGTTCGGATGGACAGATAGAAAAGGAGGTTTACAAGAAAGAACCTGGAGCTCACTCACTCTCCTAGCGGAGGTGATGGCAACCAGAAAGGCAGTCTTCAAGGTTAAGAGACGTAGAGGGCAGTTGTGAAGAGGCTCAAAGGCAGCGCACATCAAATATGTAAGAACCAGGTTCAAGTCCCACTGCGGCATCACAAAAGGAATAGGAGGGAAATGGTGAGTAATGCCATTGGACTTGAAGAGAGAGGGCTGATCAGGGAGCCTGAGAAAGGCCAAAATAGCAGAAAGGTAGCCATTAATACTGCCCAGAGCAGAGCCCTGCTGGGCCAAAGAGAGAAGAAACAAAAGGACTTCTGAAAGAGGGGCAGAAAGGGGATCCACAGCCTTTGCTGTGCACCATGCCACAAATTTGTTCCACCTGCAGGCGTATACCAACTTAGTGGAGCCGCCAGAATAACATTACGAACTTCAGGAGGCAAGTCAAAAGTAATCAACTGCTGCCGCTCAATATCCGCGCAAGGAGGTGGAGACTGGACAGGTTCGGGTGGAGGACCGTCCCCTGCTGCTGCAACAGAAGATCCTCCCGAAGAGGCAGTCGGATCGGGGGATCGATTGTCATACTGAGTAGCTCGGTGGCGAATAGATCTAACCAAGGCACCCACCCTTTCAACCCACTGTTGAAAGAGACCATGTGCCACGTCCGAGTGAAGACGAAATTCGTGATCCATCATGCACCTGCGGCTGAGTTTGTCCGCCCTGGCGTTTAGTGAACCTGCCAGGTGTTGAACCACCAGGGAAATGCCCTGATGTTCCAGCCATGTCCAGAGGCGCAGAGTCTCCTGACATAGGGTCCACGACCCCACCCCGCCCTGTTTGTTGCAGTACCACATGGCGGTGGTGTTGTCTATGAACACCTGCACTACTCTCCCCTTGACAGAGGGAAGGAATGCGTTCAGTGCAAGTCGGATCGCCCGAAGCTCCAGAAGGTTGATATGGAGCCGGGACTCCGCCGGAGATCAGAGGCCTCTGATCTCCGTCCCATCCCTGGAGGGACACATCCGTCACCACTGTGTGCTCCGGTTGGGGAAGAGAGAGGGATCTGCCATTGACCCAATGCTGGTTTGTGAGCCACCACTGCAGCTGTCTGGACGGACTCGGACAGGTTCCCCATGTGCTGTGCCAACTGGAACTTCAGGTCCCACTGCAAAGCTCGCATATGCCATCTGACATGATCGACCAGCAGGATGCAGGAGGCCATGAGGCCCAGCAGCCTCAGGGTCAGCCTGACGGAAACCCAGGATAGAGGCCAAAAGATCGGAATCAGAACCTGAATATCCTGGACTCACCGTTCGAGAGGATAGACCCGAAAGAGCATTGTATTCAGAACCACTCTGAGGAGCTTCTGAGAGGAATCAGGTACAACTTCGGCACATTGATGGAGAACCCCAGCAAATGCAGGAGGTCAGCCGTAGTCTGTAGGTGGGAGACGACTTCCTGGGGCGATCCCGCCTTCAACAGCCAGTCGTCGAGATAGGGGGAAGACTGGAACCCCTGATCTGCGCAGATGAGCTGCGACCACTGCCATCACTTTCTTGAACACCCGAGGGGCGCTGGTAAGGCCAAAGGGGAGCACGGTAAACTGAAAGTGCTCGTGGCCTACCGTAAACCGCAGGTAACGCCGGTGGGCCGGCAGGACGGGAATATGGAAATATGCGTCCTGCAAGTCCAAAGCTACCATCCAGTCTCCAGGGTCGAGAGCAGACAAGACCTGAGCCAGGGTTTGCATCTTGAACATCTCCTTCCGGAGTAAGCGACGTTCCGGAGGTCTAAGATAGGACGCAGGCCCTTGTCCTTCTTGGGCACCAGAAAGTAGTGGGAATAACAACCACAACCTACTTCTGGCGCAGGAACGCGCTCGATGGCCCCCTTGGCCAAGAGGGCCACAACTTCCTGTTGAACAAGTGCCAAATGATCACCCGACATGTGGTGGTACTGGGATGGCATGGCTGGAGGGGTAGTCTTGAAGGGGAGGGAGTAGCCCCTTCAGACTATTTGTAAAACCCACCTGTCCGTAGTGATGGTGCGCCGGTGGGAGAGGTTATGGCGAATCCTGCCGCCCACTGGTGCTTGATGGGCCTGAAAAACCGGACTAGGAAGGTTTGGAGGCAGTGGTGGCCGGGCTGAAGGTGGACTGACATGCCCGCTGGCCCCCTGACCCGCCTCTGCGGGTCCCACGTCCGCGACCACGCTGAGACTGTTGCTGTTGCAGCCTGTGGCACTGAAGCGGATGTGTTGGGGCGCCCCTTCAGTCGCCAGGAAAGGAGCGGAAAGCAGAAGGCGGAAGAGGGCGAGTGGCCTAAAGGTCCAAGGCTGTAGCCCGCGAATCCTTAAAACGCTCCAGTGCACTATCTGCCTTGTTGCCAAAAAGGCGAATGCCATCAAAGGGCATGTCCATTATGGTGTTCTGGACATCCCCCAAGAAGCATGTAGTCCTCAGCCAGGCGTGGCGGCAGAGCGCCACTGTCGTGGAAATCGCCCTGCCCAGCGAGTCGGCGGTGTCAAGGCCACATCGTATTGTGAACTTTGCTGCATGTCTCCCTTCAGCAATCGCTTTGGAGAGCACTTTCCGGGCCTCCTCCGGACACTGAGGCAGCACCTGCACCACCGTATCCCACACAGAGTGAGAATAACGGCCCAAGAGGCACGCGGTGATCACAGACCGCAGCCCTGAACTGGCGGAAGAGAAGATCTTCTTCCCAAACTGTTCCAGTCTCTTGGATTGGTGAGGTAGGGAAGGCGCTTTGGGACTTAGAGGCTTGGACAACCAAGCTCTCAGGGGTGGGATGTTGGGAGAGAAAAAGGGGGTTGCCCGGGGCCGGGCGATGGCATCGTGCCACGTTCCTATCCACAGGAGCCCCTGTGTTGGGCCTGGACCAGGTGCCCAAAAAAACGTCTGCAAGTGCATCATTAAAGGGCAGCAGTGGCTCCGCAGAGGTAGCCGCTGGCTGAAGCACTTCTGTCAGGAGGTTATTCCTGACCGTCACTGTAGGGAGTTCGAGGTGGAGAGCCTCGGTCGCCCTATGCAACACCACTGCATAACTCGCACCCTCCTCCGTAGCCACCGTAGGAGGACTTAGCATGCCAAGGTCAGGAGAGGTGTCAAGACCGCTGGCATCCCCAAATCCTCAACCCAGTCCGGGTCAAACTCACACTGTGCTGTGAGAGGGTCCTTAGACCCCTCCCAGTCCTCCCCTTCCTCCGAAGGCTGTGGAACAGGCTGAAAATAAGGAGGCTGGTGGACATAGGGGTAGAAAGGCCCTATTGGCATCGGAATCGGCGTCGAGCGACGCTGCTCCGGCGCCGTGTCCACCTCAGGGCTGAAACCGGGGACGATGACGTCTGGGGGCACGGGCGACGTCGGGAGTGGTGCCGGTGGGGTCGACGTCGGTGTAGGTGTCACAAGTTCAACCGGCATTGACCGAGATCCAGGCCTGGATCCTTGGGGGCCCTGCGGTGCCGGGGCCGAAGCAGACAGCTATGCCGGTGCTGCTGACAGTACAGGGCGAGGACCCCCAGTCGGGCCCACAGGGCCCGAAGGAGCACTGGCGGGACCCGACAGACCAAAGAGGCGGGCCATGGCTGCCAGAAAGTCCTGCAGCTGGGCCGGAGTCGGCGGCAGACACGGGAAGGGCGGGTAGGTCGACGGCGACACCGTATGCTCCACTGGAGCCACTGGGTGGCCCCACCCTCAGACGCGTCGCGTGAGGGGAAGTCGGTGAGCGATGGCGCTTCTTCGACTTCTTGTGATGCTTCGCGCCTTACCTGACCCCGAGTGCAAAGACTTCGATCCCGAAGAACGATGGTGATGGCTCCGCGACCGGTCCCTCGACCTCCCACGGGACCGAGACCTTGAGCGGCTCAGAGCCGACTGCTGGACTTCAAGCCACTTTCGGGACCGCTCCCGCAAAGTTTTCGGCCCCATGGCCCAGCAGTCGGGGCACAACTTGGGGTTGTGGTCGCAACCCAGGCAGTAGATACACATGCGGTGCGGGTCCGTCACCGACATCATCAGATGACAATCCCAGCAGGACTTGAAACCCGGCATCCCTACAGCACCAGGAGTCAATCGACTCGAAAAGAAGAGACAAAAAGGCCTCGAAAATCTCAGTCAAAAAGTGACTGAAGGTACTGCTCTCTCCGGATCTGCGCTTGCTGGCGCGGAAAAAGAAAGAACTGACGTCAGCACCCGAGGGCGGCATCTAAGTAGCTGCTGTGAAGTCATCTCGGCGACCCCGACGCCAACGATGGACGCGGAGCCGCACGACACCACCTTCCGACACGCAGGGGTACTGCTGACGAAAACTTTCCGGATCCAGTCTGATGCCTGGGGGTAATTCTAAGGTAAGGAATCTAGCACTACGTGTTTCTTTCAGATATGCGTATTTTGGTGCATTAATAATCCTCGTAATAGGTCTTATGTATTGCACCTGATAAATAACATACCCTGTGGTATAGATATTTATCAGGGGCGATGAATAAAACCTTCACTTGTAATCAGGCCCTATATGGGAATAATGTATTAAATAAGACTTTTTGAAATGTGTGCTATTTCTGACCGTATGAAGAAACAAATGTCCACATCTGAGGGAAAAAGGCTATACTTTACTGATGACGCAGTACATTACGTTTTGCTCCATATGATACAATGCCCACCAACTGATCTAATCATTATGAAACTACTCTTCAACTACCCCTCAACTACTGTTTTCTTTTCGTAGTTTTATTACTTAAGACGAGGGAAGGTATAACAGAACACAGGATTTCCTCAACACTATGAAAATAATTTGGAACGCTTAGAAAAAAAAGTCCTCGCTAACTTTTGTTAGAGCAAAAGATTACTCAATCAAACTGTTAAAACAAGCATTAACAAAGCCAAAGGTCTCGCCTTTACAAGAGCTAATGGCTGTGGCAATGTATTTCACCCATGTTGTACACCATTGTGGCTTCTGTTCATCATGGCTAAAAGTTATCGGCGTGGTGTGAGGTAGATTGGGGTAGACTAGATTGGGGTAGAGTGGGGTAGGGTAGATTGGGATAGGTTTCGGTGGAGTGGGGTTAAGTGTAATGAGGTAGATTGGGGCAGATTGAGTGGAGTGGTGCAGATTGGAGTGGAGTGTAGCTGTGGTCATTAGGCTACATCTCTTGTACTTAAATGCATATGAATATAGGGCGCCAGAAAGCGCTTTGATGTAATATGTATGAGAATGAGGACTTGGGCATAGGTTTTAAGGCGAAATTGATTTGTTGCTGCTCTGCACAAAGCTGTAGCACTTTACACAGACACATACTTTGCATGCGCAGAGAAGAGGTGGAACATATGAGAGACAAAGGACATAGGTTTTAGGAAGAAATGGATTAACTGCAGAGCTGCCCAAAATTGAGGCATTTTAAAAAGCCAACAAACGCAGCCTACAAACACATGCAGTCACATGGACTGCTTTAGTAGTCTGTGGCATATGTCTGTTACTGTAAAAGGAAGCACCAAATTCCAAAAGAAATTAAGGCAAAAACAAACAAACCTGCAATTCGGGCAAGGAATGGGAGATAAGTTAAAACCAACCCAAATGGTTGGTAAAGGGAGCACTGAAAAAGTCATAAACTACTTCAAGATTCTGTTGTTGCATTTGCTTGTTGCTGTAATAGGAATCGCTGAATCCGCGCCCCCCCCCACCCAAAAAGAAACACCTGTAGAGAAGGAAAACGACAATCAGAAAAAATAAGGGGAAAAAATACTCCGAATCATAGTATCATAGTACGAGCACTGGATGGACAGCGGAAGGACACAAAACGAAATCAATCAATGCTTTGCCCATGCTCCAGAGAAATAAAAGGAAGTGACGTACGGCATTCCCTGACCAATTTGGAGGCACATACAAAGAATGTCAATTAAATCAATCAATCAATCAATCAAATAGGATTTATATAGCACTGCTTTTCACCCGTGAGGGTATCCAGCAACTGGGGGTTTTCTGTTGCTAGGTGTAGTCGGTCGAACAGCCAGGTTTGCAGACCCTTTCTGAATTGCTGTAGGGAGGGGGAGGTCCAGAGGTGGAGGGGGAGGCTGTTCCAGGTCCTGGCAGCCAGGTAGAAGAAGGAGTGTCCGTCGCTCTTGCTTCGGTGGATGCGGAGAGTCTGGGCGAGGGAGGTTCACCTGGTGGTTATGTATGCTGGTCCCTGATTGTGAAGGGCCTTGTAGCCAACAAAGTTTAATAAATGATGGGCGGGCTCCAGGCACTGTACTGTTTACAATACCCCTTCGTAGCAACAGTGCATGCATGCAGTTAGGCGAGGCCTAAAAAACTTTAAAAGTCTCGGCTGATTCCCCAAAAAAGTTAAAAGAATAGTCCTTATTTCTACTCACTACAAAATAGAACAGTAAAAATTTCCCCAGCTGCTAATATTGGGTTAGTAATTGTCTATGCCTCACAATCATATAAAAAATTGTGAAATATAGGTAAAGCATGTTAACCCCTTAACTGCTGAGGCTTTTATAACCCCACTGCTGAGCCCTTTTTTGATATTTGGAGTACTTCTTGCTTAAGCCTTCATACTTTTTTCCACTAAAAGTATCCATGGCAAATTTGATTCCTTTTGTCCCAAGATAATGGCGACTTTAATGGTCTCCAGTGTCTGTAGACTCCTCTACAGTGAACCAAGAAAATAAACAAAACATAGCTAATTTAAAAAAAAAAAAAGAATTTAATGGGAAAAGCATGTGTTTTTTCTAAATATGTCATAAACTGAAGATTTGTTGTGCTACGATCACCATCTTCTCAGCTTTCAGGAACAAGCAGAGTTAACCTTTGGTAGTGCAACTAACCTAATTTTTATGGTTTCAATTTACTTTCAGTTTGTTACGGAAACAGATGTGAATGGGTAATCCCAATATGCTATACATTTCTGAAAAGTAGACAAAATTCTGAATTCAGCAAGGGGATCCCTCAATGTTTCCCCAAAGAAACTAAGGACCGCATTACGATATTCAGCAGTCGGACCGCCGACTGCTTTGGCAGCGGTCAGAAGAGCCCCAACAGTCGGCAGTACGACTGCCGAATTATGATGCAACCACCATATTGGCGGTCGGAAAAGTGCCCTTTTAATTGAGGCTCCTGTTGTGGCCCAGGAAACGGGCTGCAAAAGCACTTGTGCTGCAGTGTAAAAGGCCACTAATTACACATCCAAGCACCCTGTGCCAGGCACCATGTGGTGCATGGCATATGGTGCCTGAATGTGTGGGGGGCACTACAGTTTTTGTCTGCCTTTTCATGGCAGTCGGTCCGCCATGAAAAAGCATTTGAAAAAGGACATCGTAATCCCTACGGCAGTGCCTGCGTAAGCTCTGCTGTAATGCAGGGATACGATTCCGACCGCCACCATGACGGGACCATTGATTCCGTCAGAGGCGGTGGTCTTTCACCCTGACTGCTGCGGTTGGACCGCCTGTATTGTAATGCGGCGGTCGGACCGATGGCCTGTCTTTCGGTGGGACTGCCACCAACGGCCTGTCGGGACACTCCCACCAACATAGTAATTAGGCCCTAATTGTTGAAGTAAAAAAAAATGACAATGGGAAAACGCAAGAAAAAGTGAGTATGCAGTTCCTTAGATGGGTATAGAGAGGAGTAACAGAACATGATATATGGTGTTATCACTAAAGGGCATCCAATGATTCGTAGGAGAGGAATTGGTCCTGTCATGCTTCATAATATGGGTCTGCTCCTCGTCGGGTTGGCACTGCAATACCCGATGGGCACTCATAGAGGGGCTCTTTAAAGGAGATCTTTTATTCATTGCCGTGAGGTGTTAGTGAGGGGCCTAAGGAAGTTTAGATGTGATGTAGTGAAAAGAGGGTTAAAACAGGTTGGGGAGTCCAAGAAGTGACTTTATTCAAGATGGCTCTCCACCTGGATTAAAATATAAGAGTGGCGACTATCTGTAGTAATGGTACACGATAAAAGGGCTCTACTCTGAATGGGTCAACATGTTTCTTGCCTTTTTTAGTCAGGAGGATCTTTGGCAATTCATCAGGACCTTGTGAAAAACTATCTACACAGCGTGGGAGGTTCGGAAACCTACCTACCACGGTTAACACTACCTACAGCTGCTGAGGATGACCTTAATATTAATAGGGGTAATGCCTCAACAGTAGCCGGCAGGCGTTTGGGACAATCAAAGGTAATGTCCTCAGATCCAACGTTTGTAGGCGGAATGACCTACCCAACGGTCCCGGCAGAGAGGGACATTAAAGCTATGTCCAGAAATAGCATCACTCTTGCTAATCCTGCTAAAGCAGCCCTTGATCTCATAGAATGAACCTGTTTGCCTTCATGGGGTTGCCTCTGGGACAGCGCATACCAGATGTTGTTTACAGGAGAGTATCCAGCTGGACAAGGGCCCCTTTCCCTTTCTTTGATCCTGAAAATCATACATCGAGCTTGATCATCCTCACAATGGTCCCTTTCTGCTGTCAATATAAATGTTCAATGCTCTTTTAGGGTTGAGTCACTGGGAATTTCCCCTCCTCCTTCGAAGGATGAGGTGGAATGAGAAACATTGGCAAAGTGATGGACTAGTCATCTTAGAAAATGTTCATGATTTTGGGCAAGATTGCCACCTAGGTCCTCAGGGCCAACTTGTCTGCGAAGAAAGTGGTGCAGGTCGGTTGCACCCAGAATATCTATAGTTCACTCACAAAGTGAGCAGAGGTGGCTGCCATTAGGAAAACTACTGAGTGTCAGTAGTCACAATTAGCAACTGTGCATAGGCTCAAAAGGTGTGCATGTAAGAAATGTCAAGATCAAGTTCAAGTCCCATTACAGCATGATGAACCGCTTCAGGGGGAAATATGTAAATCAGACTTTTGATACAACACATCACAACAGGCGATTAAAAAATATAATGTTGATCAGATAAACAAATGCCAGACAGGGTTGACAGATAACCATTAAATATATCCACTGCAAGGTCTTGCCTGGCCAATGATAAAAATCCATCGTTTTTTTGCTCACCATGCCATTCCAGTTTGGACCCAGCCATATGCATATCAGTCTTGACCCTGTCTAGAGCACCACTAGAGCGTAAACTTGAAGATAGCACCGTGCACTTGCCTAAAGCAATTAGATAGGATTATACCTACTGGTCGATGCTTGTACAACAAGGCTTTCTAGAGTAGGATGCTTGATGAAGAAATGTGGCTCGCTGGGTGCAAGCCTGTGCCATCTGTCTACTTGTCAACTAAAAGACGGACAAGAACATTGTTTGGACCATGTAACCATCAAGGCATCTGTAAGGGCTGAACTGAATGGAATCAATAGCTCCGATGACGTCGCCCAGGTTGGAGAATCTGCATAATAACATTTTTCTTGGTCTCAATGGAGAGTAACTAAGTCTAATACCTCATTCACCCTCAGACCGACCAATGCAAATCAGAAATGCTCCTCTGTTGATGACCCAAACTCTTGTTTCTAGATCGGTATTGAGCCCACTGGCATTTTGGTGTAAGGCATCATCAATCTAAAGAGAGGGAAGGAAAACGTCCACCTCACCATCAGCAATAGCATCAGCATTCTAGGGAGCCCCCCGTTCTGGCACAGGATCAGAGTCAGAGCCAAAAGGAGAATGGAGCCTCTGACAACAGTTATGTTGAGGCAGAGGCACAAGGTTAGAGTAAGCTGCATTACAATCAATAGCACTTTCATAAGGAAATATCAGTCAAGTTCAGGCCAACACCAGTTTGTGTCTGATATCGGCATCAGCACGGAGTCTTCTAGCAGAGCTGGTGGAGTTGGTATTGGCGTTGGAGTGACAGGAATCAGTGGACATCATGGAGTTTGTGTGTGGAAGTATGCACCGAAGTCGGCACAGGCTGGTACCTGGATTCCAAAGGGACAGGGGGCAGAGTGGTGTAGGGCACACGGATGATAACCCAAATAGAGGCCCTTACAGTTCTATGGGGCCCAAAGGTGAGCTAAAGAGAGCCAGAGTGCATTGAACTTTTGCAGCAAGGCCTCTCTAGGGGGTTTGATTTGCTGTAGGGCTTATGGCAGCCCAGTATAATCGGGTGCATCGTAACCTACTGAGGTACTGGTTCCTAGAGGGTGAGTTACTTAGATCCTGATGTCCTTTCACCTTCTACTTGGAGCCAAAATGGCACGGTGGGGTCACATTCTGCTTCACTTTCTTGTGCTTTGGCTTATACTTGGACTTACACGAAGACTTTGAGCAGGTAATCAAGAGGTTGCAGGAAAGGCCTTGTGATCAGGACTTTTTATTGAGAAAGGGAACAGCACAACAACCATGACTACTTCCTATGCTCAGTGATGTACAGCTTCGTCAAGTGCATGAGGACACATTGCTAACACGATTTGGAATCAAGACTGGAGTTCAGACACCACTGAAACACATTGTGGAGGCACTTCACTGATATTTGCTTGCAGTAGTCTCAGGACATTTTGAAGGCAGTCAATAGCACACCGTCTTTTGGAATTTTGAAACCAGCGGAGACCGACAAACTGGGGAACAAAGCTCCGGGCCTGCACTTGAAGACAGAGAAATAAGGGAACGGACGTTGGTGCACTGAGATGGTCTTATATGAGGGTTCGCTTCATTACTTTCATGTCAGTAAAGTCAGCATGAAGCCACAGAGCGCCACCTACAGGCGAAGAGGAGCATTGCTGAAAAATTATCTGGATCCAGTCTGGCGGCTAGGAGACATTCAAAGATTGAGAAATATGCAGCTAACCATCCTGGACTCCAGCGAGTTTCTGGGTTTCAGAAAAATCTGTGTTGCTACATTTTCACTGGTGGCAGCAAGATCGGGTATTTTTTTTTAGGTCCACACTAGTTACCGTTTTTATTGGCAGAATTGTGGCAAAACAGTGTAGTATAACTGCTGAGCACATTTAAAAAATACATAGGTTTCGCTACTACTGACTTGTCATACATTAGATTTTACTGTATCAATTGTGCATGGACGCTACACAATAAAATACCATTAGGAGCTGCAGCTCGGTTGATAACTCTGGGCATCACTAGTTTTTGGACAACCAATTAACACTATATATATCCCTGCGACCAGTAAAGTCTGACATAGATAACAGTATATTGCATTTGTATATAGGCCACTGGGGCAAACAGTTACAGATCGCACAGTCACCTATTTCTGTTTTGTACATGGTGGGAATAACAAAAAATAGGAAAAATCGACTACCGTTTAAGGACAATGCAAAAATTGTGGTTTATACAAAGAAGTCATTTTTTTTGTAATGCTGCTCATTCCTGAAAGCAGGGAAGATGGTTCTTCAAGCATAGCAAACATTTTGATGATCCCATTTCTAGGGGAACAAGCATTGGCATAGCCAATAGGTCTAGCTTTTGGGACCTTATAAGTATTTAGTTATGCAGCACAATATCCTTGGTGCAACATCAACTGTTGCATGGCTAATAAGGTCCCAAAGGCGAGACCTATTGGCTATGCCAATGCTTGTTTGGGTGGACTAAGCAGTCCAATCAGCCAGGGCCGTCCTTGTCTCCACTGCAATGGTAGGAGGTAAAAGACTTATTACAGTCTTTTGATACATATACTGAGCGTGACCCACCTCGGGCCGGCCACTGTCGGAGACAGAATGACAAAGGGCTATGCCTCCTGTCAGAGCATGAGGTGTCCCTGGCCCCCTGGAGGTGTGACAGTGGCTTCAAAGAGCTGCTGATGGGAAGCCATTAGCACTCGCTTTGCAGAGTACAGGGGTAGGGAGGAAGACTGGAAAGTTAGGTTGGGGAGGGCGGAATGGGGGGGGGGGGGGCGCTGGTTAGGGCCAGCGAGGGAGGCCCTCAGACTATTTATGTCCCCCTCACCTCGTGGAAGGCGGGGCATAAATTAGTCTCTGTTGTTCTCCTCCATTTCCTGCCAGAAGCCGAGTTCACACTAGGTTAAAGTACAAAAAAGTAACAATTCTGGAATGTGGGACACTTTTTGGGCCTAATTGTGATCCCAATCTGACACTGGGGGTGGGGGGCTATGCTAGGTTGACCAGACCCGATTGCCCCATGCCACCGGGATAGCATTTTTCCATGCCTGGCAGATGCTTTTAGATATCAGTGCATCCTGGGAGTTGTTGTCTTGGTTCATTGCAATAGCACCAATGAACTAACCACATCTGATAACAATGATATATATGTAAAAGCAAAGTCCAGGCAGTGTCTCGTTGACATGGAGCAATCTGGTCACCCGACCTATGCCTACAGAGCTGGCGATACAAAGCTACCTGCTTACATGCCGGGTGCATGGCGAAGCGTATAAGTGTGTGCAAAAATAATAAAATGGTGCTTTCTTGATGACTAAATTCACCTTCCGACATTTTCTGGGTTAAAACCATCCTGGCAGTTAGTTGTATTACTAACGCAGGATCGAATTTAACATAGTGGAAAGATGCCCATGTGTTTCCGGTAGCAATGCTAGTTTATGAAACTACTTTATTGCGTCCATTTAAAAAGAGAAATGTTTTATTAAGCTTGAAAACAAATATGTATTTTGTGTGCTCCCTGTGGACAAGATGGAGAGGGCAATGAAAGCAGCTGCTCGGTTGACAGTCATGAATCCAACACTGGCACCCTGTCTGTTCACGGTGCCTGTCCTCACAGGCTCACTCTCCAGTTGGCAGCTTTAAGGAAGCTGAAAAGCTCCATCCCAGGGGCCTGACTCTGCCTGTGGAGGTCAGAGGCCCCCAGCCGGCCTCAGACCTACTGTACCCCCTCGCAGGTGCCCGAAGAATGGACTACGCTGCTGGGGAGGAGGAGGTAAGGACACGCTCCTGGCTCTCTGCACACACAGCCTTTAGTCCTACGTGGCTCTGTGTGTGATTCACTTGTCTTGTGCCGGCAGTTTTTTTTGTTTTCTCCTCTGCCTGACAGTGTTTAACTTCCTGTTTTGAGGCAGCAATGTCGCAAACACAGTGCGCCCTTTGTCACATGCTAGCTTGCTTGATGTTTCGTTTACATTTTCGGAAAGATTTATTGGCAACAGCACAGGTCTTTACAACCAGTGACTACCACACTCTACCGTGGATGTATTCTTTAAAGATTTGTACTTGTCAAAGCACTAAAAGTGGTTGTCAGACAACATGTAGAAAGGTTGTGAAAGCACGCAAGCATTGGCAATGACGTATTCAGAGCAGCGCAGACTGCAGAGCCAGGCATGATTACAGATAAAGCGATACCAAAACAAGCAAAAAGCACCCGAGGCCATGAGTGTGGCAGAAGGTAAACTATTTTAAAGTGGGTGAAGTGTGCCCAAAGAAACTAACGAGCAAAAAAAAAAAAAAAAAGACCCACAAAGCGTTTCCCTTGCGGGAGTGCGCAAGGGAACCATCTGTTTGAAAGTTAATTACAAACAGATGGTTTCAAAGCTCGCTCCCGGAAGGGAATCGCCAAACGTGCATGCGTTGCCATTGAAAGTAATGCAAAGCGTGCAGATTTTTTTGGCCCAAAAAGTGAATCGATTCCTAATGGCCTCCTCCTATGGAGCGCATGCGCGCTGCGTAGGCGAGACCTAAAAAAGAATATGGTTTCTTACACAGCCCTTTATTCTAATTTTTCCATTAAAACCTAAGCCTTTGTTACATGGTGATCTTTTTCTTTTGTGCCTTCTGGGGAATCTGGTGGGTAAAAAAATTACTCAAATTTGGATACCTTTTGTGGAAAACAAGTTAAGGAGGCTAAAGCTCGGAGTATCCCACACCACAAACAAAAAAGGTGGGCAAGATCGGTTAGGCTCGAGTCTGACACTAGATGAATGACTGCTTCTTGCCTGGCTCTCGGCCAACAAGCACTTCACCCCCCTCGCAATTAATACTGTTTTTAAAGACAGACATTAAGAGGCAGGACCGATGAGCATATAACTTCTAAAAGGGTGCTTTTTTACTGTGTGTGTCTGTATCTATATCTATATATATATATTTATTTATGTATTAATAAATGTAATCTCCGTCATTAAGGGGTTCATCCTCTCTACACAAAACAATAATATTGGCCAAATACAGACACTGGACATGGTAAACTGGCATACATTGGTACACTCATATCAGATGTCAGAATCATCATGACATTGGAGGTGGTAAAAATCATATTTAAAAACTATTACTTTTAACAAATTTAATTGAAGTACTAACCTAATATTTAAAAGGAAAACAGGTATTCAAGACACGACCCATTTTATTCTGAAAGAGTTTTTATTTTGTTTTTACAAGACACTTGCTGTATCATTTAAATGGCAAATCTTTTTATGGATCTGCTCCTACTTTGGATCTCAAAGGCAAGACAGACTCCTAGCAAGGCTAGGTTTGCCCATCTCTAATCCTTAACATCACTTAACTCTAATCCTTATCACTTACATTTGGTGTGTTTGAGAATGTGTCTTGATTTAGCCTTTTTCAGTTCTAAAGTTTGTGTGTCAACTCTGGATGATTTTTAGCACCTAGGAGGCCCGGTTATCAAAAGGGTGCAACATAGTAAAAATAAAATAAAAACTAAGCAGCATGTACAACAAAACACAGTATCAATATTATAAAGTGTTTTATAAACTGGGTAATTCTTTGAACAAACAAAGAGATGTGAAAGCCTGATGACTGTCAGACTCATGTTTCATTAAAATAACACATCTTGGTCTCATTGTTCAGCAACCTTATCCTATCCCTTAGTAAAAAGAAGACTAGAGAGATAAATGAAATTTCACCTGATATCAATTGGACAATTGTGCAAATGATCATAATTATTATCAATTTAAGCTTAGATTAACAGAGAAAAACCTGTAAAAACATTAAAACATGCCAACAAAAAACGTTAAGAAACAACATATCTCCATACATCCAGATGAAAATGTATATTACTGAGGAAGGTCTAAACAAAAAGTAACAGAACTCTACAACATCCCTAAAACTCAATGTCCCAATTTTTACAAAGTAAAACTAACACTTACCATTAATATTCACAGCTGGTAACACTATTGACATCTTTGGTCGCATCGTCTTATTACGGTTAGTGGCTGGTAGCAGTAGGTGATCCTGAAAAACATTTAAAATACTTAAGATGTGTGAACTGATCGGAATGGGACGCACCTTGAAAACTCTGCACTTGTACCGGGACTTAGCATTCAGCAATTTATTCCCGCTCCCTCCCGACCTGTACCGGACCCAGCACTCGGCACTTTGCTCCTGCTCCCTCCCGACCTGACTGGACCAGTGTGGGAGGAGCAGTGGAGCCCAAACACCGCGAGGAAGCGCAGGAGCGTGATAAAAACCGTCGGCACCTCCCGCAGCGCAGGGCGTGCCTGGGCTCGGCCAAGACGGGCCTGTCTACGCCCATCATCGTTCGGCCGGGTTGGCCCACGGCTCTTGGCAGTTGGTTGCTAAACGCTCTTACGAAGGTACTGTATTCCTGATTCCATTTACACAAAGCGCAAGGGCATTGCCCTGTATCTGCATATGGCCCCCCCGAAAATTAACAGACTATTTTAATTTGACTATTGGATTTTTGGCAGTTTTGTGGGCCTTCCTGAATTTCTGTCAAAAATTTCTTCGGAACAACAAGATTTATTGTAGTATTTGTAATCAAAGTGACTATATATATTTATATTCATAGTAATTGTTAGAAAAATACCTATTACTCAACACAAGAAAAAACAGAATAAAACGGGGGAAGGACCGTGTTTAACACTATTAAATTACCTGACAGGAGCGATGGGCGCTATAGAACAGCAAATTTTAACTGTAGAAGAGGCTATGAATCCAGATAAGACTAATATTGCTGGTGGCCCGTCTTATTTGATAATCAAGGGGTTAACTGATCCATTCACTGAAATGCCCAGTAGAACAGATAAAATAAATGGATGTGTCGTGAATATAACAGAACACATTCTAGATAGTGATCTTGAGAGTGATACTAAACCGCTCTCTAAGCGTCCTAGAAACCCAGATATCTCATTCAAGCGGGATAGGGAAATCAGTATACAAGAACATGGTAACCCCTCTTGTAACACAAAGAAGAGACCCAAAGAAAGATAGGACACTGGCAACAAACAAGATGTGCGATTGGGAGAAGGCGGTAGTCAGCTCAAACTCTCGTACACAAAATGAAGTATTAAAATTTAAAAATAAATTGGATGCCCTTGATGACTATCTTAGGGAGACTTTAAATAACTTAAGCAGAAGATTGGGTGCAATGGAAGATGCTTTGTCAAAATGTCAGGATAAACGTAAGTCCACTTTACCTGACTCTAATGACAGTCAGAGCACTTGCATAGTCAGAATGAACCCCAGCACTCGGTTAAACACTTATACTCCCAGTGATCATAATAATAAGCGACCTACTCAAGATCCACCAACACTTAACACAGATAAGGGGGCACGACATAATTTAACTACTTTGAGTGCGATCATACCTAACCAAGTGGATGGTCCTAAAGTGAGTAAAGTACCAAGTTCTATGGATGATCCTGAGTTTGATAATCTGACAACTTATATAGATCTTCCACCGGCAGCAACCCCCTATACAGTGGTACTAGCGAATGTCCCCAGATTGCGCCAGGGGATGGTTGAAACCTGGGAGAACTTGAGAAATAAGTCGTTATCTTGGCTTGGGGCTAGGACTGGTTTAACAGACAGACTCTTCTCAGAGTTCAAAATGGCAAGAAGGGCGAGCTGGATAGGGAGGGGGCGTAAGGACATGGCTGGCGACTGTGTTATATTAAACTTTAAAACTCCGCAACTTATCCAGTCGATTTTGAGCAGGGGGGGAAAATCACTTGATTCTAGCACAATACATTAATATTGTATCACTAGGATATTTTTATAAACCTAGTTATTTTAACTACATTGAACCAAGCAGGGAGGCCCCACTTCTAACTCACAATTCTATGTACAGTGTTCCTATCTATAATCTCTTTGATGCACTCCCTAACCTGGAAGAAGTGGACTGACTGAATGTATCTGCTATTAGTATAACTAAACCTAAGGATAGGATCATTCCGCCTGAGAATGCCATTGACATGTTAGCCATAGATATATGTACCCAGGCTAATGTATTGAGGACTTATAGGGATGATGATTTTACAGGGGGGAAAGGATCAATCGTCAGATATGATAATGTAGTGAAATATGACATACTTGACACACATTTAGTGTCTACTATCTGTGACACGGATGCTCTGACCGTTTATAACAAGAGACCTATTATCCCTTCATCTACTATTACGGCTGCTGCAACACTATCCCCTATATCAGAAGCTAATTATTTAACATCTAGGAGAGGTGAAAGCACAGACACAAATTTAGATAATATTGGGAATGGTAGGTGTAATTTTATGTTTTGGAATGTCGCCGGTTTAAAATGTAAGGTGACAAATAGAGTATGGAATGACTTCATCCAGAAATTTGATCTTATTAGTTTCCAGGAAACATGGGTGGTGGAGCCTATCCATATAAATGGTTTCAAAACTCTACACACACCAGCTGTAGCGTCAATGCACGGAAGAGCTAAGGGGGGGGGGTCTTTGCACCTATATCTCGAACTTAGTAAAATTTGGGAGAATCAATATAATCGCCGAGGATTGTTTCTATCAGATTATCTGTTTACCGGACGGGTGGACAAATCATGTACAGTAATAATAGTGAATTATTATAATAACGTTCCTCATGATTTAATTGAGGGGATTGTGAAATCCATACGCTGTCATCTACAAAATCTACATGAGTCTGGAAATAAGGATTTATTCAACAAGCAGATATTGGGAACTGTGGTATTATCTACGACAATGACAAGATCTTTCCCCATTTTCCGCATTCAAAGTACGGTGACATCTCAAATGAAATCGTGTTTCAATTTGACCTAGGATTTGCCAATACTTTATGTATCCCCCCTGTTCCCTTTGGCCCTACCTTTAATGGCCGTGGAATCTTTTCCATTATAGATTTTATTCTGGTATCTAACAGGCACTGTTCAAGAATTACTGATTTTTGTATTCGTAAAATCTCCTTAAGCGATCATTTCCCACAGAGTTTGGGCATTCTCTTATTCAGCCAAGAGACAGAGAGGGTCTATAGTCCAACACCTACTGTGGGAAACATATCCCTTCCCAGACAAAATGGATATGCACTACGCTGGCTCAGAAAGAGTATAAGAATGCCTTAAAAGTTAGAAGAAATGCGACAAAATTAGAGGCCTGGTTAGCATTGGGCAAAGCCTCTGTCGACAGAGACTCCAGCGCATTCTGGAAGGCAGTTAATGCTCCCTTCCTGATAGAGATTTAGTCACTATGGAGGTAGCCATTACTGAGCAAGAGTGGATAGAGCATTTCTCTTCCCTGTATAATGATTCACTTTTAGGGTCGCAAGATAATATAGATAATGAGAACGAACATGAACTGGTGTCAAAGGATCAAGGGGAATATCTCTTTTGAGCTTAGTGAGGTAATTTTGGCCATTACTACAAGTTTGGGCGGAAAGGCCACTTGGCCGGACGGCGTGCCTGTCGACCTCTTTAAATCTAATATTGCGTTATGGGGCCCTTTGCTGACACAAGTTCTTAATGCTTGCAGCTCTGCTGGTTTTTATCTACATGGTACGAATCTATCTTGGTTCCATTTTTTTTAAAAAGGAGATAGGGTCGATCCGGCCTGTTATCGGCCAATATCCTTGCTGGACTCAACCGTGAAAATTGTAGGCCGAGTATTATTGAATAGATTACAGGACTGGGCAGAGGACCAGTCAATAATAAGCGACCTACAATATGGCTTCCGCAAGAGGTTAGGTACAACTGAGCAGGGCCTTAATTTCAACATCTTAGGGAATAAGTATATTAAGGCAAAAAAGGGAACCCTATACTTAGCATTCGTCGACTTAACAGCGGCATTTGACTGTGTGATACATAACAAATTGTGGATAATTTTAGAGGAGCTGGGTGTAGATGCAGTTTTAATTTCCTTTCTAAGGCAGCTCTATTCACGGGCAAAGGCGAGAGTTTGATTCGGGGTGGGGGGGGGAATGCACAAGACACTTTAGAGTGAGGAGAGGTGTGAGACAAGGCTGTGTCCTTGCACCTTTCCTCTTCTCATTGTATATAAATAGTCTTGACAAAGTTTTAAGTCGGGAATGTAAGGCTCTACCGGTAGCTGGTAAACAACCTATTCCCGCATTATTATATGCAGATGATGCGGTCTTTATGGCTCGTACGCCAATGGGACTCCAAAAGGTTGTTAATGAACTGTGGTACAGGGTGCATAAAGACTAGAACAATATTTATTGATAATAAGTAATTTCCTACCTTGGAATTTTATTTGCCCGTACAGGTTCATGGGTCCAGGCAGTCAAAACTAGGAGACTATTATATATAAGGACTTTATCTGCCTTATCGAATTTTAGTAGGAAATTAGGCAGACGCCGCACGGTTGAACTGTTAAATACTTTATAAAGTAAAATGCGCAACTGTTGCCTCCTATGGAGCAGGCATATGGGGGAACGGCGATGTGGGCTCTATTCAGGTAGCCGAAAATATGTTTTTACGATTCTTGTTGATGGTCCCAAATAGTACCTCGTCTTTCATATGCCACACAGAACTAGGGTTGCAATATCTAGAAGATATTATAAAAATTCAACCTGTTCTGTTGTGGCACAGGATATGGACCACATAGGAAACGCAGTTTAATCGCTGGATTTTAATAGATTGCATGGGTCTGGACGGGGTGAAGCAAGTTAGGTGGCTGTCATACGTTAAATCTTTTTTATATAATTTAGGCCACCAAGAATTTTACGATGATCCTAGCACTATGAATATGATATCCAGGAAAGACCTATAAAATAATTATCTAAATTTATTGAGTGAAAAGAGATTATGTGTGGTAATGAGCAAAACTATGGTGCAAGCACATAATCTCACACTAACAACATTTACAATGCGTCCGTATTTATGCTTGATAATAGGCGATTATGATAGATTTTTATTAATGCGTCTTTGCCTGGGTATTCTGCACAGATCTTTAAGCTTTCCGGAGATAAATGATTGGTCAAGAGAGCTAGGTAAATGCCCGTGTGACGATATGTTGTTACAATCAACTATATATGTGGTATTTTTTTGTAAATTTGACTCTGAACAGAGAAAATTATGGATTGTCCCTGTCTTAAAAGCATATGGTTTGAAGCAACGCCGCCCAGCATTTATGGTTCTACAACAGCTAGAGACTGAATTTCTAATAGCTTCTGTAACTGTCTTTTAAAAAAATATTTTTAATTGCAGGAAATCAATCACGATGTGAACAAATGAGAAATGAAATATTTATTATGTACTCGGTCCATTGTCTTTCTGTAAATATTATGAAATGTTTTTAATAATTTTATTATGTTTCTATGTGCTTTTATGGTTATTGTTGTAACCGAATAAAGTATGATTGATTGATTGGAATTTAAATCATTAAAATTGTGTTTTTCAATTGAGAAAGACATTGATCAGCTGCCTGTTGCCCCCGATCTGGTAATGCAAAGCCTTCATTTGCAATTGGAAATCCAAGTTAAGAAAACCACATCTGTGTAAAATAAAGCTAGTCGAGATTTGTGCCTAACGAAACAGACCAATGCATGATGAATTATCTTTATCTCTTCCAAGTAATAGAATAGACTGGTTTCCAAATTCCAGACAAACATTATTACTTGTACCAGCACACAATAATGTAATGCAAGTATACTTTAGTTGGGGCGAGTTGCATTTGTACACTAGCAAGATTTACGTTAACGCAGAGAAAAACACATTCTAAAATGTTATTGTACACAAACTTTCAGTACCACACTGGCCCCTACTTAGGATATAAGAAACTATAAATGAAAAAGAATTCTAAAATACGTACACTACTAGTTCATTTAGCAAGCAAAAAGAAAATGGTCAGTGTCACTGGTCAAAGTCATCCAACATCAGTTTCCAGATGTATGTGTTGTCAGAGATGGATGTCAAATTGAGATGCAGATTAATTGCAGGAAGTAAAAAATATTTAAGAAAACACTAAATAAGTACAGGACATGCAGAAAACATGCCCTTATGGCAATAACGACATTGAAAACAAAGAATTGAGATGGGTTGAGGAAAGACTGCACGTTCACAAACAAAACGTACTTTATTTTATGAACGACATTTCTGATGGGTACATAATCTTTCATTAGATTCCTCATTTTATGAATACTCTTTCAGGCTTTTGACAGGTACAGAAAACTGCTTCCAACAATAAAATTTCAGCACCATGCAGCTTCAGCCATGGCTCAGTTACAGGATGTATCCTAACTGGGCTATTTTCGATGGCAACAGGTTCCCCAACATCAGTTCCTGAAATCTTTTCTGCTTCTCACTGAGGCACGTTGCCAAGAACAGAAGGCAGGTTAAGGTCTAAGACTTCAGTCGCCCTACACACCCCCAGAACAAAAGAGGCACCCTCCTCCGAGGCCAATGTAGGAGGAGAGACCACACCAGGCGAAGTGTCTAGCCCACTGGCCTCCACCAATTCCTCATACCAGTTGTCCTACTCATCAAAGGGATGCTGGTAATCATAAGGGTCCTCAGACCACTCCCATTCCCCTCCCTCTCCAGGCCTAGCAATAGTAAAAGGCACAGGGTCCGCTTCAGAAAAAATGATCCCCTTCGGCTCTGGAACCAACGTCAGGTGACTCCTATCTGGCTTCGTGCCAGAGTCAGGAATGAGGATGGGACGGCACCGCTGTGGGGCATCGGCACTGGAGCGAGCATTGAGGAAGGTCTCGCCAATGGCTCTGCTGTGGATCCCCACCAGCGGGGATCCAATAGGCGCCACTCCTGGACTCTTGGGGCCAAAAGGCGCTCCAGAGGGGCCAGGGCACCTAATATATAGGGTGCAGTGCCTCATAATTTATTTTTAGGGTTTTAGGGCTTCTGGAAAAATCATGTAAGCACAGAGAAGACCTTGACTCGGGCTCCACTGAAGTGCGAGGCCTGGGGTGACAATGTCCCTGGACTGAGACAACTTCGACAGGCGTGGTGAAGTCTAAGACTTTTGCCTTCTCGGATTTTTTATTCTTGTGGTACTTACCTGTTTTCCCAGATGACTTGGACTGCATGACGATTCCGGGACCTTTCGCGCGACCGAGATCTTGAGCGGGGTGGGGGTCGGGGGCTTCGTCTGACATCAGGCGGCAAAGAGCTTGAGGGATCGCTCCTTTGGGTGCATGGCACAGCAGTCCTCACAAGTCTTGGAGTTATGCTCACACTCCAAGTACCAGAAACACATTAAGTGGGTGTCTGTCACAGACATCTGCTTGTGCCAGGCTCCACATGGTTTGAAACTAGCTAGTTTCTTGGGAGACAGTGCTCACACCTAGAGAAAAACCCTAAAAAAAAAAAAAAAAAAAGTAAACAAAAAAATCACAAAAAGCAAGTTGAAAAATAACTGAGGGTAGTTCAAGCCAGATCAGGACTATCTGGCACAGTAAGGAAATAATGTCAGCGCACTGGGGTGGCAGCTATATAGGTACCACGCAAGTCACTTCAAATGCAGAAGACACAGACATGGAGTTGAATGACGCCACCTACTGGCACAGAGGGGTGCTGCTCAAAACATCTTCCAGATCCAGTCTCACACCTGGGGTTATTCTAAGGTCAGGAATATGTGGCAAGAATTCTGTAGCAGATACCTCTCTCCAGTGCAGGCCCTTGTCACTTTTCCTGGGAGCCATAAGCACATCTCTGTAGGAGGGAAGAAAGCTGTCTTGGGTTCATGCTTGAAGTCAAAAAGTTGCACACTGTAACTTGTTCAATTAATTTTGACTCGAGTCCAGTCGAGCTTAATGTAAAGAGTTGTTTGATACCTTGGAGTATCAACTTTGGTTGCACCGCTCAGGAGTTAGCACAGCTGAGGAGTCAGCGTGTAACCCTGCCTTCGCCAACGGGGAAACCAAGTCTTTTCACAGTAAAAACAAACGTTTTGCTTTCAGAACATGTAAACTACATGTTCTGCTCATGAAATATGCAAAGTACCTTATAGCTATTTAGGCCTGCCATAGGTTAGACTTACACATAAGGGAAATTTGACTTTGTCATGGCTTTAAATGACAAAGTCAGGCTAGCGGTTCAAAACTGCTCTTCCAGTCTGAAACGGTGGACTGGGAGACTCGTTTTACCTTTGTCACATTCGTGGTGGCACAACCAGTGCTGCTATCCATGGGGTGACTAACTTACAGACCCTCGGTACAATATACCAGGGTCTTAAAGGTAAGGTAGCCTATGTCAATCGGGTATAGCCAATGTAACAAACGTTTTGGGGTCAGGCCACTGGCACAGAGATCTGGTAAGCTGCCTCAGTGCACTCTCAGAGTCGAAAATCAGCAGTATCAGTCATAAAATCTGGGGGTGACAATACAAAAAGAGGCATTTTCTTACATGGCTCCCTCCATATGAAAGGTGATAAGCAACTAATCTATACCCTGGTAGTGCTCATCATCTAAGGTGAAGAACCTGGAAAGGCCTTCTTCATTGGCATAGTCAGTCCCAGGTCTCTGTTCGACTATAAAGTTGTATGTAGGAAAATGGACCACCTCAGCAACTTGGGGATCTCTCCTCTCATTTGCATCAACCCTCTAAGAGGTCTGTGAAATCTGAAGAGGGCCCCAAAAAGGTAGGGTCTCGGCTTCTTCAAGGACCAAACCACAGCAAAGGCCTTCCTCTCAATGACACTCCAACGCTGCTTTCTGGGGAGGAGCTACCTTCTTACGAAGGCAACTGGCTGATCCTGGCCCAAATCATTTACCTGTGGCAAGACTGCCCCTATCCCATGTTCAGAGGCATCTTTCTGAACAATGATTATCTTACTGAAGTAAGGTGCCTTCAGGACAGATACTGAACACAGAGCTTCTTGGAAGGCGTCAAAAGCCTTTTGACACTGCTTAGTCCAGGCACCTTTAATAAGTAGCCTATTGGAGGTAGGTTCTGTTATTAGTGCCACTATGGCGCCATACTCTTTCACAAATCTCCTGTAGTACCCACTTAGGCCATAAAGGCTTGGATTCGGGTACGCGTCCTAAGTGCTACCCAAGCCAGAATTGTCTGGAACTAGGGCTGATAGTCAGGCCTGCCCATTCCAGGGCCTGAAGCACTTCTTTGAGGTGAACCAGAAGATCCTCCATGGTGGAACTAAATACAGCCTTATCATCAGATAAGCTGCAATGAAGTTCCCCAGACCTCAAAGTACTTGACTGACCAAATTATGGAAGGTGTCAGGTGCATTTCGCAACCCATAGGGTATCAATTTGAACTGATGGTGGCCTTTAGGTATGGAAAAAGCAGACTTCTCCTTAGCTCCTAGGGTGAGCGCTATCTGCCGATAACCCAATGTCAAGTCGAAAGTACTCAGATATTTTGTTGCTCCCAACCTATCAATAAGCTCATCAGCTCTTGGTATGGAGTAGGCATCAGTCTTGGTGACTGCATTGAGGCCCCTGTAGTCCACACAGAACCGCATCTCAGGTTTGGGCACCAGTACCACTGGGCTAGCACATGGACTACAGGAGGGGCAAATCACCCCAACACTAGTATCTTACAACCTCAGCCTTGATGCTGGTATTGGCCTGGTCAGACAATTTGTATATTTTGCTTTTGACAGGCAAGCTGCCACGGGTGGCCAAATCATGGTTACACCAGGTTGTCAGACCTGAGGTAAGAGCAAACAGTCCAGCAAACTGCTTCAGTAACTGAGAGCAGTCCCTTGGCTGCTGTTCTGTTAGAGTGGAGAAGAGAACAACTCCTTCAACACTATCATCTTGGGCAATGGAGGATCTGGAAGGGGTTCACTCTCTTTCTCCACTCCTCCATCAGTCACCATCAGGATGATGATGTCTGCCTCATCATGGTGCAACTTGAGCCTATTCACATGGTTGACCCTCAGAGGGCTCCTGGAGGTACCCAAGTCTACCGAGAAGGTGACTCCCCCCTTCTCCTCTATGATGGGGTACTTGTCTTGCAGTGCTTTGGGTGCCACTGGCTCCTAGACCTACACCAACTGTCCTGGCTGGTACTCAACCATGGAGAACGCCTGGTCATACCATTGCTTCACAAACTTCTGGCAGACCATCATGTTCTTACTCTCCTTCATGTACTCAGCCATCCTAGAACGAAGACCAAGCACATAGTCCACATGTCATGCTTTGGTTTCTTAAGGGTCTCTCCCATTCTTCTCCAATCAAGCTTAGTGGGCCCCGTATAGGGTGTCCATAGAACAACTTTATGGGACTAAAGCTCCTTTTTGAGGAGCCTCCCTGTAGGTGAATAACAGGCATGGGAGAAGCACATCCCATCTCCTCTCGAATTTCTCAGGTAACCCCAAGATCATGCCTATCATGGTCTTGTTGAACCTCTCAACTGGACTATTGCCTTAGGGGAAGGTAGAGGGTGATGAACTTGTAAGTCATACCACGTTCATCCCACACAGCCTTCAGATAGGCAGGCATGACATTTGTGCCTCTATCGGAGATCCCCTCTTTAGGGAACCTAACCCTGGTGAAGATTTCAAGGAGAGCTCTAACCACTGCAGGGACAGTCGTATGGGTATCCCCTGGATATCTGGTGGCATGGTCCACCACCATCAAGATACACCTATTCCCTTGAGGCTGTTGGGGGATTTAGGGTAACAGTTTTCTGGTTGCCCTGGTTTGGGGTCTCTTGCTTCGCTGTTCTGTAAGCATTCCTCCCAGTATACCTTATGGGTACCACTGGTATCCCTTCGCTCCTGTCTGACAGCGAACTGTTGCAGGTCTTCCAGAGTGAGACATGTCCTTTGTCCTTGGCTGATGTCCTCTCTGAAGGGACCTCCTGCTTTCTGTGGCTATGCCAAGTCTAACAAGTCTCTGAGGACTCACAGTGTCCTCTTCAGATGCCAAGCCTTTCCCCTGGGGTTTAGGCTCCTTCTGGCCCTATGGACCTTTGGAAGGTGGACTTCCAACCTTCCAGCCCCTTCTCATGAATTTAGGGGGTCTGAGCCACTGTTTCAGGGTCCAGGACCCCTTGACTCTACCTCTGGGCACTCTGTGCTCTGGTAGTCACACAAACCCATACAGGAATATCCAGCATTGCTGTATGAGTTTTTCTTTCCACCTCTGCCCAAGCAGAGGTTTCAAAAGGCCAGTAACTCCTTCCACTCAAAGCCAACCACAATCACAGCATGTGAACTTGTGACATTGTCAGCAGTGGCAATCTTGTACACTTCCTCCAGCAAGAGCTGGTCTGGGGAAACCAATCTGGCTATCAACATGGTTACACTGGCACCTGTATCCCTCAGACCCTTCACCTCCACCCCATTGATCTTTGGCTGATGATGGTATTTCTCCATACTTGGAGGCCAATGAGCCAAAGTTTCAATGTTCTCCCCAACCACTTGCACTAAGGTGGCCTCTGTGTACCCTTTGGAATCTCTAGGAACAATCTTCCACCCCATACCTACACTAGCCAACTCCTTGGACTAGTCACCAGTGGATGCCTTCTTTATGCACACTACATCTCCTCTCATGTTTTGGCAAATTGCAATCAATACACACCTGCGCCTTTGAGGGGGTTAAACCTTTTTCCATGATACCCACTACCCTTTGAATAGGATGTGATCAGGCTGCCCCGTTTGACTTTTTGGGGCTCTCTTTCTATCTTTACAACCCTCTTCTTCTTGAAGCCGGCCTGACTACCATTCTTCTGGTCACCTCTCAGGGTTTTCTTGAGGATTTTGGTTTGAACCTACTCATAAGCTGTCTTGCCCAATTCCCTGTGGCTAAGGAGTTTAGAGTCCACCAGATACGGTCCATCTTCTCTGAGTGACTATTTATTAAAATGTGCTCCTTGACTATTAAATTGTAGAGACTTTCAAATGTGTTTACTTAACTTCCTGTAATCCAACGATTTAGTGCCTTAACTGAAATGTCAACTAAGTCCACCCTTTGTCTTTGAAGCACTCTTCTGTGTTGTCCTCAGCATCTGCCTATACTGCTCAGGGGTCAAACCAAAAAGCTTAATCAGTGCTGCCTTCATATGTCGGTAGGACTCTGCTCTATCATCCTAGAGTGTGAGCCGTCTGACCCTACTAACTACTAGCACAATCTCTGATAGTAGTGTTCCCTAGTGCTTTGTACCCACCTTGCTCATTCTGAGAGTTCTCTCACGTGAGGCCAGCCACTAGTCAATGTCATTCTCCGGACATAACTAGGGACAAATTCTGTGGACAATATGGCATCAGGGGCACCCTTTTCAGCACTTTCAGTAATGTTTCTGCTGCCACCATCGTCTCCGGATTCTAGGCCCAGCCTGGCCTTTCTCTCTTTCAAGGGTCAATCTTCTTTCAGCAAGGGCTATAGCTCTCTCCTCTAGGTCCAGTGCTGTTATGCTCTCTAGCAGGGAACTCAGGCTAGTGATGGGTTCAGTAAGCCACCCTGAGCTTGGTGTAGGGGGCACCGGCTCCCACCTGCTCCCTCCAGGATACTGTTGGCATCATCTGCAACATTATCGTCTCTCCCACTACCTTGGGGCAATTCCTTCTTTAGTCATGGAGGTACCATGTAGGCCTCTTCCCAAGCTTTGAGGGCCTTGATGAACTCATTCTTTCTTGCCTTGGTTTCTATGTTTGTCTTCCTGTCTCTAAAGAAGGTCCTCAGTTCATTTCTCTTGAATGAGGACATGTTGGCCATGTCGAGCCTCCTGAAAACATTTTCAGACTTTTGAACATTTTAAGAAAATTGCCAAAACTTTCTCAAAAATTACCAATTGTTTTTGCAATCCTGTGGAACAACCCTTTTGGAGTTGACAACCACTCAATAACTGCTTGGGAGGCACAAGAACTTCTTTTTCTAGGTGCCCACTTGGCGGATTCTCAGTGGTCTTAGACTTTAATAACTCTGCTCTTCATCTTTTAAACTCGCCGTGAGGGGAACGGCTCCTTATCATCCCACGCTTGCCTGAACTCTGCTATCGCCATACTCTGAGCCGTGAGGGGAACGGCACTGAAACCTCGCCGATACCGGACCACAACTCCCAGGGGGCTTTGCGCCTGGAGTGCACCGGACATCACCTGAGGGCGTTGGAAGCCCGTAAAAGCTCCGAGAGCCTCCTGCAGCGCGGGACGCTCTGCTCTTCATCTTTTAAACTCGCCGTGAGGGGAACGGCTCCTTATCATCCCACGCTTCTCTCCCCCGCCGTCGCCTGTCACCGCGACCGCTGTGAGGGGAGAGCGTCCGGCGGGACTTCACTACCCAGGTCCCCTTGCAACCTTTCGTGAACCGGAAGGAAACCCCACGGACCTTGCGCGCCCGGAGGCGCTACTTAATCGATCCAGCCCCCCGCGACGCGGGACCGCGCGCGGGCTAAGCCCGGGCAAAGGGCGGGCCCTCTGTGGCCCTCAGAGGCACAAGGAGGCCGGGCTGGGCCACATCTATTGCCATAAAAATCAAGGTACTGTAATCCGATTGGTTTTCCAAACTATCGTGATCCACTGGTGAGGCTGAGTGGTGGACAAAGTTTTTAACACATATATACTGGTCATTGATTCCTTGAAGTATAAGCAGGGGACCTTAGTCTATTCTTTTGATGTGCCCCGACCACTCGGGCAGTGAAGTACTAAATTGTGACTGTAATTTGCGCATTTTGTGTGGGATACACTGAGAGAAGGGGGACTGTGACCGATAGGGTACCATGGCTTCCAAACCTAAAACAAGATCATCGAAGAGAAAACCAAGTACCCCATCGGTGGCCAAACAAACTGGATCGAATTTCACTAATGTAGTTGGACACTTAGCCCCCCCCACTGCCATAGATCTCATGCTACGTAAGGTCATTGGGGCAGTGGATGGGGAGATTGAGCGCGCTGAGAGACGCCTCTCGATGACCCCTACAAACAACCCCCACTCACAAATACAGAGTACACTCTCGCAGGTGTTAGATATAAATCTTTGTGACAGCTCACAGGACAATACCAATGATATTTCATCTGAAAATGTGCCATGCGGCCAACTGGTATCAGAGATTGACCCCCCCTTGCTAGGTCAGCAAAAAGACTATTTGTACCAAAACATAGACCACCTAAAAGGCGCACAAAGAATATGCATGCAAGGAAATTAAAATCAATTAACATGGGTGGGAAGACACTAGAAGATGAGATTATAGAAGTAGATGTGCAAGGTCCACTAATCCCGCCAGGATGGCTCCAACCGGTAATAAGTGACCTTCAAAAACATTTAGAAACCTTCATTATCTCACAAATAAAACCTTTAATTAGCAAAATTGATAAAATCACTAATGAATTGCAAAAGTTAGGGAGACTGAAGGAAAATGTAAATCCCATCTCTATTGGAAACCCAACTTCAATTGAAACCCCCTCCTCAAGGATATTACCCATGAATAATAACTGCACAAGCAATGAGCCATGTACTATTGCCCAGGTTCATGTGCCGCCTAAAACTATAGCCCACTCGCAGAACAGAGGCTTTATTGAAAATGTGAAAGATCCTAGCGCTAGACCCCAGGTTCCGCAAAGTAGGGCGCAGACGTTGTTAGGGCAGGTCGTTTCTCACAGCCAGGTAAATAAACAACAAAAAGACTATGAGAGCAAAGGAGAAACTCTCCCCCCCCCTCGTGTAAATTTACCCCCCCAAACAAGCCCCTATGTTGTGGTACTTGCTGGGGTGCCTGAACTGAGGATGGGTCAAAAAGAGCCATACTTAGATTTAAAAAACAAGATTATTAATTGGCTTAATATACACAGACCGCTCCGGGGGCAGGAAAGGGGAGAAATTATTCACGTGAGGAGAGTATCATGGCTGGGGACCAGAGAGAAGGATATTGAGGGGGACTGTGTCATTGTAAATTTTAGGAATCCGGGTCTAGTGGAATATATATTGGGTAACTTTAATAAAAATGTAACTAGTACTGTACAGGCTATGCCATTAGGTTATTTCTATCTGAGAAATAGAAACACATATCCCTTGGCCCAAAATCAGGGAAGGAGGGAAGGAGGAATAGACGATTATAGGAAAAGAAAACCTGAATATAGTCACTTCTCATCACTGGATCTGGATGGCCTGCAGTGGAAAAACAGATTTAGTCCCCTTCAATACCTGGACGAAAACGACTGACTAACCAACCCAGATATACAACCTGTGGGGAAAGAAACTAGAATGACCAGGGATAACATTGACTTAACTCCTACAGGAAGATATACACCGAACCCCCAGGAAGGCTCCCAGCAAAATCAGAATGGGGAGATACAAGATACCCGGCCTGAAGAGAGAGAGGCAGACGCTCTCCATATTTGTGATTCAAACTTGATAGGGAAACAGGGGGGAAAGGTGAAAATCACATCCTGGAATATAGCAGGTTTGGCAGGAAAAATAGCTAATGCAGATTTTAGAAATCAATTAAGGGAATCCCATATAGTAGCTCTACAGGAGACTTGGGCGGTTGAGCCCGACCTCTATCATTTGGAGGGTTACAAGCTATTTTTTGTCCCTGCACAAGAGAGTAGGGCAGGCAGAGCTAAAGGAGGCCTAATAATTTATGCTGATATTAATTTAAAGGGGAGATGGATAGTGCCATCCTGGACCTCAAAAAATTTGCAAGCAATAATATTTCATGGCTATGGGATGAAGGTACAACTATTTAATATTTATAACTCAGGCTCAGGAAGCGGCACTAAAACCGTGCTAGAGGAACTAGACACTAGATTACAACAGGAAGCCGATTCAAGGAAAGGCGGTGTAGATCCATTTGTCCTCTTAATGGGAGATTTAAATTGCCATTTATGCCCATATTTAACCTCAGTAACCACGGACTGGGATCTTTGTCCAGTTAGTAAAGGGCCACACTTCGAGCACAGCTCGGAGGGTACATCACTTACAAAATTAATAGGTAGTCACTCATTAGTACATACCATGGATGTAGTAATCCCAGGGCCAAAGGCTACCTTGGTACCAACTTTTAAAGGCAGGGGATGTTCGTCTATTATAGACTACATCCGGATAACTGCCTTTGCCAAACAATGGGTGGGGATGGTATGCACTAAATGGAGTCCCTTTAGTGATCACAATCCCTTATTTATAGAAATACTCTGCAGGGGTTATGTTGAAATGAATAAACAGCTAGATATTATCTTACAGCCTTCAGATCAAGGAAGGCGCTTAAAATGGGCAAAAATCAATGCCTCAGAATTTTATATTGCACTGATAGTAAAGGGGAAAAAGTGGGTTGAAGAATGTCTAGATTTTAAAATAGAAGGAGCTGATTTAGTATCTGCCTTCAGCGAACTAACTAAATTGGCCGAAAAATTATTGGAGGCGAAAGGTCCTAGAAAATCTGGGACCCACCCAAGATGGTTTGACGCAAGTTGTGCACGAGCGTTAAGAAATCTAAAATTAAGCCTTAAAGTAATTCCAAGGGACACAGTGGAAGTGGTAAAGTGTAGGAAAATTTATAACATTAAGATCAAAGAAAGGAAGGCTTCCCTAAAAGCAGAACTATGGGCTGACTTAAGAGAGGCCGGTGAAAACAGGGATTTTATTGAATTCTGGAAAATCATAAATAGGCCCGGTTTTCACGACCAAAATGCCCCAGTTATTAGCACAAATATCCTCCCGCAGCAATGGATGACCCACTTCGAGAGCCTTTATAACCAGTCTAAAGATCCTAAACATAAAGGGGAATGGGATGGTAATGGGAGCTGGGTGCAGGATTTTACACTCTCCGAGATTATCCAGGCAATTAAAGGGTTGACTCCAAATAAAGCCCCCGGGCCTGATGGCACCCCCCCAGATTTGTATAGAAGTAATATTGACTTGTGGGCCCCAATTTTAACGAGGGTGTTAAATGCAGCTATCAAGACAGGACTCCCTAGGTCGTGGTCCACCGCCTTAATTGTACCTATTTTCAAGAAGGGAAATAGGGACAATCCTCAGTGTTACAGACCCATATCACTGATCGACGTTTCTGCCAAAATACTGGGGCGGGTGATCCTAAACCGCTTAATGATCTGGACAGAAGAGCACCATACAATAGTGGATACCCAGTATGGTTTTAGAGCAGGAAAGTCGACCAGTGACCAATGTTTAAATTTATACCTTTTGGTCGCTAAATACACCAGAGCGAGCAATGGTACTATATATATGGGTTTTATGGATCTGGCGGCGGCCTTTGACAATGTAAATAGAAGTAAACTTTGGGAAAGGATGAGCACTTTGGGGATTGACCAGGGACTTATAAGTATCCTAAGAGAATTACACTGGAACACCACAGCCAGGGTTCGCTTTAGTATGGAGGGAGGGCAAACTGACTCCTTTCCATGCTCTAGCGGAGTAAGGCAGGGATGCATTCTTGCCCCCTTCCTTTTCTCATTATACATTAATGACCTGGAGTCATGCCTCATAGCCCGGGCGGTGGACTGCCCCAAGGTACGGAAGCGTCAAATACCGGTACTATTGTACGCAGATGACGCGGTCCTGCTCGCCCGGACACCGAGAAGTCTCCAATCTCTGATCAATGGATTTGTGGTCTTCATGGAAAAATTAGATCTGTCCGTGAATTTGACCAAGTCCTTTGCACTGATTGCAGGCAAAAAACCCATCAAAAAACCGGTGTTTAAAATCGGGACTCATACCATGGGCATTGTAACCACCTTCCCATATTTAGGTCTATTACTTGATGGAATGATGCAATTTGACAAATTACTAGAGGAACACTGTACTAAATTGGCTTCCTCATGTGGTGCAATTATGAACTTTGCACAGAGGCTGGGACGTTGGTCCCCAGAGCAAATAATGAGCTTGTATCGCTCAATAAGCACAGCCAAAGCAGTATATGGAGCCGAGGTTTGGGGCTTTAGGGATGCCAAACAGTTACAATTAGAGGAAGACAAATTCATCCGTAGAATCCTCAAGATCCCACACTCAATACCAGCTGAAATTGCCCATTCCGAACTCGGAATTCCGTATATTGTAGATCAGGTCAAGATTAGACCGGTCTTGGCTTGGCTTAGTATTTGGGCTAACCCGGAGGCTGTATTAAGCCAAGAAATCCTCTCTGACTGTATACAAATGGACAAAGGGATGTCAATCCCTTGGCTGAATTATGTTAAACTAACTTTAGAGTCCGTAGGTCAGCACACCCTTTTTAGCACCCCTGCATTAATCACAAGGAACAATAAATTACAAATCAAAAGACTGTTGCTTGACAATTTGGAGAGGCTTAGGGAAACTAAAGCTTTTGCACTAAAACGGTCAGTGGTAGCACACTCCTTAGTTAAAGAGGCACCGGGTATGGAACCGTACCTATTTCTGATGTATAATCACCAGGATAGGTTTTTAATGTGCCGTTTTAGGCTCAATTTGTTGCAAAATATTTTAGCTTATCCGTCTGGTTTTACTGCAACTATTGAGCAGAAGGGTGCCTGCGGCTGCGACAACATGTCTCCGCAGGACACCCTTCATTTTGTATTACTATGTCCATTTTATTGTTACCCAAGGCGTATGTTTCTGGTTGAAATCTTAAAAAATGGAAAATTTCGGCATGCTAAAATAGCCCTCCTGTTTTTACAGAGAGCAAATGATATGCATACCTTATGTTCAGTAATAGGTTTTCTAAAAGCGGCAGTAAGACTAAGAAATACCAGAGACTAACCTATCATGAATAATATATTGATTCTTTTTTTTGTATTTTAACAGGGTGATAGATGGTTAATTTTGATATTGATGTGATAAAAAATCATGTATGTTTCTGTGTTTTAAAATATGTACTTTTTATGATGATTTTTAACCATCGAAATAAAGAATTAATTGAATTGATTGTATTGTACTTACACAAGTTCTGGATCCCACTGCTAGGCACAAATGTGAGGACATGGGATATATCACATGGTGTGGTTGTGCGACCTCACCGTGTAATACACTTACAAACCTCTTTAGGGCCAGTAGGTTTCATTTGTCAAACTTTCAGCTCAACCCAGGGTAGCAAGACTCGCACAAAGGAATAAGTATTAAGCATTTAAACAGTACCAAACCAACTGAAGAAATCGACAAGATACTAAGGAAATCAGACACCAAGTTATAAACAATAATTGTATTTTCATGTATTTTTAGACACCACAATGAAGAATATCCACCAGAGGGTTCTGGAGATATAGAATTTACAAGGTATAACAAATCAAAGGATTTTACTCAACCAGGAACAAGCATTGTGTAAGCAACTGGCTCTATATATACTGCACCAAAGTAAGGTACAGTGTGTAAAGAGTCCAAGAGTCTCCAGAGGTTTGGCAGAGGTTAAAGTTAGATAGAACCTTACTCTCTAAAGTGGTAGCTTGGTCGAGCAGCAAGCCAGTATCAGAGGACAGTGTTAACCATTTGATGTACTCAATCAGTCAGCAAATGAATTCACACAATCAAGAACTGAACTCTAGGCCAATTGTTTTTGTATAAAAAATATACTGTTTATTTCTAGAACCAAGCAAGCCTGGTACAGGTAAGCATATAAATACTTTGCAGTAGTAAATTATTGTATGAACACAGCTCAGAATTGCAGTATAACCTGTACTGGTTTTGGTTACAGTTTTAAGTAAGCAGTTTGCAACACATTGCAGGTATAGTACATTCAAATGAATGGGCTTTTTAAGTAAAATGCAGTTAATTACTTTTCAGATTACTTTGGCTAACACAGGGTTGGTTCCTAGATTCAGCCCTGGGACATTTCCTGAAAACAGGTGAGTAAATGCGTTTTAGTTAGAGGTACGAATTTTAAAGAATATTATTGCATTTCAAAAGTTGACACTTAGAAACTTTTTCACAAATGTTATCCTATGGGAGGAAATTCACTTAGCAGGTAAGTTATGTTAACAATACTTTTTCTTACTCAGTGCTGGATACCTAGATTCAGCACTGGGACATTTCCTGAAAACAGTTGAGAAAATGTGTTTTAGTTATTCGGCTGATTTTTACGGAATATTTGTAATCTTCAAAAGTCGACATTTAGAAACTTTTTGGGAGAAAAGAACAAGTTACTTACCTTCGGTAACGCTTTTTCTGGTGGATACAGTATCTGCCTGTGGATTCCTCACCTTGTGAATATCCCCTGCGCCAGCAACATTCGGAAACTTTTGTAGCAGTCCACACCGATTGGGTCGACGACGACGTCACAGAGACACAGCTCCGCTCGCGACTCCGCTGACGTCACCGGCTCCATAAGAAGACCTCGTCGGCGTGATGACGTCAGTTCCGCCCCTTTTTTCCGTGCCTTCGAGGCACACGGAACGGACGGACAGCAATATATATACACAGTATACACAATATGCATATCAACACACTCAGTGTGGAAAATAAATAACAAAGCACAAGAAATAACATAATGCCTTTGACAGTGATAAATACATTTGAAACCCATCAATAGAATTACAGGCATAGAAATACCGGTATAGAAGGATGGACAACGGAGAGGCAGGTGGGTCAGTGAGGAATCCACAGGCAGATACTGTATCCACCAGAAAAAGCGTTACCGAAGGTAAGTAACTTGTTCTTCTGATGGATACATCTGCCAATGGATTCCTCACCTTGTGAATAGATTCCACAGCAGTCCCCACTCCCGGAGGAGTGTGTCCACCCTTCTATACCAGAAAATCCTGAAGGACGGAACGAGCAAAATGTCCGTCCCTCCTCACCTCGGTGTCTAAGCAATAATGCTTTGCGAAGGTGTGGAGGGAGGCCCAAGTTGCCGCCCTACAAATGTCCTCCACCGGAACACCTCTAGCTAAGGCAGATGTGGAAGACTTTGCTCTGGTAGAATGAGCCCTCTAACCCCCGGAGGCTCCTTACCAGCTAGGGAGTAGCATATCTTGATGTACAAGACAATCCACCTGGAAAGGGTGCGCTTGTGCACCGCTCGACCTTTCCTGCAGCCAGCAAAGCCCACAAAGAGCTGGTCATCAATCCTGGAGTCCCTTGTCCTGTCCAGGTATGAGATCACCGCCCTCTTAGGGTCCAAGCGGTGAAGTCTCTCCTCCTCCTTGGAAGGGTGAGGGGAGGATAGAAGGAAGGAAGGGTAATGGACTGCCCCAGATGGAAGGGAGTTACCACCTTAGGCAAAAACGCAGCCCTGGTCCTGAGTACCATTCGTTCAGCATGAATGGTCAAGAACGGGGGTTTTGAACTCAGAGCTTGAAGCTCACTTACCCTCCTTGCCGAGGTGATTGCAACGAGGAAAACTGTCTTAAAGGACAACAACCTCAAAGGACACTTGTGTAAGGGCTCGAAGGGAGAACCCATAAGATAGGTTAGTACAAGGTTTAAGTCCCATTGAGGCACAATAAAGGGAGTAGGAGGAAACTTGTTTTTAAGGCCATTTATAAAACGAAGAACAATAGGTGACTTGAACAGCGACGGCTGATCCGGCAAACAAAGGAAAGCCGATAGAGCCGATAAATATCCTTTCACAGTAGCCACAGCAAAGCCTTGCTGAGCAAGAGAAAGGGCAAACTGTAGAATATTAGACAGACGAGCCTTCAAAGGATCAATGGACCTCTCTCCACACCAGAGAACAAATTTAGACCACCTATATGAATAAATAGATTTGGTGGAGTGTCGCCTGGCCGATAAAATAACATACACCACATCCGGCGGGAGAGAGAAAGAATTCAGGTTGCCCCGTTCAATCTCCAGGCATGAAGGTGTAAGCTCTGGAGGTGGGGGTGTAGAACCTGCCCCTCTGACTGCGAGAGGAGGTCTGCCCTCAGAGGGAGACGGAGCGGAGGGCACGAGGAGAGGTGGAGAAGATCTGTGTACCACACCCTTCTTGGCCAATCCGGGGCGATCAATATGACTTGGGCCCGGTCTTGGCAAATCTTCCTCAGAACCCGAGGAATCAAGGGTATGGGAGGAAACGCGTAAAGGAGTCGTGAGCCCCAACTCAGCTGAAACGCGTCCCCCAACGCTCCCTGCATCGGATACTGGAGAATGCAGAACAACGGACAGTGCACGTTCTCGCGGGTGGCAAATAGATCCACCCGAGGAGTTCCCCACGTCCGAAAGACGTGACGAACCACCTCCGGATGGAGCCTCCACTCGTGGTCGGCAGAGAACTGCCGACTGAGACTGTCCGCACGCACGTTCAGCACCCCGGCCAGATGATTTGCCATCAGACAAATCTGATGGTCCTGAGCCCAGGACCATAGACGCAGGGCCTCTCTGCAGAGACAAAGAGACCCCACTCCTCCCTGTTTGTTTATATACCACATCGCGGTAGTGTTGTCCGTCAGGACTTGAACAGACTGACCGCGAAGGGAAGGGAAGAAGGCCTTGAGCGCCAAACGTATCGCCCGCAATTCCAGAAGGTTGATGTGAAGCAACCTTTCCTCTGGAGACCAAAGACCCTTGATCTCCAGATCCCCCAGATGAGCACCCCACCCTAAGGTGGATGCATCCGTTATCACTGTGGCCACCGACGGAGGAAGATGGAAAGGCTTTCCTTGAGACAGATTGCCCTCCATGCCCCACCAAGATAGATCCGCCGCAGCTTCTCTGGAGATCCTCACAGACTCCCTGAGATCTCCCTTGTGCTGATACCACTGCTTGCGGAGGCACCACTGGAGCGCCCTCATGTGCCAGCGTGCATGGTTGACCAACAGAATGCAAGAAGCAAACAGACCGAGCAGGCGAAGGACCTTCAGGACCGGAACAACCGCTCCGTTGTAAAATAAAGGAATCATTTCCTGTATGTCGAGAATCCTTTGAGGAGGAGGGAATGCTCGACAAACAGTAGTGTCCAGTACCGCACCTATGAACAGGTTGCGCTGAGAGGGCACCAGGTGAGATTTGGGCACATTTATCGAAAAACCCAAGTTGTACAACAGTTGAGTTGTATCCCGCAGATGATGCAGCACCATCTCTGGAGACTCCGCCTTGATCAGCCAGTCGTCCAGATAGGGGAAAACCGAGACCCCAGACCTTCTGAGATGGGCTGCCACCACTGCCATCACCTTCATGAAGACCCGAGGTGCAGAAGTAAGACCAAACGGGAGGACCGCAAACTGATAATGTTGCGACCCTACCGTGAAACGGAGATACTTTCTGTGCGACTTCAGGATTGGGATGTGAAAATACGCATCTTGCAAGTCGATGGACACCATCCAGTCCTCCTGATTCAGCGCTTGAAGAACCTGAGCAACGGTGAGCATCTTGAACTTCTCTTGTTTTAGATAAAGATTCAAGATCCTGAGGTCCAATATCGGACGCAACCTGCCGTCCTTTTTCGGAATCAGGAAATACCGGGAGTAGCATCCCTGACCCCTCTCCTGCTCTGGAACCACCTCTATCGCACCTTTCTGAAACAACTTCAGGACTTCCTCCTGCAGGAAAAGAGGGTGGTCCTCCGAGCAAGCCCCTTGGCAAGGAGGGTAATTTGGAGGGAATTCCCGAAAGGGAAGGGCATACCCATTTTCCACAAGATCTAGAACCCAGAGATCTGTAGTTACAGATTCCCAATCTTGTAGAAAATGGGTAAGCCGGCCCCCCACAGGACCAGCATGATCCGGAATGGCGGATCTAGGGCTATTTTGCGGTGGTGGGAGGGGCTGAGGAAGAGGAAGAGGAAGAGGAGGAGGAGAGCTGACGGCCACGTGTGCGACCCCTGATTCTTCCTCTGTAACCTCTCGACGAGGAACCTTGCTGCTGCTGCTGTTGCTGCTGCTGAGTCTGCCTATAGGTTCGAAAAGATGTCCTTCCAAAACCTCTGTACCTCTTAAAAGACCCTCTCGACTGAGACTGGAGTCCCAAAGATTTAGCAGTTGCCTTGCTCTCTTTGAATCTTTCCAGAGCAGCATCTGCCTTTTTTCCAAACAGGCCAGACCCATCAAACGGTAGATCCAATAGGGTTGCTTGCACATCTTGAGAGAACTCCGAAGTTCTCAACCAAGCACTTCTTCTAGTTGCAACAGACAACCCCATGATCCTTGCAACAGAATCTGCAGTGTCCAGCCCACTTTGGATCACTTGCCGCGCAGCCGCCTGAGCATCAGCCAAGATGTCGTTAAAACCAGATCTATCCTCATCAGGTAGCTTCGGCACCAGTTTCTTAGCCGAATCCATCAGTGCATGTACATAGCGTCCCAAAAGACATGTGGCGTTAGTCGATTTCAAAGCCATGCTGGCTGATGAACACCTTCTTTGCCGACTGGTCCAGCCTTTTTGACTCTCTGTCCCCAGGGACCTGTGGAAAAGCTCCTTTAGACTTCCCAGAACAAGCCGCCTGAATTACCAAGCTCTCAGGCGATGGATGAGACGACAAAAATTCTGGATCCCCTGGGGCCGCTCTGTATCTCCTAGCGATAGTCTTAGACACCGCAGGAGCAGAAAAAGGTTTGCGCCACACCTCCAAAACAGGTTGTACAATGGCCTCATTAAATGGAAGCAAAGGCTCTGATACCGCTGTGGGAGAATGCAAGACTTCAGTCAAGATGTTCGACTTAAACTCCGTTGTTGGAAGTTGGAGATCAAGCAACTCCGCGGCTCTCCTTATGACTGTATGGTAGGGTGCAACGTCCTTGGATGGCTCATCTAATGGCGGAGTAATCTCCCACTCAGGAGACCGGTCCAAGCCACTAGCCTCCTTAAGCTCGTCAAAAACCTCATCCGACTCCACCAATTCTCCATCTTCCGCTTCCTCCTGAAGGTATCTCTGCTCCTCAACAATCCTTTGAGTCTCCCTGTGGGAGCGAATTTGAATCCTCGGCGTCGGCGGCGCCGTAATCGACTCCGACGGCGCCGGTGCCGACCGTGGATCCGGCGGAGCCATCGGCGTCGAACGAGGTCGAGCCGGAGCCGGCGAGGATGGAAGCGGCATCGACGTTCTCGGAGCCGGAGGATTCCAAGACGGCGTCGCTGGATAAAATGGATAGAAAGGGACCTGAGGATACACTTGCGGCACCCCTAAGTTAAATGCCAAAGGACCCGTCGGACCCGCAGGTGCACCAGGGACATACATGGCACGAGCAAATACCCCATACATCGCATTTAAGTAATGCGAGGGGTCCTGACCTGGCCCAGGGAAAGCAGGATACTGGCCAGGCCCCACCGGACTCGGGCCAACCAGCGCCGACGGTGGAATCAACGGCGTCGCAGGCTCACCCGGGGCTTGAAGATCTTCCGGGGCCGGAGATGGGGCCGGAGACGGAACCGGAGCCGGAGATGGAACCGGCGTCGGAGTCCGGGCTGGAACTGGCGAAGCCGGAGACAAAGAGACCACCGGAGATGAAGGACCAGCAGGCGAACCCGGCACAGGAGAAGGAGAAACAGAGTCCCTTCGACGCCGAGCAGGTGACTTCGGCTTCGGCGCCGTGCTCTTATCTGAATGGTGCCGAGAGGAGTGTCTTCTCTTTTTCTTGTGCTTCTTAGCTCGAGAAGCATGCCCCGAAGTCGACTTCGACGCCGACCTCGACTTCGATCGAGACCTCGATCTCGATCTCCTTCTCCCTCTCTTGTCCTTCTTCATTCTGGCAATGAAGAGCTTTGCCTCCCGTTCCTTCAGAGCCTTCGTGCTCCTCTTTCGGCAGCTGGTACAGCCATCCACGTCGTGGTCTGAGGATAAACACCACACACAGTCCTCATGTGGGTCAGTGATGGACATAAGCTTGCCACACTCCCGGCAAGGCTTAAACCCAGACTTCTTTGTCGACATCTTCAAAGAAGACAGGAAAAACAACGAAAATACACAAAGTATCAACGACGCTAACAACAGCGATTCCCGAAATCCGTTGGCTTCGACGGCGCGGAAAAAAGGGAACTGACGTCATCACGTCGACGAGGTCTTCTTATGGAGCCGGTGACGTCAGCGGAGTCGCGAGCGGAGCCGTGTCTCTGTGACGTCGTCGTCGACCCCATCGACGTGGACTGCTACAAAAGTTTCCGAATGTTGCTGGCGCAGGGGATATTCACAAGGTGAGGAATCCACTGGCAGATGTATCCATCAGAAAGTGTCAATGTCATTCTATGAGGAAAAAGAGGTTATTGGTTTCCAGGTAGGTAATCAGTCTTTTGAGTCTGGGGTTAGACTCAGGGGTCTCTCAGGGTCAGTGATGCACTGTTGTTGCACCCTCAGTGGCACTAGGGCGGCCGGGTGCAGAGTGTTGAGGCCCAATGTTATCCTATGGAGGATAGGGGGGCTCCGGTTGGTGGCTGCTGGCAAGCAGGCCACGGGGCTTTGGGAGCAAAGCTCCTAGGGTTAAGCTCAGGGCAAGTTGGGGACCAAGTTAGCAACAAAGCACCCTCAGCTGCACTAGGGCGGCCGGGTGCTGTTTTGAGGTTGGGTGCCCTGTTGATTTCAATGGAGATTCTCCGGGACAAAGAAACACTGCGGGCTCGGGGACGAGGATCTTCCAGGAGTGACCACCACTTTGAGGGGTAAGTTGGGATGTTGAGGGTTGGTTAGGCACCGCTGTGTTGGGCACACAAGGCCGTGGGGCGTCGGGTGCAAGGGTGCCTTGAGACGTCAGATTTTCTTACCCGTTCTGGTCGTAGTAGTGGGGGTCCTCTGGATTGAGGCTGCAGGCGTCGTCAGGAGGCTTGAGGCAGGTCAGGGGTCACCGGATCTCGAGTCAGGATCGCCAGGGGGACCTCCTCGTGGTGTTTTTCCACTCAAGCTCGGGCCGGTCTCGGCGGGTGCAGAGTGGGCTAGATTCGCGGTTCCTGGCTGGCACCAGAAGCAGCAGTTCAAACACGTCCGGTGTTCACGGGAGAAGCAGCTTGGAGAGTGAATGCAGGCAGGTCCTCTGGGGTTTTTGAGGTTGCTGGCCACGCCGGGATTTTGCAGGAGCAAGTTCAAGGGGAGACAGGCCTGTAGGGCTGGGGCCAAATCAGTGGGCCTCGTCCTCTTGTTAGCTCTGCACGGCTTCTCGTCCTTCTTTTCTTGTGGTTGCTGGATCTGAGGAAGGAAGGTTCAGGGTGCCCCTAAATACTAAATTTAGGGGCGTTATAGGTAGGTAAAGGGCAGGGACCAATGGGTCCCTTCCCTCGGGTGGGCACACCCCCTTTTCTGCCACTCTCCAGTGGGAGGGGGACTGGAGCCTGTCCCTGGTTGGCCGGGTCCCCCCCATCCTCAAGATGACAGGGACTCGAGGTTGTGCTTCACCTCGCCTCCCCCACCTTAGGGGTGGTGTTGGCAGAGGTGGGCACACCTCTCTTCCTCACTTGTTTTTCCCGCCCGTTCTCCCGCCCAAAGTGGGGGGTAGAACCAGTGGGGATCAGTTGCCGAAAGCTGCAAATGGTCTGGAGAGGCTCACAAAGAAGGCATGCCTTTGAAGATTCTCCTTTGGGAACCCTGCCCATCCTGGGGGAGGAGGCTTGGCACCTCGTCCCAGGATGTGCATTGTTTCAGGCCCGAGAGCAGCAGGCTCTTGATCCAGGGGTCCAGAAACATATCTGGTGGTGGCAGCCAGCGCAGCCACTCAGTCATGTCACTGGTAGTTGGTCGTTTTTCAGGGGGCATCTCTAAGATGCCCTCTGTGGTGCATTTTACATTAAATCCCACACTGGAATCAGTGTGGGTTTAAAGTGCTGAGAAGTTTGATACCAAACTTCCCAGTCTTCAGTGTAGCCATTATGGTACTTTGGAGTTCGTAATGACAACCTCCCAGCACCATACACTCTTAATGGCAGCACTGCACTTACAGGGCCCAGGAATGGACCTGGGCACTGTAGGGGTACAGGGCTCATGCACCTGTACCCTCACCACTGGCATAGGGCACCCAGCTAGAGGGGTGACTGATGTATGCCAGGGCAGTGGTTTGTGGGCATGGCACACAGGGATATGTGCCATGTCGACTCTTTGGTTTGTTCTGCACCCAGATACTCAGCCTGCAAAGGCAGTGTGTGTGTGTCAGGGTACAGGGCCTATAAGGGTGGCACAATAAATGTTGCAGTCCTTAGGGGCCTTCTCTGGTCACAGAGCCCTGGGTACCTATGGTACCATTTACCAGGGGCTGACATGTGGCCAGAGATGCCAATTGGGTTTAGGATTCAATGCAGTTTTAGGGAAGGAACACCGGCCCTGGGTACCTGATTGGCAGGAGCCCAGGGCACACTCAGTCAAAGCACATAAGCAAAAAGTGGGAGCATACCATGCAAGAAAGAGGGCACTTTCTCACACATTGGCAAATTTGACACTTCAAATCTTTTTCTCTAAAAAGCTGTGCTAGTTGTATTGCTGTCACTTGGAGTGACTTTAGGCGACCAACTCGAGCAGGGAGCCAATCAGGGGGTCACAAGGTCCTCAGAAAGAGTTGTCGCAAAGGTAGAAGCTATCGTCAGTCAATTCCAGGCACTTTTATCCATTGTAGTGGTTTCCTACGGAAGTGGTCCTGATGCAAGAGATAACAGATGCTGAAGATGCTCAACGATGCTGTGGATGCGATGTGGTTGACGGGTGTGAGAAGCTGGCCTGGTATATGCTGTCCACTTTCACTAATTAAAGTCGGCACCTTGTACCAGTCCAAACAACCCTTATGGTGATTAGGTTAAAGATAAAATTTATAGAACGATATCCTAGTGGTAGCTATGGAGAGCAGCCTTCAGGCTAATTCTAGAAGGAATGTTAAGCAGCTTGTTTTACCAGAATGCAATCTTATAGTATTGGTTAAATGAAAGGGAAAGCACAGAGTAGTTATAAAAATATGTATTTATTATATATAACACTCTCTAGTACCCTCTACACGAGGATAGAACACAATTCAAATAATACAGTTGCAGTAATTCAATCGTAAGTAGCACAATACACAGTGGGCTCCAGGGGGAGACCAAACCATATACTAAATAAGTGGTATAAGAACCACGACTGGAGACTAGACCTATTCTAGAAGGTGTAGAATTTCAGGGACCCCAAGGTGAGTGAGTACGGACCCCACGGAGGACGGGTGCAGAGTGAGAACATGACTGCGTGCTCCGTACAATTAAATGGGAAAGTCGCGGTTGGAAAATTAAAAATGAAGGACCCTTCTCAGCAGATTACGAAGACAACTCTTGGAACTTAAGAGGTTGGAAAGCCACCCCACCCGTGGATACCTTTCTACCAGAGTTACCTATCCCAGAGGAGCCGGGTGCATAGGTACGAAGTGGCGTCGGAAACCCTTGTCGTTCTCTATGGAAGTCACCAAAGAAATGCTTCTGCTGGAAGTACGAAAAGTGTCCGGTGGAATCCACATGTGGATTTGAGGTGAGAAGAACTTGAAAGCAGAGGGGACAGACTCTGGGTCACTTTGGAGTGACCAGGGGCTCAGAAGACGAATGCCCACCGATGTCGGGTGCTTCAGGTGCGATGACGGTGATCTTGACTCTTCAGCTGCGAGGACCAGGAGACGTCTAGGACGACCAGGCGCCGGAGGCGAGCTGTCCCACGGAGGATGTCGAGTGCTGAGGGGTCAGTGTCCGGCAGGAACATCAACAAGTCTTGGCAGCAGCAACCAACAAAGATGGTCAAATTCGGTGTTGATCTGGCCCAGCAAGGACCAGGAGACTAACCACAGGAAGGGGAGTCAGGGTAGGCCTGGAGCAACCAGGGGAGCCCAAGAAAAGCAAAGTTGACCCTCAAGTGGACCCACAGGCTGGAGGCACAGGAGTTGCGAGGGGACCTCAGGCAGCTTCACAAGACAGCAGCTTTAAGAGATTGTGAGATGGTCCCTAGGACCCAGCTGCTTGATAACACTAAAAAATACGGGCAGTGAGTGACCATCAATGGCCATAGGGTGGAGGCTCTGAGAGACATCGGGGCCAGTGTAAACAGCTGCCAGTTGTCGGCTGGTGTCTCAGGAGCAGGTGATCCCCCATGCATTCTTCCCTGTAGTTGCCATGGACAACTCAGAGCCAGTGTGAGGTGGCTCAGGTTCCCTTTGAGTGGGGAGGGTCTCAGGAACTCTTCAATTAGCTGTGAGGCCTGTGGATTGTCTGTTGGGAAATGATTTAGAGAGCTCCCATTAGGCTAAGGTGGAGAAGACGTCTCATTTGGAGATGTTGGGTCTGCCTGAGTGGGCGTGTGTGACCACTCGGTCTATGGCAGCCAGTAAGGGTGTTCAAGAGGTCCTGGAGCCTGAAAGTATGGCCCAGGTACCTGCCTTAAAGAGAAGAGGTAGGGGGCGCGGGAAACCAGCCCCCATTGTTCCCACGGTCCTGGAGGAGGCAGACCTTGTGGGGGATGCCCTGGAACCTACAGGAGAGCAAGTGGCTGAACTGGGGGACTTGCCTGAGCTGACCCATTGGCAGCAAGAAGGACCACCCTCCAGGGAGGAATTTTGTGCAGAGCAGAAGAAGTGTCCTTCTCTTGTGGGTTTGCGGCAACAGGCCACAAACCAGGCAGCAGGTGATCAGTCTGGATCACATTGGATCTACTGGGAGAATTACCTCCTGTACAGCGAGCCTAAGGCAGCTGAGCCGGGGTCAGCCCGTGTGCTGGTGGTACCCCAGCGCTTCAGAGCCTTCCTTCTGGGTTTGGCTCATGATGTACCTTTAGTTGGACATATGGGGCAGGACAAGACCTTTGAAAGGCTTGTCACCCACATTTATTGGCCCCAGATGCGCAAGAGTTCAGATACTCATTGTAGGACTAGTCAAACTTGCCAGGCAAGTGGGAAGAGTGGGAGAAAGCACAAGGCTCCTCTCCAGCTCTTCCCGGTGGTCAGTACCCCCTTTGAAGGGGTGGGCATTGACATTGTGGGGCCTCTGGACCTCAAGACAGCCATGGGCAACAGGTTTATCCTGGTCTTGGTAGACCATGCTACCCAGAAGCCATCCCGCTCAGGACAGTGACGGCCCCCGTGGTGGGATGTGCACTGATGGGGATTTTCTCCCGTGTGGGGCTCCCCGGAGAGGTGGTGTCCGACCGTGATCCAAACTTCATTTCTAAGTATATGAAGTCCCTGTGGAAGGAGTGTGGAGTAACTTATAAGTTCACCATTCCTTACCACACCCAAGGTAATGGGCTGGTTGAGAGATTCAACCGGACCCTCAAAGGCATGATAATGGGTCTTGAGGAACCCATGAGGTGTAAGTGGGATGTCCTCTTGCCATGCCTTTTATTTGCTTACCTTGAGGTGCCACAGAAGTCCTTAGGGGTTCAGTCCCTTTGAACTGCTGTATGGACACCCGGTAAGAGGACCTCAGTCTGGTTAAGGATGGCTGGGAGAAAGCTCCCAGGAAACGTCCCCAGGATGTATATAGCTACATGCTGGCCTTCAAGAACCAGACTAGGCGATTCAGACAGCTCGCTCAGGCGAATCTGGATGCCAGCCAGGAAGAGATGAAGTGGTGGTACGATCAGAATGCCACACTGATTGAGCTTCAGCCTGGTCAGAACGTTTGGGTCAAGGCCCCAGTGGAGCCCTGTGCGCTCCAAGATAAGTGGACCGGACCATTTGAGGTGGTGGAGCACAAAAGTGATGTCACCTACTTGGTGGACTTGCGATCTCCCAGGAACCCTTTGCAGGTCCTACATGTCAACCACCTGAAGCCATACTTAGAAAGGTCTGAAGTGGGCATGCTCCTAGTGACAGATGCTGAAATGGAGGAGGAGACTGAGCCTCTCCCTGACCTCCTGTCTGCAACAGAGCAAGATGGGTCAGTGGATGGAGTAATCTTCTCTTCCACCCTGACACCTGAGCAGCAGAATGATTGTCACCAACTGTTGGGGCAATTCTCTGATTTGTTCTCCCTGGTATCTGGTGTCACTGAGTGGTGCATCCATCATGTAGACACTGGAAACAGTCCTCCTGTCAAGCACAAGGCTTACAGAGTGACTGACAGGGTCAGAGCTTCCATCAAGAAGGAGGTCTCCAAGATGTTTGCCTTAGGGGTGATTGAGTCCTCTAACAGCCCTTGGGCCAGCCCAGTGGTCTTGGTACCAAAGGCTGCCGCGCCTGGCGCCACTCCCGAACTACGGTTCTGTGTGGACTACAGAGGACTCAATTCAGTCACCAGGACTGATGCGCACCCCATCCCCAGAGCTGATGAGCTCATTGATTGGCTAGGGGCTGCACAGTACCTCAGTATGTTTGATTTGACGTCTGGGTACTGGCAGATCGTCTTGACTGATGAGGCCAAAGAGAGGTCAGCATTCTCCACACCAGATGGGCACTACCAATTCCGGGCTATGCCCTTTGGGATGAAGAATGCCCCTGCCACCTTTCAGATGTTGGCTGGACTGGAAAATGTCAGTGCCGCCTACCTGGATGACATTGCAGTTTTCAGCGCCAGTTGCAAAGAACATCTGTGCCGCCTCTGGGAAGTGTTGATGGTGTTGCACAGAGCGGGCCTCACGATCAAGGCAAGTAAGTACCGAGAACGGGCAGGGTTCCGTGGTAAACTTGGGGCACCAGGTAGGAAGCGGCCAGGTGGCCCCCTACAACCCAAGATTGATACCATCCTGGCATGGGAAGCTCCCAAAACCCAGACACAGGTGAGAGCCTTTTTAGGACTCACAGGGTACTACAGGTTTGTCAAGGGGTATGGCAACATTGTTACACCCTTGACTGAGCTGATTTCCAGGAAGCAGCCCAAGAAAGTGAGCTGGACCGACACCTGTTAGAAACGTTTTGACGCCCTGAAGACTGCCACGTGCACAGCACCCGTGCTTCAGGCGCCCAACTTCTCAAAAGAATTCATTGTCTAAACAGACACTTCAGAGCATGGTGTGGGGGCTGTTCTTTCACAGATCAATGAGGAGGGCCTAGACCAACCTGTAGCTTTCATCAGTAGGAGGTTACTTCCACAGGAACAGAGGTGGAATGCAATAGAGCGTGAGGCATTTGCTGTGGTCTGGGCACTGAAGAAGTTAAGACCATACTTGTTTGGGACTCACTTCCGGGTTCAGACAGACCACAGGCCCCTTAGATGGTTGATGCAGATGAGGGGTGAGAATCCAAAGTTGCTGAGGTGGTCCATTTCCCTACAGGGGATGGACTTCACGGTGGAATATCGCCCTGGTACAGAGCACACCAATGCTGATGGTCTGTCCAGATTTTTCCGCCTTAGTGAAGAGAACTCCCAAGAGGATGGGTAGTTCAACCCCACATTTCCGCTGGAGGGGACACGCGTTAGACCTGGTACCATTGGCGTGAGTCTCCCTTCCATTTTTCGCTGTTGTCTCCTCTGTTTTTGATACGTTTTTGCTGGTTAGATGCTTTGGGCACTGTGCCACTGCTATCAGTGCCACAGTGCAAGTGCTCCCTATGTCAAATTGATGTAATGGATTAGTGTCTCCATGATTGGCTGATTTGATTTACTTGTCAAACCCTAGTACAGTGCACCATGTGTGCCCAGGGCCTGTAGATCGAACGCTGCTAGTGGGCTTGCAGTACTGGTTGTGCCACCCACAGAAGCAGCTTGTAAAGTGTGTCTCAGGCCTGCCATTGCAGAGCCTGCGTGCAGTCTAGTACTGCCATGTCGACTAGGTAAGTGCACCCACTTACCAGTCCCTAAACCTTCCCTTTTCTACATGTTAGCCACCCCTAAGGTAGGCCCTAGGGCAGGGTGCATTGTATGTGAAAGGTAGGACATGCCCTGATGTGTGTAGCATGTCCTGATAGTTAATTACAGCCAATTTCGTTTTTCACTATTGCAAGGCTACCTGTCCCCATAGGCCAGAATGGGCAGTTTGATTATAACCTCTTATAATCCTAACTGACCCAGGGAACATGGTAGAACAACAAATTTAGTATGCCTGAACTCAGAATGATAAAATAAATCTTTTAGTGAAGTTGGTTTTAACATTCTGTGTTTGAAAATACCACTTTTAGAAAGTAGGTATTTTCTTGCCTAACCATCCAAGCCTGCCTCTGCTAGGTTGTGTATTGCATGTCTGGTTTGTGAGTAACAGGGGCTGAAGGGGCCCCAGGAGACAGGGTGAGTCAGCACAAGGCTGAATAGACATATCTGCATTGGGAGTGGTGGGAGGAGTAGCATCTGGGCCTGAATATGGCTGTGTCTGCCTTCAACAATGCTGGCTCCACCTCCTGTGGTGCGTCTGATGACCCTGGCCCACACTGACAAAGGAAGAAGTTGTGCACTGGCCGAATGCACCCCGAACTGGTTTTGACTAGGTACAGGACCCTCTGCCTTCAGAGGACAAAGGATTTACTGGTATAAATACTGGGGCCCAGACCCCAGGACTTTAGATCACTTCTGGGAGTGAAGACGGACCTTTTGCCAAGGAGAAGATCCAGAGAATCTGCAGGAGTTTTTGACTACCCCTATGCCAGTGTGTTGTTTGCTGGGGTTGGCCTGCAGTGGTTTCTTTATTGCCAAGGAAAGGAGAAAAGACTTATTGAAACTTTCATCATCTTGCAGAAAATCTCCAAGGGCTTGAATTTGAGCTTGCCTCCTGTCTGAGTTCTCAGGGATAAAAAGACTTCACCCCTTCTGTTTGCCTGCATCTGGAACTTGCTGTTCTGGCTGCTACAGAAGGAAATTGCAACCCCGACACCGGTGAGCGACGTCGTAATCTGCATCGAAGCCGTGAGCGCTGCTCCGACTTACAACGTAGACCCGCCGCCGGCCGCAGTGCCACTTCGACCCCAGCGAGCGATATTGTAACCTGCCATAAGCCGTGAGCGCTGCTCCAACTTTGCGAGGTAGGACCAATGCCTGCTGATGTGCCGCATCGACTCCGAAGCCGACATCATCGTGGAGCCGATCCTCGACATCGTACGGAACCGTGGTTTCTGCGCCATTGTGACGTCACCTCCTCTCCGGTAAGGAACAGACGCCTCCCCTACTTTGCGCAAGCATTGAGGACCCGACGTATCACCCCTGAAGCAAGGAACCAACGCCGCACAGTGCCAACAACGCCGCCTCTCCCAGACACCGTGAGCTGTCTGTGTTTTCGCTTTTCCAAGGTACTATTCTTTGTGGGCCTGTTTTGACTCTGGGCCCGACGCTGCGCTCCTCGCAGTCGGCGCCGTACTTTGGGATTTCTTTGACCTCGACATCGTGATAACTCCAGTTGGGGTTATCTGTTGCTAAAGACTGTTTTAAGTAAATATCCTATTTTTAAGCTACTTCTACCATCTTGAAGTATTATTTCTGATTACATGTGGATTTTTGTCGTTTGATTCTTGTTTTAAGTCTATATAAAGAATACTTATTTTTATAAAACCTGTGTGGTGTCCATCTGTAGTGTTTGCACTGTATTACTGTACGTGTTCACGAATGCTTTACATACTGCCTCTGTGCCTTGCTGCTCGTGCCAAGCTACCACAGGGTTGAGCAGGGGTTATTTTAGGAGTGTAGCCCCCTTACTCTGACTAGAAGCAAGGGTCCCTATTTTGACAAAAGTGCAAGCCATTGCCAACTAGAGATCCCCAGTTCTAACAACGACATACTTTGTTGCAGTCGTGTTTGAGATAGCATTTACCGCACGGTTATAATCCACCTCTACCTATATGTCTGGCAGTATCACATACAACCCGGGAGAATGGTTTCCGTAGGCTGCAGAGGGGCCCTGCTTATGCAGGGGCACCCTCTCACGAAGAACCCAGCACCCTGCCTTCAGGATTGTTAAGGCCTGCTATAGGGGTGACATAAGGTCATAAGTGTAGTGATATATATATAGATATAGTAAACCTATATCTAAAGTAAGTGGTGCAAGCACCAGCTTACACAGGCTGCAGTAGAAGACCTGAGGTTTAATTTTGCATGGCCTTTCATGGGTGGCATAATACATGCTTCAGCCCATGGGAAGCCTCTGGGGTGCCTATGCCCTGGGTACATGGTGTCCCGTATACAAGGGACTGATAAGGGTACCCCAGTATCCAATCTGGAGATGTACCAAGTACATACATTGTAATTTAAGGGAGAAAGCAGATAGGCTGGTGTACTGAATAGCAGGATCCCAACCAGACTAGTAAAAAACCAGCAAAACACCAGGAAAAAAGTCGGGGTAACCATACAGTCAGATCCTACCTTCCTACAACGGGGGTCTTCCTGCAGCTACTCCTTGGTCCACGAAAGGGGTGAGGTGGTCGTGGTCCCAAAGTTGACATACCTTAAAGTCCTTTCTATGGTGGTGGAAGTCCAGTCGCCAACAGGAGGTTGGCCAACTGACCATTGGAGTCTTTTGACTTTGGCTGGGCTCTGGAGAGGACTTCTCCATGAGCAGAAAACAGTCCTTCCCTACCAGATTCAGCAGGGGCAGTCTGCACCGAGACAGTCTCTCTTTGCCGGTTCCAAGGGCACAGCAGGACAGTCCTCCTTCCAGTCCATTTGAGATCTGAGTTCTGGGTGCCATGGGTTCCCTATTTCTGTTCAGAAAGTGACTTTAGGGTAGACACTGAGCTACTAGGTTACCTCCCTCCTTATGACCACTTCCTGGAAACTGTGGTACCTGCTTATCACAAGATGCACCATTCTGCCCACTACCGTCAAGGCTGAACTCATCTCTTGGCATCCAGAGCTCCCTAGCTTGTGGGCTACCAAGGGGGCTACACTTAAAAAACTGGGGCCCCTGAAAAACTGGTTTGAAAACAAAAATTCCCTCTCCCCTCTGGGTGCCAGCTAGTCTGCTTAAACAATGAGGCTTACCTACTCCCAAGTGTTCCCCATTTGCTCTTCAAAGGCGGCTTTAGCTTTGAAGTACATCTACTGGGACAGCACCGACGTGGCTTCCTGCAGGAAGGAGATAACACCTCTCTCCAGTGTAGGCCCTTATTGTCTACTTTCATGGGAGTCATTAGCACGTCTCCCTAGGAGGGCAGAAAGCGGTCTCAAGTTCAAGCTCCATGTGCAACCATTAAGGGTATAGGAGGTTGAAGGCAATACCATCAGCAACTTTGTAAAAGTTGCACACTAACTTGTTATATGAATTTTGACTTGAGACTCAATTTGGGCTTAATCTAACCAGTTGTTTGATACCTTGGAGTATCAACGTTGGTCCCACTGTTCAGGAGTTAGCACAGCTGAGGTGGTCAGTGTGTAACCCTGCACTCACCAACAGTGCAACCAAATCTTTCCGTAACAAAAACAACTGTTTCACGTTTTTAACTGTCAGAACACGTAAAATACGTTATGCCCATGAAATATGCTGAACCCTGCCTTAGGGCTGTTTACGTTCGCCATGGGGATGACTTACACATGTTTCAGGGGGACATTTGACTTTGTCATGGCTTTAAACGGCAGTCGGGCTAGCAGTTCGAAACTGCTTTTCCTGTTTGCAATGGCGGACTGGAAGACTTGTTTTACCTTGTCACACCCAGGGTGGCACAACCAGAGCTGCGATCCCTGGGTGAGTTTGTAACTTACAGGCTGTTGGTACCTTTGGTACCATATACTAGGGACTTCCAGGTAAGTTAGCCTAAGCCAAGCCTAGCTAATGTAACATACACATTTTGGGGTCAGGGCACTGGCACTGAGGTTTAGTTAGCAGGCCTCACTGCACTCAGAGTTAAAAAACTACCAGCATCTGTCTAAGACCTTGGAGGTGACCATACAAAAAGAGGTAGTTCCTTAGAGATAACACTTGCGAAGGGTGAGGGCCTACAGGACACTCCATCCATACCACTTGATATGTTTCTAGCTCACTGGCACTATAGAAAGCAAGGTATTCTGCCATGTCTGCAGAAGGTGGGGCTAGGAAATTAGCAGTCTCACTACTGCCATTTGTATTATGTATGAGGGGTCCATGATGTGGAAAGGATCTGAGTCCAAACCAAATAAGACCTTCATTGTCCGCCAATAGTGTTAGGGTAGTATGGCTCAGGCTGTGGCAATTCTCTATGACTGGCCTACTCTTCTAATCTCTGGGAATGCACTCAGGAGCGGTGGAGAACTGCCTTGATCCTTGGGTGCTCCTGGGGAGAAACTGGCACTAAGGGTAGAACCGAGGTAGCAACAGCATGAGTCACAAATCCATTGAAGGATCTGGCATAAGAGAGGGTACGACCAGTGCCGTAAGCATCAACTGAGGAGAAATATGGGGTTGAATGGCAATGAAGGCATATCTTCATGCAGAAACTCATGCAGAGCCTAAACTGACCCGTGGGAACAAAAGGCACACCAGGGTGGACCACAGTCTAAAAATACAGCTGGAGCAAAGCCTCTCAGAAATGGGACTGGTGCTGGAAACTCCGGATAAGCAAGCACTGCTAGGGGAGCCTCCACATGGGGAGAGATGTCCACAAGGTTCAACTCCTAAGAAAACGTCACTTCAGGAAGGATGATGCTTCATGGTGACCTACCTCTCAACTTCGAGCACCACCAACGGAAGTCATGTTCTGTCTTCATGTGTTTCTTCTTCTTCTCTCTAACTGACTTCACTGAAGGAGAGGAACGAGACTTTGAGGGAGAACTCGACTTTGAATGTGACTGGCATTGAGCTTGAAGCTTGCATAGGCCAGGACATTGTATGTTTTGACAAGCGCTGTTTGAGGGCTTTGGGGAGCATGAAGCCACATTTGTTGTACAACTCTGGATTGTGCTTCAACCACAAGTACCACAGACAAACCTCAAGGAGGTCCCTTGAAAGAGCAACAGCATTAAAAGGCTGACTTCTTTGGTGGTGAAATCCTTGCACAGAACCAATTTAGGGAAAGCCTGATAAGACACTGAAAATCTGAGAAAATCACAGAGAATCAATCAAATCACAAGATTTGTAAAGCGCACTACTTAACCGCGAGGGTCTCAAGGCGCTGAGGGAGAGGTTGCCGCTACTGGTCGAATAGCCAGGTCTTGAGTCGTCTCCTGAAGGTCAGCAGGTCTTGGGTCTGTCGTAGGTTGAGGGGAAGGGTGTTCCAGATCTTGGCGGCGCGGTGGGAGAAGGATCTGCCTCCATTGGTGGTTCTCTGGATGCGCAGGACGGTGGCCAGGGAGAGGTCGGCGGAGCGGAGGTGACGGTTGGGAACGTAGAAGGAGAGTCGACTGTTGAGGTAGGCTCGGCCGGTCTTGTGTAGTGCCTTGTGTGCGTGGATCAGGAGTTTGAAGGAGATTCTCTTGCCGACGGGGAACCAGTGCAGGTTTTTCATGTGGGGGGTGATGTGGCTGTGGCGTGGAATGTCGAGGATCAGGCGTGCAGGGGAATTGTGGATTCTTTGCAGACGTTTGATGAGCTTGGTCAGGGCTCCTGCGTAGAGGGCGTTTCAGTAGTCGAGTCTGCTGCTGACGAGGGCCTGGGTGACAGTTCTTGTCGTGTCTGTCGGGATCCACCTGTAGATCTTACGGAGCATGCGGAGGGTGTTGAAGCAGGAGGAGGAGACTGCGTTGACTTGCTTGGTCATGGTGAGCGTTGAGTCGAGGATGACTCCCAGGTTGTGTGCGTGGTCGGTTGGTGTCGGGTGTGCCCCTAGTGACGAGGGCCACCAGGAGTCGTCCCAGGCTGATGGGTTGGAGCAGAGGATGAGGATCTCCGTATTGTCTGTGTTCAGCTTAAGTCAGCTGCACTTCATCCAGTCGGCGACGGCTTTCATTCCTTCGTGAAGGTTTGATTTGGCGGTGAGGGGGTCCTTGGTGAGGGAGAGGATCAGTTGAGTGTCGTCGGCATAGGAGATTATGTTGAGGTTGTGGTGTCGGGCGATGCGTGAGAGTGGAGCCATGTAGATGTTGAACAGTGTTGGGCTGAGGGAAGATCCCTGGGGTACGCCACAGATGATCTCGGAGGCTTCGGATCGGAATAGGGGGAGGCGGATGCTCTGGGTTCTGCCAGAGAGGAAGGAGGTGGTCCAATCCAGGGCCTTGTCTCGGATCCCTGCATCGTGGAGGCGTGTGCGTAGTGTGCGGTGGTAGACAGTGTCGAAGGCGGCGGAGAGGTCTAGGAGGATGAGGGCCGCCGTCTCGCCGTTGTCCAGCAGGATACTGATGTCGTCTGTGGCGGCGATGAGGGCGGTCTCAGTGCTGTGGTTGCTGCGGAATCCTGACTGGGAGGGGTCCGGGATGCTGTTATCTTCGAGGTAGCGGGTGAGCTGTCTGTTGACGATCTTCTCAATGACCTTAGCTGGGAATGGAAGCAGGGAGATGGGCCGGAAGTTCCTGATGTCGCTCGGGTCCGCCTTGGGTTTTTTGAGTAGGGCGTTGATCTCGGCGTGTTTCCAGCTCTCTGGGAAGGTCGCGGTCTCGAAGGAGAGGTTGATGACGTTGCGCAGGTGGGGTGCGATTGAACTGCCGGCTTTATTGAAGATGTGGTGTGGAAAAGGGTCTGATGGGGAGTTGGAGTGGATTGTGCCCATGGTCTTGATAGTGTCCTTGGTGTTCACGTTGACCCAGGCTATCAGGGGGTCGTGGTCGATGGGGTGCGGCGGGTGTGATGTGTCGGGCCTGTTGGGTTCGTCTGGGAGTCGTGGATGTCGGGGAATCACACAGGGCTTGCGTCGGCGGGATGGCGTTGGAGCTGGGGTTGGAGAGTTCCTTCACGATGCTGAAGAGCTCCTTGCTGTTGTGTGCGTTGTTGTCGAGGTGGTCTTTGAAGGAGGTCCTCTTGGCGGACCTGATGAGGTGATGGTGGTTGGGGATGGCGTTTTTGTGGGCTCTGCGGCTGTCTGGCATCTTCTCGCTGTGTCATTTGTTCTCCAGTTTCCGGAAGGTGCGCTTGGATGCTAGGAGTTCCGGGGTGAACCAGCTGGCTCTGTTGCTGGTGTTTTTGTAGGTTTTTTTTTCAGCGGGGCTAAGGTGTTGGCGCAGTCGTCCATCCATCGTCTGAGATTGCGGGCGGCGTCGGGGGTCGGTGGGTGGGCTGAGTGCGAGGTTTGTCTGGAGTTGGTCTACGGTGACTTTGCTCCAGCATTTACGGGGGATCTGTAGGGTGCGGTGGTGTGCGGCGGGTTTCTGAAAGGTGAAGTGGATGCAGTGGTGGTCGGTCCAGGTGAGTTCGGAGGTGTGGCTGAAGGAGACGTGGGAGCTTGAGGAGATGTGCGTTGGTGTCGTAACAAGCTGTTTCAGTCCGAGGTTGGCGAGGTTGTCGATCAGGGTGGAGGAGTTGCTGTCGTCGTTCTCCAAGTGAAAGTTCAGGTCTCCGAGGAGGATGTAGTCGGTGGAGGTCAGGGCGTGCGTGCTGATGAAGTCGGCGATGGAGTTGTTGAACTGGGGTCGTGGTCCGGGGGGTCTGTAGATGAGGGTGCCTCTTACAGTGGTGTTGTGATCCGTGTGGATCTGGAAGTGCATGTGTTCGGTGGTGCTGAGAGTGTCGTCGGTGCTAGTCGAGACCCTGATGGTGTCTTTGTGGACGATGGCGATTCCTCCTCCGATTCCGTTGGTGCGGACTCTGCGGGTGATCTTGTAGCCGTCGGGGATGGCTATGGCGATGTCGGGTGCGGAGGATTCGTTCATCCAGGTCTCTGTCAGGAAGGCGAAGTCCGGTGATGAGGTGTCAAGTAGGACCCAGAGCTCGACAGCGTGTTTGCATGTGGAGCGGGTGTTTAGTAGGATGCACCGGAGATGGTTGAGGTCCTTCATGGTGGGAGTCTCGGGGTCTCCGAGGCAGGTGAAGCTGCAGTTCCGGCAGGTGAAGGGACCATGGGTGCGTTTCGGGGTGGCTTTGAAGCAGGTGGAGGTCCGTCCTGGGTTGAGAGCGATGAGGGTGCTGGCGTCGTATCAGAGGCGGTCTTCGTGGAGGATGCGGGGGCCAGGGGTTCTGGCGCTGGGCACAAGGGAGGAGCAGCTGGGAGGTAGGGGCAGCGAATGGTCAGCGAGGGGGGCAGGTTGCAGGGGACACAGCGGCGGGAAACGGTAGGGCGAAGGGGTACAAAAATTAGAAGGGGCACAGAACGAAAAACAGTGCACAGCAGTGGGGGCGCAGAATGGAAGTGGGAAAACAGTGGGGGCACAGAACGAAAACAGTGCACAGCAGTGGGGGCACAGAACGGAAGGGCAAAAACAGTGGAAAACAGTGGGGGCACAGAACGAGGACAGTAAGCAGCAGTGGGGGCACAGAAAGTAAGGGCGAAAACAGTAAACAGCAGTGGGGGCACAGAAGGGCAAAAACAGTGGAGAACAGTGGGGGCACAAATACAGAGGGGCAAGACAGTAACAGTGATGCTCACAACGACAAGAACCTACCTACGGCCTTCCACTGGCCACCAGGGATGAGGCGCAGGTGGTAGCCTGCGGGTGGAGGAGGGCCTCAGATTCAGCAGCAGCAGGGAGCTGGACACACAGGTGGCGCTGTGCGGATGGGGGGGCGACCTACCCAGAGGTCAAGGGTCGCTCATCTCACCGCACAGCAGCCACCATATATGGGGAGGTGGGAGGGAGGAGCAGCTAGGAGGCAGGGGCAGCGTATGGTCAGCAAGGGAGGCGGGGCCGCAGGGGACACAGCAGCGGGAAACGGGAGGGTGAAGGGGGACAGAAATCAGAAGGAGCACAGGGGGGCAAAGAACGAAAAACAGTGCACAGCAGTAGGGGCACAGAATGGAAGGGCAAAACAGTGGAAAAACAGTGGGGGCACAGAACGAAAACAGTGCACAGCAGTGGGGGCACAGAACGGAAGGGCAAAAACAGTGGAAAACAGTGGGGGAACAGAACAAAAACAGTAAGCAGCAGCGGGGACACAGAATGGAAGGGCAAAAACAGTGGAAAACAGTGGGGGCACAGAACGAGGACAGTAAGCAGCAGTGGGGGCACAGAACGTAAGGACGAAAACGGTAAACAGCAGTGGGGGCACAGAACGGAAGGGCAAAACAGTGAAGAACAGTGGGGGCACAAATACAGAGGGGCAAGACAGTAACAGTGATGCTCACAATGACAAGAACCTACCTACGGCCTACCACTGGCCACCAGCGACGAGGCGTAGGTGGTAGCCTGTGGTTGGAAGAGGGCCTCAGATTCAGCAACAGCAGGGAGCTGGACGCACAGGTGGCGCTGTGCGGATGGGGGGGCGACCTACCCAGAGGTCAAGGGTCGCTCTGAATCCTTACTGAAGGCCATGACAAAAAGGGAAAGGATGGCAGTGTATCTAAGAGGCTCTAGTGATGTCATTGGGACACCATTTCCATCATAGAGATGGAGCCACCACCCCCTACTGGCACAGGTGTTAGAACAATACAGCAAAAACATTTTTAGTCTATGTAAGTTAGCATTTGCGGCACCATTTTTATGTTTGGCTGCCATTTTAAGCCATGATCGAAACTAATCTCTCTCTGCCTGAAAAAGCAGCTTTGCTAAGTTTTGTTTCTTCAAAGTTGGACCTTGCTTTGCTAATGAATACACTGTTCTTATTAGCGCATACCTCTCCCACTAGATAGAGGCCTTCTCTCACTAGTCTAGCAGTAGGCACGAACGGAACGACCTTGAGCAGGATATTGTATGTGCCCGGTCTCAGGATCGAAACTTATCCTTCTGTACTTCTTTGTGTAGCTGTACCTGCCTGGAAATTTCAATTCTGGGCGTGCCTTCATTGGTTCTGAATTGTACATATTGTATCTCCATGTTTGCTGATGTCAGTCCCTCTGCAGCAATCCTAGAGACTGAGCAGACTGGACTCCACTTGTGTGTATCTGAATAAATATATTGGTTTGTATTCTTTACTGTCTGAGTGACTCTTCATTTGTATGGAAGGCTGAGAGGTGGTCGTGGGTGGCCCGGGTGACCCTAATCGGGTCACTTCCTTCACAGAAGAAGGATAAATCCATTCACTTTTTCACAGCGGCCATCTTATAACACATCTTTGTACATAGCATTGCATAGATATCACATTCTTTGAATTCAAAATTAGTGCATTTGTACAACAATAAATCACATTCATATTCCAGTGCATTTTCAAATAGGTATATGCCTGTATTATTCTGCCCCACTGGGCATATGTTCTACCAAAAATATACAACTGGAAAAGGATCCATATGGCATTGATCATCTGAATGAATTGTTCTGTCAAAGTGCAGAAAATCATCATGCCCTATTGGGCAATTATTAACGCTGAATGGAACCAATACCAATATCAAAACATGACTGCACCCACCAAAAAAAAATATATACCAATAACTGTGTATTGGTTTGGCTCTATTGAGCATACATCGGGCATTGTATCCATATTGTATTACTGACCTTAATGCACTATTCCATAAGAGTGAAAAAACTTTACTGAAAAATGTCTCTAAATTTGTTGACTATTTTCTACAACCGTTTGTACACGCCGTACCCTCGTACATCAGGCATAGTACAGATTTCGTGAAACAAATCTCTGATCTACATTGGGAACCTGATTACTTGATGGTATGCCTAGATGTAAGTTCCCTCTACACCAGCATAAGACACACGATGGGATAAATGCTGTACAACATTTCCTAAAAACTAGAATATCAAACATAATGAAATGCTGTTATGTATGATTGAATGGTGTCTGAAGAGCAATATTCTTCTCTTCAACAATGACTTGTATCAGCAACTGCAGGGGACTCCAATGGGCACCTGCTTCGCCCCCAGCTATGCGAATCTGCATATGGGCTGGTGGGAGGAGCAGGTGCTCCACAACACAGGAATGTCTGATTGGTCATCTAACATTATCATATGGCTTAGGTACAATGATGACCTCTTTGTCCTATTGTAGTGAATCAGCCACTTTTGTGGTCTGACACCCTATGATGACCCTCAACCACCACCATTCTGTACTGACTTAAGTGTGTTCTGTCTTTTAGTGGAATAGTCTTTCCAAGAATAGAAGGTATGGGATGTTGAGGTGCAGTCTTGTGGGTGGTGGTGCACACATGTGCTCAATGTTGTATACTGAGGGATTAAGTGTATAATGTTATTTGGGTTAGGTGAATTATGACTTTGACCTATTGGCTTTGACGTGGTCTAATGTCATTCTGCCTTCTGACTTTACCTTGCTTCAAACTTTTCTGTGTGCACAGTGGTGCTTGTAAGTTGTGTGGATGAGAATTATAGGTGCTCCTTTGACATGGTCTCATGTCATCTTGCTTTTTTGATTCCATCTTGCTTTGGGCCTTTGTGGGCATGGCTTAACTAACTCTGAAGCCATTTTCTGCGAAGAAGAGGGCATGTTTTGCTTTCCTGCTGTTTTTCGCATTTTACTGACTAGAGAGAACTGGTTCTTATCAGAGGAATGTACATGGTTTGACTTTTAGTCATAACAGGGGCCTGATCAACCCTTGGTCTGACCTTGAAGCAGGATGGTACTGGCTCTCATGAGAACTAGGGGGCGTGGCTTGCTAGAAGCTTCGCTGTGTTTTGAATGTGTATTAAAAAGGGGAGTCTACACTGGCTTGGTGGAAGTTCATCCGTGAAGCAGATGTGTTGTCACGGAAAGTGGGGTCACCTCTGAGCTTTCGCCCGGTTCAAGCAATGGACTCCCCTTGAGCAAAGTGGGGTGAAATGGAGAATTAGGTGAGGTGTCTCTGCTACTAACTGTCTCTTGATTCTTTTCTGAATTCTTTCCTTTCCTTCTTATTTCTGATTCTTATATCCTTGATTGTATGTTCAATCATATTATTGATATGTTAGAGTCTGCTATGTTAGGTGCATTTGGCTTACTGTGTGGTGCTATTTACTAGTAAATACATCACAGATATACCAATTCGTCTTTTCCTTGTAGCAGGAGGTGTGGACTCTTCTTGGCCAAGTATTCTGTTGTAGAAGGATGGGTGAATTCCCTTCTAGCAGGTAATTGTGTTATAGGAAGTCGGTGCTACTCCTCACAAGTGATGCGCAAATTATTGTTTTCTTGCCTTGCCTTTGGGGGAGTGTTGAAAGTTTGCCCACCCTAGGAAGTGCTGTGTATATGTTATATTCCATAAGTTTGGAACTGATATTCTCCCCCTGGGAAATTGACGGTACATTCCTTTGTCCAGGGGAGATCTAAGGTTTGTCATTACACCTATGGAAAGGTGATCAGAGATCAGTCATGGAGTTTGTTGTGCATATCAATAACAATACTTTGACCTTTACCAGTCGAATGAGCGATAAAAGTATTGATTTTCTCGACATTAGATTGGAGGAAATAGATTGTACTATTACATCTAGAGTATTTAGAAAAGAAACCTCTGGTAATGCAACTCTACATGCAACAAGTACTCATACATATGCCCTTAAGAAGAGCATACCATATGGTGAACTCTTAAGGGCAAAGAGGATATGCAGTAAGCAGGACTCTTTCAGACAGACAGAAGAAGATATGTCAAATAGAGTAAGTGAAAGAGGATACAGTGATCTGGTTCTACAACAAGCAACACAGAAGGTGTCCACCAAAACTAGAACTGAGCTACTATTTAACAAACCAGACGCAAAGAGAATAGATACATCATGTAGTACAGGAGATAAAGGTGAAATAACACAAGAGGAATTTAAATTTATCACCACCTACAACAAAGTACATAAAGTGAGGAGAGCCCTAAAAAAAATTGGTATTTGATTAAACAGGACTCTGTGGTGGGAAAGGAATTCGGGCAAAGGCCTCTGATCACCTGCAAGAGCTCACAATCTATCAAGGATATTTTAGTAAAATATCAGAATACAAGTTATGGTACTTGTAGGAAAGTAGGATCTGCTTTTATGGTTACCCCCACTTTTTGCCTGGTGCTAAGCTGGTACTGACTAGTCTGACTGGGATCCTGCTAATCAGGAACCCAGTCTATCTGCTTTCTCCCTAAATTGGTATATTCAGTACTTTGGTACATCCCAGATTGGATACTGGGGTACCTTTATAAGTCCCTAGTATAAGGTACTAAGGTACCCAGGGCATAGGAACCCTAGAGGTCCCCCATGGGCTGAAGCATGAGTTATACCACCCATTAGAGACCATGCAAAATAGAACTACAGCCATGCCATTGCAGCCTGTGTAAGCTGGTGCTAGCACCACTTACTAAAGATGTAGGTTTCCTATTGGGTCACTGCACTTAAAACTTATAAGTCATCCCCAAAGGAGGCCTTCGCAATCCTGAAGGCAGGGTGCGTGGATCTAAGTGCGAGTGTGCCCCTGCATGAGCAGGACACCCCTACAACCTATGGAGTCCACTCTCCCGGGTTGTAAGTGAAGCAGCTGCATATTGTATAGAGAGGCACCGTGTAATTACGCGATGATCATCTCAAAAACGGCTGCAACGAATCCTATCCTGTTTGGTATCAAACATGTTGGAATCATACCCCCCACACCGTAAACTGCATAGGAGGTATGATTCCAAGCACTGGAAGAGCCCTCCATTAGGCTCTCAGTGTTCCCGGTCCCAGACATATTGACCCGGACAGCACAAAATGGTTGCTGCTGACCAGAGACACGATTCTGCCCTCCTGCTGCTGAGCCAAGCTCGAGCAGGGGAAGGCAGAACAATAGGTATACGGTCACAGGGAGGTATGACCACCTCCCAGACAGGATTTAGTGTATTGGGATAGGGTGGGTGCGCTTGCCAGCGCCACTCAGTCTGCAAGACGGGCACATTTGGTGTCCCCATGCATAGTCTAGTTTAAACCAGCTCTGGGAGCTGTTGGCTCCCGCTCTGGCACGAAACTGGAGAAAGGACATGGGAGTAACCTCACCCTGTCCAGACCCTCCCCTGGGAGGGTCCCCTGAATCGTCCCAACCCTTTCCTTAGGGTAGTTAAGGGCTTACCTGTGAGTGGGTCCCTAGATTCGTCGTGGGACAAGATTCAGATCGGACACCACTTCTTCTACAATCTGGGCACTCTGGTCTTTGCTGGACTTCGTTTGGGCTCGAATTCGTCTCCCTTCCAGTCTGCTGCATCTTCTGTGCCTGTGCACCATACATGAACCTTCCAAGGCCTGTCTGCATCAAAGACAACTGAAGGAATCTTCCTTGGAGTGAAGGAGTCACTTCCCTGCATTTGCAATCATCACAACTAAGTCGACCGGTCTGCTGATCCTGAGTTCCTCCGGACTCCATAAGGTTCTGCAACACAGGTGGTGGTTCTCCACAGCTCCCAAGACCTGCCCTGCCCTTTCACCAAGTTTGAGGCTAGTATCCCACGTGCACCGCGTCAACTTGCAGTTGCATAGGCTTGTTGGCTTGCTCCCAAGAAGATCTTCAGGCTCCAAGTATCCCCAACCTCGAGCATCTCCAGTGACCAGAATCTTCAGCCACCCCGCATTGTGTGCATCGTGGCATGTATCTTTTGGTGAGCTGCTTGAGGTTCTCTCACGACTCTAGTGCCTCGAGCCTGTGGGTTCATTTGAGGGTCACCTTTGTTTCTTTTGGGCTTCCCTGATTGCTCGGGGCTGCCCTGACTCCCCTGCTTGTGGTGAGTTCCCTGGACCTTGCTGGTCCCGACATTACACCTTCTTCGACTTCTGCATGGGTTGCATTTGCCAAGGCTTGTTGGTGCTCCCGCTGGACACGACCCCTCAGCATTTGACATCCGACGTGGGACAGCTCATGCACGGCTCCTGGTCTTCCCCAGCATCATCTGGTCCTCACAGCTGCAGAGTCAAGGTCCTCGTCAACTCTCCTGCAACTCCAGACATTGGTGGACCTTCGTCTTCCAGATCTCCTGGTCACTCATGAGTGACAGACTCTGTCCCTTCTGCTTGCAGGTACTTCTCAACTAGAATCCACCTTCAGATTCCACCGGACACTTTCTCCTTCTCCAGCAGCGGCACTTTCTTGAGGTCCTCCATTGGGTTAGACGGCGGTTTCCGAGACCACTTCACACCTATGCACCTGGCTTCCCTGGTGTAGGCACCTAGGTACTAGGGTATCCATGGGTGGGGTGGCTCTCCAACCTTGGGAAGGGTCCTTAAACTTTAAAATTCCAACAGCGGCTTACACGTAGAGTTGTATGAAGCACACAGTTGTGTTCCCACACTGCACACAATCTCTGTGGGGTCCCCATCTACTCACCTTGGGTGGTTTCTTGGGTCCCCAGCACTTCTGTGTCCTCTCAACCTTGTCTTCACCAGAGTTGTGGTTCTTATACCACTTTCTTAGTATATGGTATGGTCCCCACCTGGGGTACACTGAGTATTATGTGCTATTTACTGTATTTCTTTGCAAAGTATTGTGTGCATTATGATTATCTTCGGGTAGGAGATACCTAAACATTTTAGAGAGTATATTCTAATAAATCCATATTTTTATAAATACCATGTGTTTTTTTTTTCACTTAATCTATACTATAAGACTGCATTCTGGTAAAACAAGCTGCTTTACACTCCTTCTGGATTAAGCCTGAAGGCTGCTCTCCAGAGCTACCACTTAGAGAGCATTCTAAGGTTGTCTAAGACCTCTTAAATCACCATTAGGGTTGTCTGGACTGGTGCAAGGTGCCCACTTACATTAGTGGACATCATAGACCAGGCCAGCTTCTCACAGTATTTGGCTGAAACCAGTAAATGGATTCAGGATATGCAGCAGATGCAAAGCTTGTACACACGGAGTAAATATTACAGAGGTTTATACTGATCGGGGAGAAAAAATAGAAATCAGAAAATCCCTTACTTGTAAATCAGATTTCATGATTTACAGGTTGTCATGCCCCTGTAAGAAAAATACATTGAAAGTACCATCTTACAAGCACATAAACGCATCTTGCAGCTTATAAGAGCAATAAAAAATACAGACGAATCGTACCCTGTAACAAGGCAGTTTAAACAATATCATAAGTGCAACCCACGACACCTGACCTGCAGTGTGATTGACCAGACAGAAAAATCACTCCGAGGAGGAGACAGAGAGAAGATACTTAGGCAACTTGAATGTAGGTACATCTTACCGCTTAACACTAAGGAACCGACAGGTTTGAATGTAGATGAAAAGATGTACATATTTGTAGGTGTGTCCTAAATGATCAGCCTTTGACTATTTTTAATGTCAGTAATGTTTTTTTAAATTCGCACAGTGGAAGCACAGATTGAAATGGCTTATATTTATGTTATGATTTATCTACCAATATTAAGTTGACTATTGTTTGTTTATTTAGAGGGCTAATATGTACGAAAAAGACATATTGGAGTGAGGACTCTGGGTGCTGCACTTGACCGCTGTCTATGGAATGTAACAGAGCTGAGATATTTATTTAGTATTCATATTCTTTGGTATTGTTTTAATTTAGGAGTTAACAAATACCCAATAGGGCAGAATTAAAAGTTTTTTGCACTCTTACGGGATAGTGCATTAAGGTCAGTAATACTATATGGATTCAAAGCCAGATGTATGCCTAATAAGGCCAAACCAATACACAGTTATTGGTATATATATTTTTCTTGGGGTAGTGCAGTCATGTTTTGATATTGGTATTGGTTCCATTCAGCGTTAATAATTGCCCAATAAGGCATGATGATTTGACTGAACAGTGCATTAGGAAGATTAATGCCATATGGATACTATGCAAGTTATACATTTTTGGTTGAACATATGCCCAGTGGGGCGGAATAATACAGGCATATACCAATTCCCAAGTGCACTGGAATATGAATTTGATGTATTGTTGTACAAATGCACTAATTTTTAGGTCTCGTGACGTAAGCAGCGCATGCGCTGCTCGTCCTACGAGGGCTTCTTGGAATCTATACGATTCCAGAAGCCGGGTCCCAGCTCTGCCAGTGTTTTGCATTGGTGCGTGTCGTTTTACGTCACCAATTATGCAAAAACCGGGTGTTCTGATTGTTCAGGAGGGTTTTTAGTCCCTCCTGGTTACCACCCTGTCTCCTTTTGGCCCCGCCCACCAGGATTGCATCTTTTACTAGCGGCGGGACACAGTGGCTCTTAAATAGCCGCTATGCACTTTTTTTGTTATCACTCGGCTTTGCCAAAGGCAGCTGCGTGTTTATTTTTGCGTGTTTATTTTTGCATTATAATTGCATTGAGCTTTCATTTAAAGTGAAAGCGCGATGCAATTATAAACAAGCGGCTGCCTTTGCCAAAGCTGAGATCTTGTTAAAGTGAGTGAAGCAGATCAGGATCTCACTAAATTACTCAGACGGTTAAGGAAATGGGACAAGATGCAGGGGAATTTAGAGAGGAGAGTGAGTGTATTGTCAAGCCCGATTGATTTGAAGTTGGATTTACATAGCTTTCATTGCCATTGACGAGGCGTCGAAGCGCTTCACGTGTAGAGAGTATGTTTGGTTTAGGCTGGCTTTATTTCTCGTTAAAGTGCCACACAGCTGCACCGGAGGCGACGCTGCTGAAAGAAATGACAGTAGTTTGAGGTCTGTTACTTGACAAGAGTAGCGATGGACGAACAGCCTCTGTGGCTCCTTGACAACAGAAGAGCAAGGGGGGTGATGTGGTCCCCGTTTTGTACGTGTTTGAAAACGTTCAGAGCAGCATCGTGCAAGCCAGGGACTTTCTGATAAACACCTACAGCTGGACCCAAAACAAAGGCCTAACAGCTAGACGCCAATGTTGGTAAGTACGTATGTGTATTGGAAGGGCTGTTAGCATCAGTGCTTGGTGTTGACCCAAGCAGAGTTCCAAGCTTTTGTGTCCCGCGCCCAGGAGGGAGACACAGACACGGGCGCATTGAGGACACGTCTTTATTCGCTCTCCATATTCCGAAACTGCCACTTCTCCCCGCGGCTCCTCCCCTTCCGCCCACAACCCGGCCTGACCTTGTCACGAAGCCGCGCCAGGCATGACGACACGACATCTCCCCCTTTTGTATTTTATAAATTCAGCGTCTCCGTTATAGTTCTTCAATGAGTCAGGTGGGTTTCTGAATGTCCCGTCGTGGTCGGCTGGGTCGTGATTGACTGTGAGGATGTTCACTTCTCTGGTCATGTGTCTCCAAGGTTCGTAGGGGTTCTTCATGACTGCTTTCTTCTTGACTTGACACGTCCGTGTCCCAGTCAGGTCTCCGAGCCCAGGTGTAGGCTGTTGGGTTGCATCTTTTGAAATGTGACATGTTTCTGTTCATTCTCTTGTTTCCCGACTCAGCCGTAACCATAATCCCTTTCCTTCGCGTTACTTGTAGTGGGCGATGGTGGTAACGGCTGTCTGCTTTGGATTTTCTTTCTTGTCTCACTAGTACCCAGTCTCCTCCTTGGATGTCAGATGTTTTGGCGTGTCTGCGGTGATCAGTGTGTTCCTTAATCTTTGTTGCGTTTTAGGTGAGGGGAAAAAGATCCACATCCCTTACTCATCATATAATAAGCGTGTATTTTCTTCTTATTTTTCTGGCCCAGAGACAGGGGGAGAAACCCCTATCCCCCTAAAATGAAGTAGGATGAGTTTAATGTGTCCGGGCAAGAGTCTGGATTTTTTATGGTTGATTATGATAAAATATCCAATTGATGCAAGTATATCAAGCGATACTGGTGAGAAGTCCACGATCTGAGAAACCCTTCGGCACCTGGCATTAGCCAAGACAATAGAATCTTCGGGTTGACAAACCCTTACAATCATTCTGATATCCCATTACCTGACCTCCCGCCCTGAAGAAGCCCTAGGCCTGATGGCCGGTTAGAGGGCGAAACACGTGTTGGCTGTGCCATCCTTGCTCTTTTCTGATAAACAAATAAAAGCACAAACTTCTCACCAGTATCGCTTGATATACTTGCATCAATTGGATATTTTATCATAATCAACCATAAAAAATCCAGACTCTTGCCCGGACACACTAAACTCATTCATGTTCCTTAATCTTTGCCTTCTTGTTTCGATCCAGTTCGACCAGGATTTTGTGGTCTGAAGTCGTGATTCTGGATTGTGTAATGGCATCTGCGGTTGGTATCGGGGGACGAGGGGTCCGCCCGAGCATCAGGGTAGCCGGACATTGGTTTGTGGTGCTGTGTGGAGTGGTCCTGTATGCTCGGAGTGCTTTGTTCAGTGCTGGCTAGATATCCCGGTGAGTTAGCTCAGCTTGTTGTATTGTCTTTTTAATGGTGGCCATGAATCGCTCCACCATTCCATTGGCCTGAGGCCACAGGGGAGTGATTTTCCGGTGTTTGAGATTGAGATGTCTTGCGAAATCTGGTCCATTGAATGGTGGACCGTTATCGGTCTTCACCACCATGGAGATGCCCCATGCGGCAAAGGCTTCATCAATTGCAGGTATGACAGTGGTCGCTTTGGTAGAGGAAATCTGGTGAGCAATGGGGAAGCGGGAATATTCGTCCATGATAACAATGATGTATTTTCCGGACTTCAATGGGCCAAAGAAATCGACGGCTACATGGTGCCAGACGCTATCTGGGAGGTCCGACATTTGCAGGGGGGCATGTGGTTCTTCGCGCCCTACTAGTTGAGTATGTGGGCAATCTCGGCGCGTGGACTCTACCATCTGATCGAGGGAGGGGAACCAGACACGCTCTCGCAGCGCTTTCTTCGTGGCTACTACCCCTCGATGTCCTTCGTGTGCCAGGTTTACAGTTCCCTGTCGCAGCTGGGTAGGGATGACAATTCTCTGACCTCTTAATAGCAGGCCCATGTCACTGATGGAAAGTTCATCTTTGACGTGCTTGAATGCCGCAAGTTCCTGCATACTGATGGTGTCACTGATCTTCGGGTCCTCTAGATGTCGCCACGAGTCAGTGCGAACCCGATGCATGATGTTTTGTATTGTGGCGTCATTTGCCGATGATGGCTTCAAGTGGGATGGCCGGTGGGCAGGCTCGGTCAATGACGAAATGGAGATATTCTTCAGCCATAGAGTGGCACACCTGCGTCAGAGTCTGGGGATGCCGTGATATGTAGTACGCCGGATTCTCCACCTTCCCCGGCTTGTGAATGATGGTGTATGTATAGTCTTGCAGACGGAGGCCCCACCATTCGATTCGCGGAAGCATTTTCGCCTTGGGGTTCCCAAAGATGGTGATCAATGCTTGGTGGTCGGTGATGAGTGTGAAATGTTTACCATACACAAAAAGGTGGAAATGCTCACACGGCCACACAACTGCCAGACTTTCTTTTTCCGGTTGGGAATAGGCTGTTTCGGTGTCAGTGAGGCTGCGGCTGGCATACGCGATGATGTGCAGTTGGCCTGCTTCATCATCATATTGCGCTAGAATTGCCCCTAGCCCTACGGGGCTGGCATCTACCGCGATTTCAGTCTTTCGTTTGGGATTGAAATAGGCAAGGTTGATGGCTGAACTCACAGCTGCCTTGATTTTGCAGAACGCTCGGTCACATGCAGCTGACCATTGGAAGCTTTGTCCTTGTCGAGTGAGTTCTCTGAGGGGATAACTAATTGTGTATCGGGCGCAGTAGCTGGCCATCCCCAGGAACGAACGAACATCATTGACATCGTGAGGTTGAGAAGTGTCCGAGAGCGCTGACACCTTGTCAGGGTCCGGTCTCATGCCCTCCTTCGAGAAAATGTGGCCGTAGAACTTGAGAGTTGACTTGTGAAATTTACATTTTTCTTGATTAAGTGTGAGGTTGGCAGTGAGTAGGGCATGATAGACCCGGTCCAGCGCTTTGTCATGATCTTTCTGTGTCTCTCCGAACACTAGGATGTCGTCGCTGTAGTTGAAGGCGTTTGGAATGTCTTGTATTACTCGTCTGACAGCCTCCTGGAAGATCTTCGCAGCAGAGGAGATTCCAAAATTGAGGCTGTACCGGAAGAGTCCTTGGTGTGTGGTGAAAGTCGTGATGAAACGTGACCGTTCGTGTAGTTCAAGTTGATGGTAGCCTTTGTTGAGGTCTAATTTCGAGAAAACTGTCGCTCCGTTCAGGCGTGTGATCATGTCACTGATGTGAGGTCCTGGATGTCGCTCCCGTTCGATGGCTGTATTTGGGGCTCGCATGTCGACGCACAGGCGAACTTTGTTGCCCTGGCCCCTCTTGGGTACGACCACAACCGGAGACACCCACGGAGTGGGTCCGGTTGATCTCTCAATGATGTCTGCTTTTAAGAGGTCTTGTAGTTCGTCATCCACCGCTTGCTGTAGGTGAAAAGTCACTTTACGGTGATGCTGTGTCACTGGTGTTACTTGCTCATTTATGTGTAGCTTGACTTTGAAATGGGCAAGCTTCCCTAGACCGTGGAATAGTTTCGGGAACTTGTTGATGATGTCTGGTGAGTCGTCTACTTTGTATAGGATCTCGACCAGCTGCAGGCTTTCCGCCGTTGGTAAACTGAGGAGGCAGTCTGCTGCTTCAGGGCCTTCGATCACGTGAATGTACGCTTGGATTTTCATGTCCTTGTAGGTCAACGTGGTAGGAAACCGCCCTAAACACGGCAGTGGTTCTCTGGACATCCATGTGTAGACCCGCACTGCGGCTGGTTCCAGTTTTGGCTTGGGACTCATGCTCTGGTATTCAGTGGCGCAGATGTAATTGAGCGATGCGCCTGTGTCCAAAACGAACTTGGCCGAGTGATTTCCTATTCAAATATGGAGTTGCGGGTATTTCTTCAGTCTATCTGGGTCTGCCATCATACATACATATTAATCGCTGTCTTGTGATATCTGAGTGATGGAGGACGACTCTCTGGATGTTGAGCGCCGAGATCGGTAGGAGCTATGTGACTGGGTACTGGATGTGGACGAGATTGTCGAGTGGTCTCTTCGGCCTTGTACAGCCCTTGCATGGTGACGGGATCCTGGAGTCTGTCTGGTCTGTCTCGGTTCCGTGCGACTAGCTTGACAGGCGGCTTCAAAATGGTCATCTTTCCCACATCAATGGCATTATTGTCCAATGGCTGGGCATTGACAAGGGTGAGGGTAATCTTGGCCGCACCGGTAGCATTGTGGAGGTTGTCTACGGGAGTGACTGTTCTGTGTCCCTCGGCGGGGTGACTTCACGCGAGGCTGTCTTGCAAATCTCCCCGATGAGTGTCGTCGGTCTGAGTGACGTCTTGGTTCTGCGTGAGAGTGTACACCAAGTGCTTGTTCTTTTTTTTCAGATTTACTGGCATCCATTTTCTTTGCGTGTTCTTCGGCTTGATCATTGATGCGCGTGAGTTCCTCCATTTCATCTAGAGTGTAGTGTTTCTTCAGGGGTCGGCGACGTAGGGAGTCAGATTGACATCCGTCAATAATGCGTAGACGTAGTGCGTCATCTGTGTTGAAGTTGTCGAACTAACATTAGCGGGCTAGACGCTTGAGGCGGGAGATTAAGTCGCCCATGGGTTTGTCTCGCTCCTGAGATGCGAGATTGAAGGTGTAGCGCTCATAATCTAGATCCTGGTTGGGGAGGAACTTCTTATTCAGCGCGTCTCTTACATTGTCATATGACGCAGCGCTGGTCGACGGCCGGTCTTTGATGATTTGTCCAATGTCTTTACCTACGAGATTGCATAGGGCTATGAGCTGTTGGTCGGGGTCACGGACTTGTGACCCCTTCATGAAGTCCTCGAAGTCCTCGAGCCAGCTCTTCCACGCGGGGCCCATGCTGCTACCAGACGTCAATGGTAGTGGCTCAGGGGGGCGCAGGTACGATACTCCCATGGGCATCAGTCCAGGCGGTGGGGCATTGTGGGCCGGGCCAGGCACCGCTCGCTGCGAGGAGTCAGGGTATGACATGGTGGGGGCTCAAATGTAGTTCTACGAGGCTTCGGTGGTGTGCGCAGCCACTTAATTTCACTTTTGCAGGTTTCAGGGGGCTTTTCGGTGAGTTGCCTGACTTTAAAATGGCCACCGCATCAGGATTAGGCTTAATCAAAGGGCTTGCCTGACTTCAAGATGGCCGCCGATGGAGACTCATGCAGGCATGCTTCACTTCTCTCAGAGGCATCTGTGGCAGAGCTTACCCCTGCTCCTGAGTTGTCTCTCCTTGGGGCCGTGGCGGTGTCCTGATCGTTGGGCCCCCAGGCACTTCAGGCTGCATGCACGTGTTGCCCCCTGCCTCGCACGTTATTTAATTTATTCAGCGCTCTGCTCATGGCTGCAGCAGCACGCGCCTCTCCCGAGTTGTAGGATGAATGGGGGGGGGGGGGGGGGGGGGGGGATGGTCATCCCACCCTCGTCGAAACTTTTGTGTCCCGCGCCCAGGAAGGACACACAGACACGGGCGCATTGAGGACACGTCTTTATTCGCTCTGCATATTCCGAAACTGCCGCTTCTCCCCGCGGCTCCTCCCCTTCCGCCCACAACCCGGCCTGACCTTGTCGCGAAGCTGCGCCAGGCATGACGACACGACACAAGCTGTTCACCACTTTTCAGTGTTCGACAAGTTAATTCGGCTTCTTTTCATGGGTGAGCTTATAACTACCCTTGTGAAGAGTAGCCTGCAGAAAAGGCATAATATTGAGTTTTTTGCTTATACATACATACATACATATATATATATATATATAGATATCTATATATCTATATCAACATGTTCCATGTGTGTCCATTGGCCGGTTAGCTCAGTTGGTTACAGCGTGGTGCTAATAACGCCAAGGTAGCGGGTTCGATCCCGTACTGGCCATGGCAATGTTTTTAGCAGAAGGTCTGAATTCCACCCCAGCTCTGTTTTTCGGCCACTTAATTTGTGTTTTTTTAGTGTAAAAATGTTGTAGCGTTGACCCCCGAGTGACTGGGTAAGGCAATCATTTCGAAACAGTATGAAAGGAAGGCAAGAACCCTCAGGACGTGCTTAAAACAGGGCGCGGCGAAGTGAATGGAGACAAAGCACACGAGTGACTTGAACGATTGGGGTAAATGGTTCTTAAAAGTGGGATAGAGAGAGAAGGAACATCTGCATAGGGGGAAATTGAGAAACAACTGCTTCCGCCGGTACGAAACCTCTCAGCATTGTGACACAGAGCATTCTCGCACAGCATGAACTAATACAACGGGAGTAAATTGAAGTATCAAAATAATCTAATAGCTACCAGACGGAGAACAAGATGTATTGTAATTGATCAATTTGGATTTATATAGCCCCTACCACCCCTGATGAAGCGTTTTATTGTGGAGGAAGTGAAGTTCAGGAGTGAGCAGACACAGAAGGGAGAGATTGCGCTAATATTCTAATGTGTAAACATGAAATGATGAAAACGGGAGAGGGTAGGAAGAGGGGCGATTGTTTACAGGCTTTTGATTCGACGTGCAGGCGGGGCTAGAGGAGGAAGCTACAGTATGAAGTTCAAGCACATTTGTGATAAACATTGGTAACATGACAACAGGGCCGTGAGATGGGATGTAGCCTGAGTAGAACCTTCTTGAGTCTTCCAACCATGATCTGCATATATTGCCGAATGATGCCCATATCTTGGGTTTGACGCAGAAACACCCAGAAACTAGCGTTTCCCGAGCATTATATATGGCCTGGCCATTCCTGCCCTGCACAGCACACAGTGAAGGTCTCGAAAAACATGATTGCGTCCTCTCTAGGGTCCCCAGACGCTTTAACACCTCCAGAGACATTGCACCTACACCTCCAGGGACACCATTCACCTTACCAGGACCCTTCCTCCTCCTTAAAGAGCCACTGCAAGTTATCACCTACAAGGACAGGGCACCTCCCTGCCTTATGGGACCCTGCTCCCCAGCCACCTACAGGGACTATGCATGACCCCTCCCCCCACGATTTGAGATTGTTCACTCACTACCCCCACCTACGGGGACACTACACCTCTCCTGCGCCGTGTGATCCTGCACCACAGCCGCCTACAGGGACCATGCCTGACTCCCTCATGACTAGAGATTTTGCTCCTGCCTTTCCTTCAGGGATTCTACACCTCCCCACCTCCATGGAACCTGCACCTATCTGGCCTATAGACACCCAGCACCTCTATTACACCTAAAATGCACAAATCTGACTTTCATTTCTTGTACATAATTGTGCAGAAAACGTGTAGCATTTGAAAAAACAGGGGCAACAGTTATTGCCTCTTACCATTCCCATCAACCTATAATCCAGAGTTTATCAAAAGGCCTGTTCACGGTGGAAGCATGTATATTTTCCGCCCAACCCCCCTTCTGAGCGCCGCCTTTGTTGCTCTACCACACCTAGTGGTACATTAAATAAAATGTTAATTTTGTTTGCTGTTGGAGGTCTTGGCAACTGCCATTGCTACTGGCCCTTTCCTCATTACAAATGTTTTTGCGCAAGTGTTTTTTATTTTTAACAATACACAATCTTGGAACAATAAATATAACAAACACTTGCAATGCTATAGGTCTCGCATTTGTGAGAGTTTAAGCTTTTGTGAGAGTTCAACATAAATAACAATCCTTTTATTTATATGTTTTAAAATCAGGCAAGCAGTGCGTAAACACACACTTTATAAGAAGCAAGGTTGGCAGTAAAAAAGGCGCAGTTACTGCTAGCCTTGGTTCTCGTAAGCAACGACTATAAATACAAAGTGTGTGTTTACGGACCGCTTGCAGGTTTTCAATACACATAAGTAAAAGGCATTCTCATTTACAATGCCAATAGCTCATACTTTCACAAATGCGAGACCTATTGCATTGCAAATGCTTGTTTATTTGAGGAACGTTATATCTATACAATGCTACGTACAAAAACGTTACAAGATGGCCGCCGCGAAAGTGTGATTGGATTTGTCCTTTTTTCATGTCTGTAATGTTAAATGATTATGAGAAACTTTCACTGTGTGTGGTCGTCATGAGAAAGGCTGAATGCTGAAACGCGCCCGACGCTTTTTTATTACTTACCCGCATAACTAGAATAAATTACATTTCTGAAATTCTGCTACATTGGAGTGTATATATATATGTTTTTCGACCGAAAGAAAACTGCATTAGAGAAGTTTCTTTGTGCTCTCTTGGTACATGCGTTTGATGGCTGTGTGAGAGAAGCTGGGAGTGTGAGGAACCCAACATCTTGTAACGCCTGTGTTTTTCTGCAATAGCATGAAGCACCATCTTAACTAGAAGAGGCCAATTGATTACTTATTTCAGACTTATTTCTTCAAATTACCACGATCTTGAAACTAATGATAACATTTTAAACTCACCCTCCGAAAGGACACCACATAAAACGTGTCCCCTCTCCGGCGCAGAGCTTCTAGGAAGTCTTGATAGCTTCTTGGTGATGCATAATAAATTTCCAACTCACTCCCAGGGTTTCTGCCAATCAAGCAAAACAATTCACTTAAATAGTTGCAGCATTTTGATAGCATAGCAGACTGCAGCACATTTTGTCACTGTGGCACCATTGCATAAATAGTATAATCTATTCAAGATAGGCAATGTTATTTTACATTCTGCTATGTTCTAAAAAATACAGACTGGAAAAGAATAATCTGAATGGTGTGCTTTTGCTCACAATTCAGACCTTGAAGTGTTTTTCCAGTGGTATAAAGTCTCTGCAATGGTGAAGTCATGATTGAGGAAAATTACTGCTCTTTATGTCTAACCGCAGCATTTCTTATTGTACGTTTTTTTCAGTAAATTTTTTGGAATGATATAATTTATGAAGCTCTATACCCAGATATGAAGTACCCACAGGGCACAGAATTTGGCTGCAATCAATGGATTCTGATCAATTGGCAGAGCCTTTAGTCTAGCCCGGTAGGAAGTTCCGCTACCTCGGTATTGTCTGGAAATGCAGAAGACAAAGAGTGCCCGGCGGGACTAGGCTTTTAGCCATGCCAAGGAAGAAGCTCCCCAAACACAGTGCCTGCTGGTCACTTCTGAATACAGGGCCACTATGTTATGTTAGATATATTTGTATAGCGCATGGCTGCCCCAGCACCGGGGTGTCCCAGCGCTACCGGACGGATGGCCAGAGAAGGTGAAGCTAGACAGATGAAAAGACAGCCAGGTATAATCTGTTTCTAAATGCCCAAGGAACATGTGCGCACCATGCGCACACACAGTGGAGCTAGATGGATGAAAACAGCCAGGTTTTGATCTGTTTTGTAAATGCCGAATGATAGTGTGTGCTGCGTGCAGTGAGTGGTATGGAGTTCCATAGGGCAGGGGCCAAAGCCCTAAAAGAGAGCCCACCCAGCTCTGCTCCTACGCACCCGGGGAGTGCAGGCCAGATGTAGGTCTATGGAGCGCAGTGCTCGCGTTGGAACATATAATGTACAGAGCCCCTGCAATATCTGGGGACCCTGGCCGTGTAAGATCTTATGGGTGGTGCAGAGAGTTTTAAATTGAATTCTCTGTTCGATCGGCAGCCAGTGGAGATGGCGCAAGAGATTGGAGGTATGACAGTGCTTAGGGAGGGCGAAGAGAATGCGGGCAGCCGCATTCTGTGCCCTTTGAAGTCTCTTAGTGACAGTTTTATTTACGCCAAGTGGCAGTCCATTTCAATAGTTGAGACGTGACAGAACCACCGATTGAATGATCACTTGTCGAGTGGAAGCATCAAAAAAACCCAGAATGGGTTTCAGACCGCATAGATGGCCAAAGCATGTACCTGCCACCTTTTTGGCGTGAAGCTTGAAAGAGAGGGCGGTGTCCATCAGGACTCCCAAGTTCTTGACTACACGTTTTGGTTGGGGCGGAGTGCCCAGTGCCACAGGCCACCAATGATAGTCCCATTTATGGGTATCGCGGCCTACCAGGAGCACCTCCGTTTTCATGGAGTTAAGTTGTAGATAATTATCCGCCATCCAGTCTAAGATGGCCAAAACATCTTCACGGAATTTCAGTTGGTCTAGAGCTAGATTGTTGGAGAAAGTGAATATCTATTGCTTGTCGTCGGCGTATGATATCATATTAATATTCCGGGCTTTGGCCAGGAGGGCTTTAGGGCGGACGTACACGTTGAACAACGTAGGGCTCAGGGCAGAGCCTTGGGGGACACAACTGCTGAGGGGGTAGGTGCTAGACAAGGAGGGAGGAGTAACATTAAACTTTTCATCCTGACCACCAGTGCAGGGCAATGCCTACAAATTACACCCTGGACTCAGTCATCCTCCTCCCAGTGCCTCTTGGGCACAGACTTCTGCCGTTCAAAACAAGCACTGATTGCAGGGTAAAGCTCTAATCCCTTTACCTACTAGGGCACAGCCTTGAACCATGTCCAGCAGTAAAAGAGCAGATTCCCTTTGAGTATTTCTCTTTGTGGCTATAGTGGTACACCCTCATTCGGCCTAAAAACATTAATTATGCTTACTGCTAACTGAACAACTAAGGCAGTTATTATTATTCGATATAAAAAAATACCATAAAAGCAACAAAGTTGTCCAAAACCAGTTACAAGCATGGAAAAGGTTAATAATCCATCAGTTTAAAAACCATATAATACAGTTCCAATCCAAACATTAAAATATTACATTGCCCTTATCCCACATCCAACCAATTCATCTAGTTATAGGGACCAGTCATAAAAAATGATAAGTAATTTTAACAGGGAATCTACAGGTTACCGCTGCCCCTTGTGTTCCTTAGTCTAAATGCAGCCCTTAAGTTAATGGTACAAAACAGTGTAAAAATATTTGGGGCCAGTTTTAAAAATAACAGTGCCACCCGTGCCTGTTTGAATATGGCTTTCTTTAAAATTCCCTTCAGGAAGAGTCTCCTGGGGTAAGAGTAAAAAGGGCATAATAAAATGAAATGAAGGGTGTCCTGAGGAGATCTATGATCGCAGCCACAGGGCCCCTTCATTTCTATGGAAGGTGTGAACCCTGCCGTGTCCGCTAAAACGTGATGCAAGAGATTCAGCCTAAACCGGGTCATTAAAAATCTATCATGTGCACTGTTTATGCAAGACAAGTATGGTTCAATGCCTCTAACAGACCTAACTACTAGGTGTTCCCTGACCGACTGCTTAACTAGCTCTGTGTCTTCTCGGAGCATTAATGCACGTTTGAAAAACTGGTCCTTAACCAGAGCCTTGTCTTTCATACCCTCTTTGGAGGGGTTGGCAAATAGGTCTACAGAACCAATTTTCTCCAAAGTCTCCTTCACGTATTTAAGCCAGGGAATTGTTAAACCGTGATCCAGGGAAAGGCAGTCTTCTATAACCTGCCTACTAAAAGCCGCCTCCTCGTTTGCCCAGATCTTTATCCAACAGACTAAGGGTTTGACTGCCATACTGTCTCGGCACCTAATTCTTCATGCACAATGTGGGCTGGCGTGCTGTGGGGTACTTTTAGCAGATGCCGAAGATATATATTCTCTTCAATTTGTAGCTGTACGGCCTGAGTAAAGCCCCACACCTCGCTTCCATACAGAACTTTGGCACAGCACACAGCATTATATAATCTCAGTATCTGCTTAGGGTACCAGCGACCTAACCTGTGCGCAAAGCTCATTATGGACCCGGTACAACTGGTCATGGCCCGACGTTTTTTATCTATCAGGTGTTTAAAATTTAATTGATGACCAAATAAAATCCCCAGATATGAAAAGGACTGTACCTTTCCTAACTGATGCGATCCAATTGTATACTTTAGATTACTGTTTACTAGTTTTTTTTCCCCACTTCCATTACATATGATTTTGCCAGGTTGGGCGATAAGTCCAGATTCTCCATAAATGACACAAACCCGTCAATTAAAAGATGCAAGCCTTTTGGGGGTATGAGCTAAAAGTACCGCGTCATCTGCATAAAGCAGAACAGTGGAGAAGTGTGGCTCAATGATTAGAGCGGCAGACCCTGATGCAGAGGTCTAGCCCGGGACCAGGGTTCAATTCCCCGCCTCGGTGGGTCTTGGGCTCAAAAAATTCCACGGACCTGATAATTCTTGCCCACTCTGCAACTCTGGGCAATAGCTTGCTTGCTTGCTTAATCTCCACAACGGCCCCCACAACGCTAAGGATGCCTGGCCTCCACCTTGGGGGTGCCCAGGAGTGGATGCCTCACAGGGAAAGCCAGGATGGGTTCCACGGCGGTATTCGTACAAGCGCCTTGAGACCCTTGCGGGTGAGTAGTGCGCTATACAAGTATTAATTTACAACAGGGATCCCACGAGTACCTATCCTAGGGGTATCTACCTGTAACATGCTTAGTTCGCGGTCAAGACCGTTTATATATAGTGTGAACAAAAAGGGAGCTAATATGCAACCCTGTCAGACCCCACTGGGTTCTGTTGTTTTCCCCTCCTGACTGTATCTGACCACTGCTGCGGTGTGCTTTTAAGATGTTAATAAGCCCTGGATCTACACCCAGCCCACCCATGATCGACCACAGTTTCCCTCGATTTACTCTATCAAAGGCTGCAGTCAGGTCCATGAATGCCAAATACATCGTCCCTTGATTAACTATTGTGTATTTGGCCGAAATCAGGTACAAATTGAGGCATTGGTCGGTAGTAGATTTTCCAGGTCTAAAACCAAATTGAAGATCGCTTATAACCCGGTGCTCATCTGCCCAATCAATCAGCCGATTTAAAACCACCCGTCCTAACACCTTCGCTGACACATCGATGAGGGAAATCGGACGGTAACACTGCAGACTGTCCCTATTACCTTTTTTGAAAATAGGGACAATTGTGGCAGTGGTCCAGGATACTGGGATTACCGTGTCCACTGCTGCATTTATGATCCAGGTCAAGATTGGCGTCCAAAGATCCACTTTGCTGATAAAGAGATCGGGTGGAATCCCATCTGGGCCCGGGGCCTTATTCCTGGTTAGGCCTCCAATTCCAGTTTTTATCTCTCCCAGTGAAAATCTTAAAAAGGGTGTGACCTGTTCAGAGTGATCCTCCAGCAACTGGTTCGTGCATGGGGTATAATTATAGAGCCTTTGAAAGTGCTTGTGCCATTGCTCTACTAAGGCAGTTGTCCCCTGTCCTTGTCTTCATTTTCTGGTCGGGCTGTGACAATCCCACTGCTAGACTCTTAGACACGGTCATGAATAGAAGGTGGTAAGATCACATACTGGTATGTAACCCTTGGGCAAAGCTATGCTGTTAGTATGGGGGAGGAAGCTAGTAAATTGTTTGGCACTGCCCATCTTCAATGGGTGCAGAAGTAGCTGGAAACCTCTGAGGGAGGGATTATTTTGCTCACTAACCTCTAATGCCAGGCCTCGGAAGCATGACAGGTCCACCAAACTACAAACTGTATTACCCTACTGCCGAGGTGCAAAGGGATTTTCCCCTCTCTGGTCCTAATTTAGAAAGTCTAACCAAAAACTAGCACATTTATCTGGTAATGTTTTTTATGTCTTTAGACCACGAAGACAAAACATGCTGTTAGGGGAAGGGGCCATTCTTCACCGCTCAATGGGTGCTCGTTCCAGTTGGTGGGATGTGCTTATTGCACCACAACATGGTCTTAGCAATAACCCCTTCTCATGAAACACTTTGAAAAGTGGGCTATAAAGCAAATTCACTAGCTCCTATCAATCAACCACATTCTATGTCGAATGCGTTGAATTTGAAGTCTGCAAATGTCTGGTGTCCCACACCCAGATATCTACATACTTTAAAAATAAAATTACAAAACATTTAATGAAAGAATTTGAACCAATTTTTAATATGGACATATTATGTGAATGGTAGACCTTTATAGCCCAAACTGATTTTTCCTTTTTGTCCTCTCTTGCTTCCCCCGTCACAGAACCACACTAGCCTTTATATTTTATCAACTTTTAAAATATATGTTTTTTATAAACAGGTTTTATTGGGAACCAGATAGACAGTCAGTCAAAATAACTTTATTCGATTCTTAAGAATCATAAAAGTTTACATGTATACATAGTATAGTTCTTAAAAGAAAACCTATACAAAAAGACTGTCACAAATACATGATCAAGCTTTAAAAAATTAACATTTCAACACACATATCTCACTCCAGCATCATTCTAACTCCCCCTGCAGAAATGTCATAATTAATAACATTAATTCATCATATTAGTGTTCCACACATTAATATTAAATAGATAATGCTATAAAATCATTTAAAAGCTTAATTTCATATTACGATTCATACCGTTTCCTAATTGATAAGGCAGTTCGAGTAAAGTTAAGCATGGCAATACAATTAGCAGCAGTAGATAAAGAACGTAAGAAATGAAAACTCTCCTGATAGGAACAGGGTCTCATATCACGCAAAACAGGTTTGATAAAACGTGTCCTTGGATCTTTGTAGAGATTGCAGAACAATACAAAGTGCATCGTGCTTTGTTGGGCTAAATTCTTGCACGGACAGGGAGTTAGTCTCTCACACCAACTCACCTGTTTAGGGAAAGCCACAAGAAAGTGCAATGTGCAGAGTTGAAATCTGGTCATAAGGAAACGTAAATGAACTTGGAGAGTAAAGGACAGATAAAATTGCGGATGGTTTGGGCGTCCATATACACAGCTACGCGTTTCGCAATCCTGACTAGATATTAGGCAATAGGCATTTTTTATCATCAATTTCATATTAGGTTGAATACAGTCTGGAGTATCATAATAATGCCCTAACCCGATCTTATAAAGATTTTCTTTGACATATCGGAGCCAGGGAATGGCAAGAGCCTTTTCAAGGGACATGCAGTCTCTGAGAACACTCTTTGAAAATGGTAAGTTCTCTGATGTCCACACTTTTCCCCAGAGGATCAACGGTGCAATATTTATTCTATCCCTTACAAAGTCCAACACCACTTCTAGGTGTCAAAAAACATTGGAGGAACTAACAGGGATCATTAATAATCTATTTAAAAATATATTTTCCAGGATTTGTAGCTGGTTGCTTTTGTGATGTCCCCATACTCCTGCCCCGAAAGTGGCTACTGAAAACATTTAGATTCGTATAGGGTTATCATCTCTGCTACTGGCTTATGTCCTAGCTTACAAGCAAAGCGGAACAGTCCCTCCACTGTTCTGCTAGTGTGTTGGACTCTAGCCACAATCAGTTGTTCCCAATTTATTTTGTTATTTAAAACATTCCCTAAATAAGTAAAATTGGGCACCTTGTCTATTATCTCATCCTTCACCACAAATGTCCTTGTTTTCGTTTGTTTAGGACCACACACCATAATAAAAGATTTACTAAAATTTACTTTCAAGTCTAATGCCAACATAAAGTCAGTAAAGGCATTCAAGGCTTTTTGAAGGCTATTGGCCGTCAAGGCCATCAGGACAGTGTTGTCTGCGTATGACAGCAGGGCTACTGATTTACCTCCTATGCAAGTCTAGTTGTTGCTCCAAAAGAAAAGCCTCCAGACCATTTATATATAAAAGGAATAAAAAAAGGGGCCAAGATGCACCCTTGACAAACCCCCTCTGTTAAAACAATTGACCTGGTCTTCTCACCCCGGGACCATAACGGTTAGAAACAGTAGTAGAGGCATGCAACCTGAGCAACAGGGTTATAAGGGGTCCCTCGCAGCCCATTTTTTCCATTAAATTCCATAACTTCCCCCTGTTCACTGTATCAAATGCGCTGGATACGTCCATGAAAGCAAGGTGGATTGACCCCCTCCTCGCCTTCATGTACTTACCCATGATCAGGCACAGGTTGAGGCACTGTTCGTTTGTTCCCATGCCCCTTCTGAAGCCATATTGAGTGTTGGATATGAGACCAGAGTCATTAGCCCAAGATTCCAAGCGTGCTAGAATTACCCTCCCAAGACTTTACACGTGGCATCAATTAGGGATATGGGCCTGTAGCATGCTGGATCGTTTCTATTACCTTTTTTGTAGATCGGCACCACTACAGCCTCTTTCCATGATGAGGGATCAGTCCCACTATTACAGCTTTAAAAACATTAACCAATAATGGAGCCCATAGTTCGTGGTTGCTTTTAAATAAGTCCAGGGGCTCCCCGTCGGGGCCTGGTGCTTTCGAGGAAATACCCTTTGTTAGAGCATCTTTAACCTCGCTAACAGTCAGGGAGGAGCTAAGGTGATATGCTGTATCTAAATTAATTACTAGTCCATCACTTTGTTCATCAGGAGAGACGCAGTTTGGGTTAAAACAGTTTGTAAAATAAAGTTCCAAGGCTTCCCCTAGTATTGTTGACTCCATGCTCTTCACCTCGTTAGTGAAAAAGGGGCGATTGATAACCTCCCAGAAACTTTTAGAATCCCTGAGAGCACTAGCTCTTTTAAGATCTTCCCATGCTTGTCTTCTCAGATCATCCTTTCTCTGCTTAATTACTCGTTTAAAAGTTTGCCTTGCTTTCTTGATTAAAGTTCGGTCACGAGGGATTGCATGCAAGGCATTCTTAAGATCTTTATTCGCTCCAGTGCACTCGGCATTAAACCATCTTGTTTCTTGAGGGGCCCTCCTTTTCACGAGCTTGGTCAAGTCTTTAGCAACATTTTTACAAATAAATTCAAAATCCCGTATAACTACGTCTGGGTGGGAATCATGAGTTAAACATGACATCATTTGACTTGAATTGGTTTTAACAATGTTCTCCTCAAATTGAGAGGGAATTATTTTAATCCATTTTAGTCTTACTCCCTGGTTACGGTTATACTTAAGTGGACACTTGTCGCCCTTGCCCTCCTGTGCCGTTACATACACAGAAATAGTGAGGGGATTGTGGTCACTAGCTGGGTTTGGTTCAACCACAAACCTCACTACGAGGCTGGCGCATTTTTTAGATATTAACAGAAAATCAATTGCACTAGTATTACCCCCACCCTTGTAAGTTGGATATTGTATTGACGGGGTACTAACTATCAGCTAGACATAAATCATTAACCACAATAATAGAGTTTAACGCTTCACCCTGCGCGGTGTGTTTAAAATGTGGCAAGGGCTGATTCTCAGTATCAGTGAGCCCGCAAACATTGGTTGAACTATAGCCACATATTGTGCAAGTAAAATCACCTGCCCAAATTATACATAAAGGATGATATTTCCCTGCAACCTTATCGATTTCCTCTTTGAGGGTATTAATGACCTCACAGTTATTTGGATCAAAAATATTATAGTACCAGTGCACCAAAAGTATTGTAGCATCAATCAAATTTGAAATCAAGATGAGCTGGTACCAGGGGGAGAATTATATTCTCTGCCGTTAGGGACCCATATTTAACAGAAATCCAGGTTACCAGTCCTCCCTTTACTCTCCCTGCAATTGAAGGTGTTGTCTGGACATTGAAAGAACAGTATCCATCTATATCAATATCATTCATACTCCAAGTTTCTGGGACACAAATTATGTCAAAAGTCTTAATATATTGAAGCCATGTCTCATCAGTTAATTTTGAGGAAAGACCTGCAATATTCCAAGAGATAAGTCTAAGAGGGCAGATATTAACATCATACTCTACTGTGACTTCCTAATAATATCAGTAATTATTGGCACTGGTAAAGGGCATGAGCTATTAGCAGGGTCATAATCATATATAGAAGTGGAGGCGACAACACTTTCTGCTGAATCTTGGGCTTTATCTACATAATTCAAGGGAATATCCGATTTCTCTACATTTCTCTCAGCAGGGTTTTGTCAATCTATATCTGCAAGCCCACTCAGTGCTTCAAAGCGATGTGGGTGATGCCAGACAGGTTGCAGAGGATGCTCGTTTTCCCGAGTAAGCCTCTCTTCCTCTACAACTTGCCACGGAAGTCTGGGCGGTTGGTAAAAGAACCCCAGGGGTAGAAGGGATAGTCCCCTTGTATCTACAGACCAGTTGTCCGTTCTGTCTAGTATCATCTTAACCAGAGCTGGGGATCTGAATGATAAAACTATAAAATCTCCCGGGAGGTTCTTAGTAAATTTGCCCACCCACTCAATTCGACGCACCATCTTAAATTCTGAAAATAGCACGTTATTGGTTATCCCTGTCCTCTTATTTGAAAAGTGTAACGATTTATTCTTCAACGATGACCGGTGTTCTGACTCATCGGACGGTAATGGGGGGACGTTGGCTAATACCAGGGTATATGGAGTTGCTTCTGGGAGTAAGTGTAGATTAGTATGGGGGCCACAAAGGCGTTTTTGATCAGGGATCTGACCTTCTATTACGCTTGTGAGCTGGGATCTCCCACCCTGGGTACGGCTAGGCTCATCAGTGTAGGCGCTACCAGGTGCATGTGTATTCAGACCCTGCTTGGTAGTCAGACCTTTTGTCTGTTGTGTAATATCAATGCCAGTTTGCAAGGTGCATGTTATCCTAGGGCTTAGTGAATCAGGGGGTGTAGGAGAGTAGGATCCGCACTTATGTTGCCCCCACTTTTTTCTGATGTATACACTGGTTTCTGGCTATAGTCTGGCTGGGTCCCTGCTAATCAGGGCCCCAGTCTCTTTATTCTCTCTAAACGACTTGGAGTGCAAATTAGATGCACTAGTGATTGGATACTGTGGTGCCTTATGAGCCCCATGTATATGGTACCCTAGGTACCTAGGGCATAGGTACTTCACAGGCCTACCAGGGGCTGAAGCATGTATTATGCCACCCCTGGGAAGCAGACTAAATCTGACACCACAGGCCTGCTACTGCAGCCTGGGTGAGGTAGTGTTGGCACTCCTCACTGAGGTATAGGTTCCCTATATCTCACCATACACACACACATATAAACCTATCAGTCACCCCTAAGGCAGGCCCTATTTATCTTGAGGGCAGTATGCTTGGTTTACAATGTGAGGGGGTGCCTCTGCATGAGCAGCGCCCCTCTGCAGCTGGCAGAGTCTATTCAGTGGCTGTTTGTAGATGCGGTTAAACCATATACTCTTAAGTGCATTATAACCTACCGGTAAATGCTAACTTTGGAATGACTGCATCAAAACATGTTGTGTTTGGTGTCAAACAACTTGGAATCATACCCCCACTCCAGTAACTGGTGTGGGATTATGATCCCTCCCTTCTAGAGGAGACGACCTGTACCCACTGTGGAAACACGGTAGAAATCTGAAAGAGCCTTGGCATCACAAAATGGATGCCACCAGCACAGACACTGGGTTGCCCTCCTGCTGCTGACTGAAACTCGCAGTGGAGGAGGCCCAACAATAGGCATCCTGTCACAGGGAGGTGTAACCCCCTTCCAGACAGGATTTAGTGTATTGGGGCTGGGTGGGTGCACTCCTAGAGTGCTTTGAAGTCCTGCACTGGGGGAGCAGTAGGCTCCTCTGTGCATATGCCAGCTCAAACTGGTTCAGGGGCTACCTGTCCCTGCTCTGGCGCGAAACTGGACAAAGGGAAGTGGGTGTAACCACCCCCTACCCTGACTCTTCCAGAGGAGTGGTTATAGAGCTAGTCCCTCCCTTTCCTTTACTATAAGTTAGGGGAACCTTGCCATTGCAAGTTAGATATCCCTGGATGACGCTTTACAAGAAGAATCCTGGCCCTTCGACCTTCCACTACCTTTGGAAGACTGAAGAATCTCCCTTGGAGTCAAGGAGTGACTCCCCTGCTTGGCAAGCACCAAAAACTTGAATCAACGGTCGCAAACTTTCCCGCTCCCGCTGGAGTCCGAAGTCGCTGCAGCCCCGGAAGTGGATTTCCTGACTTCGACGGCCATTGTGAGTCCCCAGCAAAGCTGAGGCGAGTGGACCCCACGAGTGACGAGGAACAGCAATACCCGGGTACCGTTCACTATTGTCGAGTGCAACCCCTTCACGACGTTCTACGGACTTGTGCATTGGACCACGTGTGGCCCAAGCCTCCAGCAGGATTTCCATCGAAAATCAGAGGCCTACCTCGTCCCGAGTGACTGTGGGCTCCTGTGAAGCGAAACCTCACAAGGCGTCTTCGCGATCACTTGCCCGTTGGCTTGTGGGTCCCCTGAAGACGTTCTCATCGAACCAAAGGGCTCCTCTGGTTGCTCCAGGCCTGCCCTGACTTACCCTCGCTGGGTGAGTCCCTCAGACCTTGCTGGTCCGCACCGCTGACTTTCTTCACTTTCCACGAGACTTGCTGTTGCCAAGGCTTGTTGGCTCCAATCCGGTTGCCGACACCTCAGTAAGCTGCAGACTTCGTGGGGCACTCCGAATCCAGCTCCTGGTCATCGTCGATGCCTCGTGGCTGAACAGTCAAAACACCCTTGATCACCTGAAATCACCCCACTTCCGTGGGCATCCCTCTTCCTGGCCCCGTGTCACCGGCAAGTGACTGTGAACACTGTCCCTTCTGCTTTCAGGTCTTCTTCATCTTGAATCCAGCCTTGGATTCCACCGGACACTTCTCCAGTCTTCACAAGCAGCAAATCTTCTTCGGCTTCCATAGAAAACGACGACGCGACCCGACACCAAAAGACACCTATGCACCCGGCTTCCCTGGGTGAGGTAACTCGTGCACTCCGGTGCTCCTGTGCATGTTGGTCCATGAATTACTTACCTTGTAAGTGTCTTGCTTGTAGACTCTTCCGAAGTACCCTAAAACTTTAAAAATCCAACCGCGACTTGCTCCATTGAAATCAATAGGGAACCCGCGGCTGTGTTCTCACACTGCACGCGTCTCCCGTGGGTCTTTTACTTAATCTGCCTTGGGTGGATTAGTGAAGCCCCAGCGATTCTACAGGCCCTAGGCCTTGTCCCCTTGCAAGTCGACTTTCCTAAACCTCTTTTTTAGTATATGGTCTGGTACGCCCCTAGGGCCCCAGCCATATTGGTGCTTAACTTATTGTGAAACGTTGATATTTGCATATGTTCTTGACTTCTAATCTCATAAAGAGATTAGTAGAGTGTGTCTAGTAATAAATACATATATATTTGATATATATACCAGTGTGGTGTCCTTTCACTTGGTATTTCAAGAGATAAGGTAAAACAAGCTGCTTTACATTCCTCTGAGACTGAGCCTGAAGGCTGCTCTCCACAGCTACCACTAGGATAGCTTTCTTTAATAGGTTGTCTTAAACCTATCTACCATAAGAGTCGAATTGGACTGGTGCAAGGTGGCCACTATAACTAGTGACCAGCATATGACAGGCCAACTTCTCACATTGGTGGGCAGTGTGGGGGATTCCAGCTTGCCATTATTTTACCAGAAAATCTCTATTTGAATTACTAACTGAAAACCATATAAAGTCAAGCTTCGTATCAATAAATTCTACTGAACTTAAAACTGTTTGTGAAGGGATAGCACACCCTTGCTACAGCTCAAGCTAGGATCAGTAGGCCACAAACTAGTGTAGGTAGTACAACACTGCACAACACTAGAATGTCCTCAAGGGATGGAGCAAGTGGGTCAACCCAGCCTCAGTATTAGGACATGACCTTCTTTGACTTGAAGGCCATGTGTGTTGCAAGACACCTGAAGCTAGGACAGAGTCCTTCCACACTAGGCCTGATAGATCTGCTAACAACAGATGATCTGAGGTTGACTCTAGGAGCTAACAGATCTGAATCAGGGAGTGGGTCAATTACAGTGTCTGGGTCAGATGATGAAGATCAAGATGACCAGGACTCTGTGATTGAAGGGCCAGATCCACAAGGATCCGAACAGGATAGAGGAATTCTCCCTAAGAGAGCTGACAGGGTGGAAGAGAGGGTTAGGTTCCCTTCAAGGGAATCTGACCACTCCTATCACTCTGGAAGAGAATCGGTCCATCAGAGGAGCTCATACTTTATTTGAAGAGAGACCTCCACTGAAAGAATGTACAAACTGCTGGACTATGAGGAAGCCAGAGTAGCCCTCAAGGCCAAGCAGTTGGCATTAGACAAAGAAGCCTTTCATCTCCAGGGAGCTTGTAGAAGAGAGGGGTTAGAACCCCCTGGTGGCAGCAACAGTGTCCCTAGAGGTAGAGAATATATTCCAGACTATAGGAACCTGTCCAAGGTTGTTCCTCCCTACCAGAGTGGGGATGATATCCGCAAATGGATAACTGCTATGGAGAGGGCCTGTAGAGTACAACAGGTCCCCCAGAAACAGTGGGCAGCAATCTCGTGGCTCTCCTTTTCAGACAAAGGTAGAGACAAGCTCCTCACTGTTAGAGAAGAGGATGCTGAAGATTATGAAGTCCTGAAGAGTGCATTAATAGATGGGTTTGGCTTTACAACTGAACAGTACAGGTTAAAGTTCAGAGACACCCAGAAAGCACAGACTCAGGACTGGACTGACTTTGTTGATTCTGCAACCAAGGCTCTGGAGGGTTGGCTGGTTGGTAATAGAGTTACTGATTTTAAGGGATTGTATAATCTTATGATGAGAGAACAGATCCTTAATAATTGCCAACAACAGTTGTTGCATCAATACTTGGTGGACTCTGATCTGACCTCTCCCCAAGAATTGGGAAAGAAGGCAGACAAATGGGTCAGAACCAGGGTGAGGCAAAAAACCCAGAACCAAGGGGGTGACACTAAGAAGCAGGATCCTAAAGGCTCTGAGAAAGGTGGGGATAAGTCAAAATACCAGAAGTCTTCACAAGGGCCCCAAAAATCTGCATCTGGTGGGGAGTCACAGTCTACAAAGAGAAAAGGCCCTAAGAAGCCCTGGTGCAAATTCTGTAAGCAGCAAGGGCACTGAACTTCTGACTGTAACAAGTCCAAAGACCAAACCACCACCACTCCTGCCCCTAAGGCAACTATTCCCCCTAGTTCAGCTACTGGTGGAGGTGGTAATCAGAATAAGGGTGTAGTAGGGTTTACCCTGGGTTCTGAAGTGGACTCTGGCCTAGTCAGAGTACCCACTCAGGCGTTGCTGATTTGTGCTGGAGACATTGATATGTCATTCCTAGTGAGCCCCAGCAATCTGGGCAAATACAAACAGCAGCCTGTAATAAATGGCAAACAGGCTTTGGCATTCAGGGACACAGGGGCTACTTTCACCATGGTGGAAGAGGATCTTGTGGACCCTGGGCAGATCATCCTGGGCGAAATGTACCAGTTTACCAATGCAAGCAATGTCAGGACCAACCATAGTCTGGCAGTTGTGAATTTCTCCTGGGGAGGAGTAACTGGCCTCAGGAAGGTAGTAGTCAGTGCAGACCTCCCTGTGGAATGTCTATTGGGCAATGATCTAGAAACTTCAGCCTGGTCTGAAGTAGAGTTATGGACTCATGCAGAGATGTTCGGCATACCTGCAGAGGTATTTGCTGTGACCAGGTCACAAGCCAAAATGTATCAAACTGAACCAGCTCTGGATCCTGAAAGTATGGACCAGGTGCTACCCAAGAAGAGGAGCAGTAGGGTTAAGGCTGTGCCTTCCCCTCTGTCTCAGATCTCAGATTCCCCTCCTGAGGGAGGCAAAGCAGATCCTGAAGCAGGAACTGCCCCAGATGGACTTGAGCCTGATCAGATTGAGTTCTTGGGGGCCTTCCAGGGAAGATCTGAGTAAGGTGCAACAGTGCTGCCCTCTCTTGAACTCCTTAGACAGCAGGCTGCTGCTGAGGCTGCTGGGAGTGCTAGTGGGTCCCATAAAGTTTATTGGGATGAGAGCTCCTATATTCTGAGGCTAGAGACCCTACCCCTGGAGCCACCAGGGGGTTGGCAATACCTCAGAAGTTTAGGGGGTTCCTCTGGACCCTAGCACATGACATCCCTTTAGCAGGACACTTCGGCCAAAACAAGACCTGGGACAGGCTTGTTCCACATTTTCATTGGCCACACATGTCAACGGACACCAAGGAGTTTTGTTACTCCTGTGTCACTTGCCAAGTCAGGTGGCACAACAAAGGCCCCCCTGATACCACTACCTGTGGTGGGGGTTCCCTTTGAAAGGGTAGGGATTGACATTGTTGGTCCCCTTGACCCTCCAACAGCATCTGGGCACAGGTTTATCCTGGTGGTAGTCTATCATGGCACCAGGTACCCAGAAGCAATTCCCCTCAGGACCACCACAGCCCCTGTGGTGGCAAGAGCCCTCATTGGAGTTTTCTCCAGAGTGGGTTTCCCTAAGGAGGTTATATCTGACAGGGGCACCAACTTCATGTCGGGGTATCTAAAAGCAATGTGGAAGGAGTGTGGTGTAAACTACAAGTTCACTACTTCCTATCACCCACAATGCAATGGGTTAGTTGAAAGGCTCAACAAAACCCTCAAGGGAATGATTAAAGGCCTCCCAGAAAAGCTTAGGCGAAAATGGGACCTTTTACTTCCCTGCCTTCTGTTTGTATACAGAGAGGTCCCAAAGAAGGGGGTTGGCTACAGCCCTTTTGAACTTCTGTTTGGGCATCCTGTAAGAGGTCCATTATGTTTGGTGAAGGAGAGCTGGGAGTTAACTCTCAAACCTCCCAAACAGGATGTGATGGACTATGTACTCGGTCTCCGCTCCAGGATGGCTGAATACATGAAGAAGGCGACTAAAAACCTGGAGGCAAGCCAAGAACTACAGGAAGCTTGGCATGACCAAAAGGCTGTAGTGACAGTATACCAGCCAGGACAGAAAGGGTGGGTGCTGGAGCCTGTGGCCCCAGCAGCTCTCCAAGACAAGTGTAGTGGACCCCATACAATTGTTGAGCAAAAGGGAGAAGTCACCTACTTGGTGAATCTTGGAACTCTCAGGAGCCCCCTTAGGGTGCTCCATGTCAACAGATTAAAGCCATATGTTGACAGGGCTGACATGGGCTTGCTCATGGCAACTGATGAGCAACAGGAGGAGGAGAGTGACCCTCTCCCTGACCTGCTCTCACAGAACCCTGATGATGGGTCAGTAGATGGTGTTGCTTTGGCAAGCAGCCTCACTGACCATCAGCAAACGGAATGCATACAAGTCCTGCAGAAGTTTAGACATATGTTTAGCCTGACCCCTAGTCAGACTTCCTGGTGCACCCATGAGATGGACACTGGAGACAGTCTGCCTGTCAAGAGTAAAGTCTACAGGCAACCTGACCATGTCAGGGACTGTATCAGGACTGAAGTCCAGAAAATGTGGGAACTAGGTGTGATTGAGCCTTCAGATAGCCTTTGGGCTAGTCCAATAGTCCTTGTGGCCAAACCTCATACCCAGGGTGGTAAGAAAGAAATTAGGTTTTGTGTTGACTACAGAGGCCTCAATGCAGTCACCAGGGCAGATGCCTACCCAATACCAAGGGCAGATTAACTAAGAGGCACTTTGGCCTCAGCCAAGTATCTCAGTACATTTGACCTTACAGCTGGCTACTGGCAAATCAAGTTAGATGATGATGCTAAGGCCAAAACAGCATTTTCAACCCCTGGTGGGCACTACCACTTTGTGGTGATGCCCTTTGGTTTGAAAAATGCACCTGCCACTTTTCAGAGGTTGGTGAACAAAGTTCTGACAGGTATGGAGACTTATTGCTCAGCTTATCTAGATGATATTGCTGTCTTTAGTTCCACCTGGCAGGATCACCTGGTCCACCTCAGAAATGTTTTGGAGGCCCAGCAAAAAGCAGGCCTCACTATCAAGGCTACCAAGTGCCAGATGGGGCAGAGTCAGGTTGTGTACCTGGGCCACCTTGTAGGTGGAGGCCAGGTTCAACCTTTGCAGGGCAAAATCCAAACCATAATGGAATGGGTAGCTCCAACCACCCAGACCCAGGGGAGAGCATTTTTAGGCCTGACTGGGTACTATAGGAGATTTGTTAAGGGATATGGATCTATAGTGACCCCTTAAATGATCTTACCTCGAAGAAAATGCCAAAAAAGGTTCAGTGGACAGCTAGCTGTCATTAGGCATTTGAAGACCAAAAGCAGACCATGTGCACTGCCCCCATCTTACAGAGTCTAGACTACACCAGGAAGTTCACTGTCCAAACAGATGCTTCAGAGCTGAGTGTGGGAGCTGTACTGTCTCAACTGATGAAGGTCAAGACCAGCCAGTAGCTTTTATAAGCAGAAGGCTGACCCCTAGAGAGAAACGTTGGTCAGCTATAGAGAGGGAGGCCTTTGATATGGTGTGGGCCCTGAAGAAGCTGAGGCCATACTTGTTTGGCACTCACTTCATAGTTCAGACTGAACACAAGCCCCTCCTATGGCTCAAACAGATGAAAGGTGAAAATCCTAAACTGCTAAGGTGGTCCATTTCCCTACAGGGGATGGACTATACAGTGGAACATAGACCTGGGACCCAACATGCCAATGCAGATGAACTCTCAAGGTATTTCCACTTGGCATAGGTACTTCACAGGCTTACCAGGGGCTGAAGCATGTATTATGCCACCCCTGAGAAGCAGAATAAATCTAATACCACAGGCCTGCTACTGCAGCCTGGGTGAGGTAGTGTTAGCACTCCTCACTGAGGTATAGGTTCCTATATCTCACAATACACACACATATAAACCTATCAGTCACCCCTAAGGCAGGCCCCATCAATCCTGGGGTCAGGGTGCTTGGTTTACAATGTGAAGGGGTGCCTCTGCATGAGCAGGGCCCCTCTGCAGCTGGCAGAGTCTATTTTCAGTGGCTGTTTGTGGATGCGGTTAAACCATATACTCTTAAGTGCATTATAACCTACCGGTAAATGCTAACTTTGGAATGACTGCATCAAAACATGTCGTGTTTGGTGTCAAACAACTTGGAATCATACCCCCACACCAACAACTGGTGTGGGAGTATGATCCCACCCTTCTAGAGGAGACGACATGTACCCACTGTGGAAACACGGTAGAAATCTGAAAGAGCCGTGGCTTCACAAAATGGATGCCACCAGCACAGACACTGGGCTGCCCTCCTGCTGCTGACTGAAACTCGCAGTGGAGGAGGCCCAACAATAGGCATCCTGTCACAGGGAGGTGTAACCACCTTCCAGACAGGATTTAGTGTATTTGGGCTGGGTGGGTGCACTCCTAGAGTGCTTTGAAGTCCTGCACTGGGGGAGCAGTAGGCTCCTCTGTGCATATGCCAGCTCAAACCGGTTCAGGGGCTACCTGTCCCTGCTCTGGCGCGAAACTGTACAAAGGGAAGTGGGTGTAACCACCCCCTACCCTGACCCTCCCAGAGGAGTGGTCATAGAGCTAGTCCCTCCCTTTCCTTTACTATAAGTTAGGAGAACCTTGCCACTGCAAGTTAGATATCCCTGGACGACACTTTACAAGAAGAAACCTGGCCCTTTGACGTTCCACTACCTTTGGAAGTCGGAAGAATCTCCCTTGGAGTCAAGGAGTGACTCCCCTGCTTGGCAGGCACCAAAAACTTGAATCAACGGTCGCAAACTTTCCCGCTCGAATCCCAAGTCCCTGCAGCCCCGGAAGTTGATTTCCTGACTTCTCGACGGCCATTGTGAGTCCCCAGCAAAGCTGAGGCGAGTGGACCCCACGAGTGACGATGAACAGCAATACCCGGGTACCGTGCACTATTGTCGAGTGCAACCCCTTCACGACGTTCTACGAACTTGTGCATTGGACCACGTATGGCCCAAGCCTCCAGCAGGATTTCCCTGGAAAATCATAGGCCTACCTCGTCCCGAGTGACCGTGGGCTCCTGTGAAGCAAATCCTCACGAGGCGTCTTCGCGATCCCTTGCCCGTTGGCTTGTGGGTCCCCTGAAGACTTTCTCATCGAACCAAAGGGCTCCCCTGGTTGCTCCAGGCCTGCCCTGACCTACCCTTGCTGGGTGAGTCCATCAGACCTTGCTGGTCTGCACCGCTGACTTTCTTCACTTTCCACAAGACTTGCTGTTGCCAAGGCTTGTTGCCTCCAATCCGGTTGCCGACACCTCAGTAAACTGCAGACTTCGTGGGACACTCCGAATCCAGCTCCTGGTCATCGTCGATGCCTCCTGGACCTCGTGGCTTAAGAGTCAAAACACCCTTGATCACCTGAAATCACCAGACTTCCGTGGGCATCCATCTTCCTGGCCCCGGATCACTGGCAAGTGACTGTGAACACTGTCCCTTCTGCTTTCAGGTCTTCTTCATCTTGAATCCAGCCTTGGATTCCACCGGACACTTCTCCAGTCTTAACAAGCAGCAAATCTTCTTCGGCTTCCATTGAAAACGGCGACGCGACCCGACACCAAAAGACACCTATGCACCCAGCTTCCCTGGGTGAGGTAACTCGTGCACTCCGGTGCTCCTGTGCGTGTTGGCCCTCGAATTACTTACCTTGTAAGTGGCTTGCTTGTAGACTCCTTCGAAGTACCCTAAAACTTAAAAAATCCAACCGCGACTTGCTCCATTGAAATCAATAGGGAACCCACGGCTGTGTTCTCACACTGCACTCGTCTCCCGTGGGTCTTTTACTTACCTGCCTTGGGTGGATTAGTGAAGCCCCAGCGATTTTACAGGCCCTAGGTATTGTCCCCTTGCAAGTCGACTTTCCTAAACCTCTTTTTTAGTATATGGTGTGGTACGCCCCTAGGGCCCCAGCCATATTGGTGCTTAACTTATTGTGAAACGTTGATATTTGCATATGTTCTTGACTTCTAATCTCATAAAGAGATTAGTAGAGTGTGTCTAGTAATAAATACATATATATTTGATATATATACCTGTGTGGTGTCCTTTCATTTGGTAATCCAAGAGGTTATAAGGTAAAACAAGCTGCTTTACATTCCTCTGAGACTTAGCCTGAAGGCTGCTCTCCACAGCTACCACTAGGATAGCTTTCTTTAAAAGGTTGTCTTAAACCTATCTACCATAAGAGTCGAATTGGACTGGTGCAAGGTGGCCACTATAACTAGTGACCAGCATATGCCAGGCCAACTTCTCACAGGGGGGTACACAGCTCCTCTTGCTGCAGTGCTCTTAGAAGCAACAATAGGGGGAATGGCATCTGCTCTTTTTTGGGAATTAACATGCAAGGGTGGATAGGTGCTATTAGTCTCTGTCTTTTCCAGATTACTTAATCTCTCTTCAATTCCAATTAGCTTTTGCAATATTGGTTCTAATAAAACTTACATTGATAGCTCCAGTTTTTTTTCCAAAAGTCTTCCCCCTCTTGAAGAACCCCTTTAGATGTAATTTCTTTTAGGTTTGGGGTAGGCAACGGGTTGTACTCTATCGGCTGGTTTGCTCCTACGCCCCAGAGGTTTAGGCAAGAGGTAGCTTTGTGTATTAGAGGCCTGCCCTGTCCTTTTCTTAGCCGGCTATTTCCCTGTGTGGATTTTGTTTTCTGACACCGCTTCTGAACCCGTGTCACCACGTTTGGCACAATTGGCACACTGGATTTTACAGGATTGTCAATTACATCAACAATATCAGAGGTATTAGATACATTAAAGACATTTGAAGCATTGATAACTTCTAAATCCTAAACTGTTGCATGCAGTGAGCTAGTATGCAATGAGTTCATATCTGCATTAAGTTGTGGCTCGGGGGTAGTGGGAGTGAGTCGATTACGAGCGTGTTGGGGTTCCAGGGACAGTCTCCGCTCAGTGAGCTCTATTTCATGACTGAGTGCGGACTCAGCCCTGAGTAAAAAAGCATCCAAAGTCCCCACGACGCCTTGCTCATTTCCACGTCTCGGCCTGCTCATTTTCAACACTCTACAGCTAATGTCAATGTTAGTGTCAATATCAATTATCAAATATGACAGCGTTTCAGTACCTAATCCTTGGTCACTTTGCCACTGGATTCAAGCAAGCCTGGCTGAAGACAGCTGAAATGCCAGAAACCGGTCCTAGGAAGCTTGTTTCCGGTCAAGGGAAGACATGGCTTGGCAGTTCGGGCTGGACTGTTCCCATGAGGCACAGGGTCAGACTGATTTGCATATGGCCATGTCTGAACTGGGGTGGCAGAGTGGGCTAAAGAACAGTGATGGATTAAACCCAGATCAGTTGACTAGGGGTGAGTGCTTGCAATGTTCAACACTCCGTCCATCATTTCCTTTGGTTTTTGCTTTGTTCGCCATAAGTTGGCAGGGTATGCTCAGACGTGTGTCCCTTGCTCACTTTGCCACTGGATTCAAGCAAGCCTGGCTGAAGACGGCTGAAATGCCAGAAACCGGTCCTAGGAAGCTTGTTTCCGGTCCAGGGAAGACATGGCTTGGCAGTTCGGGCTGGACTGTTCCCATGAGGCACAGGGTCAGACTGATTTGCATATGGCCATGTCTGAACTGGGGTGGCAGAGTGGGCTAAAGAACAGTGATGGATTAAACCCAGATCAGTTGACTGGGGGTGAGTGCTTGCAATGTTCAACACTCCGTCCATCATTTCCTTTGGTTTTTGCTTTGTTCGCCATAAGTTGGCAGGGTATGCTCAGACGTGAGTCCCTTGCTCACTTTGCCACTGGATTCAAGCAAGCCTGGCTGAAGACGGCTGAAATGCCAGAAACCGGTCCTAGGAAGCTTGTTTCCGGTCCAGGGAAGACATGGCTTGGCAGTTCGGGCTGGACTGTTCCCATGAGGCACAGGGTCAGACTGATTTGCATATGGCCATGTCTGAACTGGGGTGGCAGAGTGGGCTAAAGAACAGTGATGGATTAAACCCAGATCAGTTAACTGGGGGTGAGTGCTTGCAATGTTCAACACTCCGTCCATCATTTCCTTTGGTTTTTGCCTAATCCTTGAATAGCCAGGACCAGGAAGCTCCAGACCCATGAGTTGATAAATTTGAGTGGTGTGGCCCAGACCGGCCTCCTTCGGCCTCTAACGGGAGCAGACAGAACCCCGCGCGCGTCCCGCGCTGCGGAAGGCCGGTGGAGCTCTTTTCGCGCCTCCGGGCACGGGTGACAGCGCCAGAGGAGGCGCTGCCTGCGGGGTTGCTGGAAATTGTAGTACAGCACCGGCGATTCCCCTCACGGCAGGCTGGAGTCGGTAATGGCAATGATGGCTGTTCCCCTCACGGCAGGCTACAGTGGCGGCAATGTTGGCCGTTCACCTCAGGGCAGCGTTATCACGTCGTCCGTCCGAATAGTTAATCCCCAGTTGTTTATGAGCCAAAGGAAGGCAGCTGTCGAGAGGTCAACTTTAGAAATCTTCACGTTCCAAACGTGGTTAATCCCTCAGGGCCAAAGTGAACAAAGTTCAGAGGCCAAGCTCCGGTAATCCGTGAGCATCAAAGAACGGCAGGCAATACAAAGAGGTCAAAGCACGGAAATCCGTGTGGGCCAAACTTGGGTAACTCGCCCCGAGACTCCAGTCCAGTCGTGGTGCCTCGTCCCAGACCTGCGCACCCGAATTCAGAGTGGAGAGAGTCAGGTACGCCTGGTGTGCCTCCGAGGCCCCGTGGCACGCGCTGCTCTTCGCGGAGGCGCAGCCTGCGTGGAGCTCTTCCGCGCGCCGCGTTTACACTCTGTGAGCCGGGTGTGGCGGCGGTGATGGCGCCGAGCCTCAGTGCTCCTCCAGTCAGGGCGATAGACAATCATATGCTCATACAAATATCGTTTGGTGTACCAGTGCTACTAAACTCTCCCTTCACTGAGAGTGGGTAAAGAAAACTCGTCTGACATGCTCCAATCCAACACCGGAAATGATACAGGAAGAAACCTATCTTTTATACCCTCATGTTTTGTGAGTAGTGTTTCACAGCCATCACTTCCAATAGCCTTCTTCTCAAATCTGACACTGACCATTTTGTGTGACAGCAATAGCCGATCGATCAGTTGCTATATCGATCAATTTATCTCGTCCCATGTGGCAGATTTAAAATCTAATACCAGTAAGTCTGATGAACAAGTTATAGTCTAAATAACCCCAGATTCCTCACCTTTTGAATATTCCCCAGGCATCAGACTGAATCTGGAAATCTTTAGCAGTAACTCAGCGCACCAGTAGGTGGTGTTGTGCCACGTTAGGCTAAAGTAGTTTCACTCCGAAGTATCCTGCTGAGTTGCATTCGTGCTTAAGTCTAGTCCTTCTGCGCCCCCAGAAGCAGAGCCCAATAACAGATGAGTTTAGAATAATCTGCGGATCTCTCGACTTCAAACCTTTTTATGTGGAAGAGAGTCCTGTTCACAGAATAGGGATGATGGGAGAATTGGTGAGGAATCTGTAGTTAAATGGAGTATCTACCAGAAAAAGTGTTACAGGAGTTAAGTGGCTTATTTTTCTGATCCATACTTTTATCTGTAGATTTCTCACCTTTTGAAAAGAAACAACGCAGTACCTCCCAGGTTGGGGGGGGGGGGGGGATTGAGAACTGGATTAACCAAAGTCCTGCAGGACTGAATGGGCAAAGTGCCCAAACTGACAGACCTAGCTATCCAGATAGTAATGCTTTGTGAACGTTAGAGCGATGCCCACATAGCAGCCTGGCAGATATCCAGAACAGGCACTACAAGTGCCAACACTGTGGTAGCAGCTTTGATTCCTGTAGAATGAACTCACAAGCCTTCTGAAAGCTGCTTTTTAGCCAGTGCATAGCAGATTTTCATGCAGAGTATGATCAGAGAACTGGCCTTTCTTCTGCACTGCTCTTTTTCACTCCGGCAAATCCAATTGATAAGCTGATCATCCACACAGTTGAGCTTGGTTCGACTGATGTAAAAATTGGAAGGTCTTTTAGGGTCTGGCCCGTGGAGTATCGATTGTTGGGAGGAAGGAGGTCTGGGCTCCAAGGAGCAGTTAGAGAAGGCTTTAAGCTCACTCTTCCACCAATGTTATGTTGATGAGAAAAAATATTTTGAGGGTCAGGAGTCATATGGGACAGCTATGCAATGGTTCAAAAGGAGTACATATAAGGAAAGTAAGACCCAAATTTAAGTCCCATTGGGGCATAGTGAACAGAGAAGTTGGGATCATATGGTATATACCTTTCAAGAAATGCATCACAACAGGTCACTAAAACAAAGAAACCTGATCGGGCAAACACAAAAAAGCCGAAAGAGCCAACAACTGTGCCCAAAGCAAAGCCTTGCTGAGCTAAAGACCATGCAAATAACAGCACTAAGGACAGTGTGGCGTGAAGCAGGTTTATCTGCCAGTCACAAAAATGTATCCCAACGGCAGGTGAATATTGATCTCGTTGAGGGACACCTGCCTGCCAAGACTAAATCACCAACATCGGGAGAGAGGTCAAAAGCAGTCAACAGCTGCTGTTCCATCCCCAAGCACGGAGGTGGAGACTAGACAGGCCTGGGTGCAGGACCTTGCCCTGCTGCTGTGACTAAAGATCCTATCTGAAGAAGCAGTATGATTTGAGGACAGATGCTCAGGCCCAGATATTCCAGATACCACACTCTCCTTGCCCAATCCATTGCCCCTCGGATGACTTGGGCCCGGTCGTGCCTAATCATCTTCTGGATTCTGGGAGGGTGAGGTATGACAGGAAACAGTACAGGAGTCCAGAGTTCCACTCCGAGTGAACTCTTGCCTGAGAGAGACACCTTGGAAACGTCAACCTTATAAGTGTCAACAGTGCTTGTTCTTGGCAGTGGCAAAATGATCAAGCCATGGTTCTCTCCATTTGCAGAAGAGAGCTTGCTCCACCTGTGGGTGTAATTACCGTTCATGATCCGCTAAGCGCCGGCAACTGAATTTGTCCGCCCTGGCATTTAGAGATCCCACCAGGTACTTGCACCACCAGAAAAATCTCCTGGAGTTCATGTCCCTTCCAGAGACAAAGTGCCTCCCAGTACACAAACCCAACCAGTCCTGCTTGTTGGTGTACCACATGGCTGTGGTGTTGTCCGAATGCAGTTGTCCAGCCTCCCTCTGATGTATGGTTGGAAGGTTTTCAATAGCAAATAGATGGCTCGCAGGTCCACAAGGTTGATGTGGAGCTGGCCTCTGCTGGAGACCAATGGCTCTGTTCTCCACCTCTCCCAAATGGCTGAAGCAACCCAGAAGGAATACATCAGGCACCACTGTCACCTCTTGGTGCACCAGGGAGAGAGATCTACCAGTGACCTAGATGCGGTCTAGCAGCTACCACTGCCGGTCTTCCACAGTCTCCTTCTAAACCTGGACGTTATCAGAGAGGTTTCTCTGGTGCTGTGCCCACTAGGACTTCAGATCTCACTGCAAAGCTTGCATATAGCACTTTGCTTGTTTGACCAGCAGGATGCAGGAGGCCATCAGTCCCAGAGTCATCTTACTGAGATCCGGGACACTGGCTGAAACATCAGGACCATAGCCTGAATGCCCTGGACTCTTTGCGCCAGGTGGTTTGCAGTAGTATGGAGGAGCTCAATGACTGCCAGGGTTGAGCTAGTCATCAGCTGCCAGTTGTCGAGGTGGGGAAGACTAGGACACCTAACCTCCGAAGATGTGCTGCAACCAACGGCATCACTTTCGTTAACACCTAAGGGTACTGTTGAGACCAAAAGGGAGCATAGGTAACTGAAAATTCTCCTTCTCCACCTTGAACTGCAGATAGCCCCTGTGAGTCTGCAGGACAGGGATATGGAAATAAGCGTCCTGCAGGTCCAAAGCTACCATCTAGTCTCTAGAATCGAGGGCAGACAAGAATTGGGCCAGGGTAAGCATTTTGCATTTGTCCTTCTGTAGGAAGGTTTTGAAATGGTGAAGGTCTAAATAGGACAAAAGCTGCTGTCTTTCATCAGCAGCAGAAAGTAGCAGGAATCACAACGAAAGCCTACTTCCAATGCTGGCACCCACTCTATGACTCCTTTGATCAGAAGGGCTGCACTTTCTGCTGCAGAAGGGATAGATGGTACTCCAGCAACCATTCTGAGGATGGTGGAAGAAGGGGCAGGGTGGCTATAAATGGTAGGTTGTAATCAAGCGGAATAATTTGTAGGACCCACTTCTCTGAAATCACCGCCTCCCAACCAAGTAGAAAGTGCCATATCCTGCCTCCTACAGGGTGACTGTGTGCCATGAAAGATTCACTAAAGGGATTTTGTGGCTGCGAGAAGGAGGGGTGGGAGACTGGGCAGCATGCTGCCTCTGTTGGCCATGTGCTCTGAGTGCTGCAGCCCTGGTCACGAAAAAGGTTAAGGAATTTACTGGGCTGGCGGCATCTGCCAGACAAATTAAAAGTCCCTACTGTAGCCATGGACACGTTGAAACTGGTGGTGCAGCTGATGTGGGAGAGCAGGCGGGCCCAATGAGTGCACCATGGCCTTACTATATTAAAAGTGCTCAAAGACAGAGTCACTTTCTCCCCAAACAGGCAAGACCCATCAAAGTAGACTGGATGCCGCCAGAGAAGTCCTTGTACCTGATCCAGGAATGCCTCCTGATAGCGACACTAGTGCAAATTGCTATACCAAGTTCATCCGTAGTGTCTAGTCCACAGCTGAGAAGTAATTTAGCCACATCATGGCTGTCCTGAATGGCTTGTATGAGAGCAGGGCGCAAGTCGTCCACAACACCAGGTAAGACTTGGGTAACAGAACCCCCGAAAGGTGTATGTATAAAGCCTAAGGAGGAAGCTGTGACTCAAAAAATGGGAAACCCAATAGACCCTTGGAGGCTTGGGCAATTAAATAAGCAGGTAAGTGTGCCTACAAGGGATTTGTTCAAATATATATTTTTTAACAATTACGAAATTACATTCAGATAAGCTCTATCAAAGTCGCTTCCAGTTAGAATACTCCAAGAACAATTCTGTTCATTTATCAATGAATAAATCATTAATGTAGCGATACAAAAATTAGAAAAGATAGGGAAAAACACGGGTGTATGTATTCAAAACCTGATTTTATATATCGATTGAAAATCATTAATTATAAAGGGTACAAAATGAAAATCAACACAATGTAGCCAGAAGTACAAGTTACACGAGGTTAAATAGTCTTCATGGTTACAGTTGTGAACACCTTTTCGCAAAATGTTTGTAGGCAATCTGAAGAGTTTACACAAAGCCAAAATTGCCAGTTATACAATAAAATGAGGAAAAGGTGTAATAGTCGACGTTTCGGTCTAGTGTTCTTTGTCCGTTAGACCATCCTCAGGACCTTGCTTGTATTGATAAAAAGACCCCTGTATATACACGAAAAGTAACCAACAATTAGCGTGTGATATCTGATACTCAATCAGTTGAAGTATTAAGAACTAACACCCGTGTGTAGGAATTACAGAGAAAGTGTATCTTTACCTTGCAGGGTCAGCCTTGATACAGCTGAGAGCAGGAGAGTAGTAGCATATGTCATCAGAGGTCAAACCTTATTGCCCCATGAGAGAAAGAAAAAGATGAAGAGGAGCTGAGTTAATCAGAACTTACTTCGCAATAATCTGTCAATGAACATTACAGAAAACTCCTACTAATAGGCTGACCACCTTAATTTCCACCTTAAGTCGAGAAGGGTTTGATGCAGGTTGGTTAAGCAGGAAGGAGGATTCTTTCCTCATTAACAAAGCCCCTACTGTACCAGCAATTTATATCCTGCTGAAGGTACATAAGGACATCCTGAAACCACCAGGGGCCCAATTTTTTCAGGGTGTAATTCAATTTTAAAACCCTTGGCACAATATATTGACTTCTTAATTCGGCCCTTTGCTGTGGATCAACATTTTTACATCAGAGACACTATGGCCGTTATCAATATTGTAGAAAACCATGATTTTGATCTGGCCCTTGATCTCTTGGACATTGAGATATGGTAAGATTGGTCTACACCTGTTTGGCCTATTTAATTTACCGGTCAGTCCCTTGTAAAGTGGTATCTCATACACCCAGGGCTGGTAAATTAAATGCTACTGGTGGGCTTGCAGCGCTGATTGCGCCACCCACCAAAGTAGCCTTTCAAACCTATCTCAGGCCTCTGCCATTGCAGGGCCTGTGCGCGCAGTGTCACTGCCACTGTGACGTGGCAACTAAAGTGCGTGCCATGTCCGTGACCCCCTTATTACTACATGTCAGTCACCCCTAAGGTAGGCCCTAGCTAGCCCTATGGGCGGGGTGTATTATAGGTAATGGATGTGACATGTACCTTAAGTATGTGACATGTCCTGGTAGTGACAAACGGCCATTTTGGTTTCTCACTACTGCGGGGCTGCCCTCCCATAGGAATGCATTGGGGATTCCCTGATAAGTGTTCCAGTGGTGAACCCTGATATGAGAGGCACAGCGTGGTCAAGTTTGGTATGTTTGGAATAGTGATAATAAATGCTACGCAATGGTGTGCGCAGATTTATTATAACTATTTTAGAAATGCCACTTTTAGAAGTTGGTATTTGTGTGCTATGTGTCTGCCTGCCTGATGTGGATTGCATGTCTGGCTTTTGAGTGACAGGGGCTGATGAGGTGTGTGTGGCTCCAGGAGGGGCAGGGTGAGTCAGCGCTAGGCTGAATGGGACATCTGCATTTGGAGTGGTGGGAGGAGACGTCCCTGGTCCCTGAATAGGATTGTGCCTGCCGTAGTGAATGCTGGCTCTGCCCCCCTGTGGTGTGTCTAATGGCGAGCCCCCACCTGACAAAGGGGGAAGAGGAGCCTTGTAAACAAAGTGCTCCAATTCCCCCCTGCCTGCTTTCTAGCGCCCCATGAGCGCTTTAATTTTAATTTGCCCAAGAGGAGAGAGCTGGGGCTTCGGAGCGCGGAACTTCATAACATTGAGGGGAAATCCCGACGTGGGGATTCCCCCTCATCACTGCCCAACGGAACGGGTGCCCACCCCGCATTTGTGCGCACCGAGCGGGTGCCCACCCCGCAGCGTTGCCTTCTTTTTTTGTACTCATAGCGGGTGCCCACCCCGCAGATGCCGTAATCTGAAGCAGGAGCCCACCCCACGCTTCATTGTAAGGAATCACCGCTGCAGCCCGGGGAGAAGGTACAGGAGCCAACCAGGAAGTCAGGCAAGCCGCCTGACTAGGGGAGGAGCCGGGGAGAGGATACAGCCGGCCAACCAATCCTTGCGCGGCTTGAGGCGAGGCCGCGGCCGCGGCCGCCTGCACGGAGGCAGAGCTCCCGCGGTCGCTGTGTGAGCCCCGCAGGTGTCCTGGATGTCCACCGAGGCCGGGCAGAAGGAGCCTGCACGAAGGAGCTGGTCGAGGCACAAGGATGGTACCTGCCCCACCAGCCAGGAGACGGAGCCGCCAAACCTAACCCGGTGAGTGGGGGTCCAAGGGAAAGATGCCCAAGGAAGGCCCCCCGCCCCCCTCCATTCGAGGCGCATTGTCGGCACCTACTTCCAGAGCGCGGCCAGCTCCAACGTTGGGGCACGTTTTGTTTTAAGAGTCCCAGTGTGGGACTCCAGAGGGGCATTGTGTTGACTGCGCCGGCAGCCAGAGGGCCAGTTTTGGCGCCCTTGTGCTAGGAGGGGCATTTGTGTTAGAAGAATGGGAGTGGGGCTTCATGAGCATTGTTGGTGCCCTTCAAGGCACGGTGGGTGCCCATGTGATCTTCTTTTTGGCCGCATAGTGGTGCCTGATAATGGCACCAGACGAGCCCCAGTAAAGGGGGCTCCCCAGGGCACAGATGTGCCAGTGCCATTCCCAGCTGCCCTGCAAGAGCGCAGGCAGCTGCAACATTGGGGGAATTTTTGTTTTATGCTAAAGAAGGGGTGAGGTGCACCTCACGCCCCAGCGCATTTGCGCTCTGTGGATTCTGCTGCATTTGCAGTCGCCCTGACCTTTGGGACATAGGGCATTTGAGCCCTCTGAGAAGGCCAGTTGGCCTGGGGGTCAGTTTCTAAGGTGATGCCTAATGCAAATGTCATGCTGTGATGTTTAGGCCTAATGAGATGGTATATGCGTTTATGCTTATGATGATTTATGCCTAATGTGATGCCTACAATGATTTACGCATAAGGTGTTTATGCTGATGGTGTTTGTATAATGGGATTTATGCACAGTGACTATTGCGTAATGTGTTTATCCTAATGAGGTTTGGGCCTAACGTGTTTTATGCCCAATGTGGTAATGCTGAGGTCATTATTGTGCCAGTAGTTACTGGTTGTGTTTTGCCTTTACTTACCAGCATTTTGATGGTTCTGACCATGGCCTGATTGGCCAGGTCCTGTATATAATCCCCTGTGAATATTGTTCGTGCCAGGTGGCACAGTGTAAATGTCTGATTAGGTTTCTAATGTGTTTATGATAATACAAAGGCTATTTTTTATATAATCTGGTGTGGAGTTTCTTTTGTGGTGTGCCTACAGTGTTGCTGGTGTGTGTGTGTGTTGCGCAAATGCTTTACACATTGCCTTTGGGATAAGCCTGACTGCTCGTGCCAAGCTACCAAGGGGGTGAGCAGGGTTTATCTTCAGCGTGTAACTCCCTTGCGCTGACTAGCGTGGTGGTTTCTGCCTGGCTTTGGCGCAAGTCTTAGCCAACCAGAAATCCCATTTCTAACAGCCTTTATACAAATATTCCCCAAAATGACATACTCACAATCTTGAACACTCTGCTGGACAGCAAACCAAGGCCCCATAAAGTTGCAACATCTTTCATCCTAGAATGCACCAGATTCTCACTATGCGAAAACTTTTTTCTTTTCGAAAATACATTTTATCAACAGCTAAAGGGTGTAACTATGGGGGCCGTATATGCCCCAGACATAGCTAATATCCATGTCTCAACCTTTGAAAACAAATGCATTTTTGATACATCTACGCCTTTCTCAGCAAATGTCATACGTTGGCTGAGATATACAGACGACGTCTTTCTTATCTGGCGTGGAAGCAAAGATCAACTTGATGCCTTCCACACGTGGCTCAATTCCAAGAACCCCCATCTTAAATGTATTAAGTCAAATGAAAACAGTATGAATTTCATAGACATTACAATCAAAGTAGATACTAACAACCATCTCTACACAACATTGTATACTAAGTCAACAGCCAGGAACACACTTCTGGAGTACAACAGTCATCATCCCCAAGCTTTGAAGGATGGGTTACCTTTCAGGCAGTTTCTGCGTCTTCGCAGAAACTGTACCCGGAAGGAGGACTACTTCTTTGAAGCGAAAAAGCTAATAGAAAAGTTGAAAGCACATGGCTATCCAGCCAAATTACTAAAAAAAAAAATCAATAATACGTGCCTGGTCTAATAACCGAGAAGCGTTGTTAGAAGTCAGGGAACGGTCGCAACATCCACAATTAATATGTGTGTCAACCTTTGGAACTCACTCCAATAACATCAAAAAGATTGTAAATAAACACTGGACGCTTTTAAAAAGTCTACCCGAGTTACAGACTAAACCTATGTTTTCTTTTAAAAGAGGTTCTAACCTCCAGGATCGTTTGGTTCATGCTTATGAATATTCTGACACCAACATAGTTGACATAGACAATATGACAACATAGACAATAGACAATATGACAACATAGACAATAGACAAAATAGACAATATGAGACAAATGGTCCCGCTGGTAGGACATTATAAATGCAGTAGGTGCTTAGCGGGCAGCACCACATAACCAACTAAGACCTGCCATATCAATGGTGTTGAATCAATATGAAACATTCTTCTAATTGCAACATGTCCAATGTCGTGTATTGTATCAAATGTCCAAGTGGGCTACACTACATTGGCAAAACTACACCGATTGTAAAGAAACACATTTTGCAACATCAATCTCGCATCAGATGCAGAGTAGAGAATGCTCCCTTAGTGGAGCATTATCTCAAACTTGGCCACTCAGAAAAATAAATGGTATGGTGGGTCATCGAAGTTGTTAAACCAACCAAGAGACAGGCAAACAGACAAAATACCCAATCTGAAAGAAAGCAGACTGATATGCGGTACTGATAACATCAAAAGAGGTCTGAACTCAGCAACCGAATGGCATACACTAGCTTTCATTCTGTAGCTTTATTAAATCTGTGCAGATAGTGCAAAATCTGAGATATATACATATATACCAGGTATTTACACAGGTTTTGTTCCAATTTACAACTTATAGAGTTCTTCAACCGAGTAAATTAGCAACATATTGCAAGATACACTCGCATGTAAGAAAAATAAAGAGATGATATGTTATGTTTCAACTATTTTATTGAATACATGATTATGTCATCTCGCAAGTGTCTGGATATTGGTTCACATTTGTACATATTACTTGCCATTATATTGTACTGCTGTGATGCAAAATGCCCTATTGACCCATAATAATATTTTCCCGAGATTCTATGTAAGGGAAATCGGTAATTATTGGACTAAATGTATGAACATCAATATTGTACCAGAATGCCTCCTTTTTTCTACTGATATTGTTTTTAGAATGATATATTACACTAACAAATACTCTGTCTAAAATGTTACCAATCTATACTCTTTTGGTGGTGGTTAATCCTTTCTCTCTCATAACCTTCCACACATTCGAGCCTCTAAATAGTACAGACGCATTCAGGTTAGGTCAGATTAGTACGACTTTCTATAAAAGTCACTGCACTCAAAAATGTGTCCGAGATCAAACACATTGATAAAGTTTCAATCTTCAATCCTTTAACATGAGCGCCATCTTTTGATGGCGACCAGTAATGTTATTGTTTCCTCATTTATCCAGACCATTAGGCAATATATAACATTTTTCACCTAAACTATATCACTGTAATCGATTATCAATAACAGAACATCATAAATGGTTTGGCAGGATATATATGCCTAGCCTTCACTAGTCTTAACGGTGACTTTTCTCCGTTTAAACATGGCACCCAAATAAATCCGACAGAAGCCTCTTTCCATCTCCAAACAAGGAGAGTCACACAGCACGTTCAAATAGTTGCTGTTCCCGTTATGCTGCCTACACGCCAACTACTCAGCGAGCGTTTATACTTGGAGCCTCTTTGCGCTTCACAAACAGGTATTTTTTTTTTTTTTAGACATCCGATCTCTTACAACGGTCCTGGTTTGCTTATTGTAATGTAGTCTAGGAAACTCAAACTTCATGATTTTCATTATGGACTTTTTTTATTTGACAGACTGTATTTTATTTCTCCCAAAAAGTGCCCACATCCACTGGAGTCTTCAATTGAAGCAGCTATAGCGTAAGATTTTTCTTTCCTTCTCGTATGCTTTTAATTTGTACAAGAAGGTAAAATTCTTCTGAAAAAAAGATACTTATGTACAATATACTGGATGACAAAACTGTGATCATAATATAAAATAGATGAATCTAAGATTATGTTCTAATATAAAAATAATGTTATATACAGTTGTCCACACCTCCTTGATACATACTCAGCCAGAGGCGTTCTTTATTTATGGAAGGCGTAACACTTAGTCTTCCATTGCATAAAAGAGAGTGCCACTGATAGAAATAGTTGTGTGGCCGTTTCACGTTATTGGTAAAAGTTTGACTAAACTCGAATAAGAGTTTTCAGCACATAAATATGCTCTTTTCTTTAAAAATATGGCTATTTAGCGTCACTATCAGAAATAGTTATCTCTATTTCTTCCAGCACTGTATGCTTAACCAGAGAGTCGATCTATGGACTAGTTTTTCCAAAAATTAACCTTTCCTATTGCGAAGTAAGTTCTGATTAACTCGGCTCCTCTTCATCTTTTTCTTTCTCTCATGGGGCAATAAGGTTTGACCTCTGATGACATATGCTACTACTCTCCTGCCCTCAGCTATATCTAGGCTGACCCTGCAAGGTAGAGATACCCTTTCTCTGTAATTTCTACTCAGGGGTGTTAGTTCTTAATACTGAACTGATTGAGTATCAGATATCACACGCTAATTGTTGGTTACTTTGTGGGTGTGTGTGTGTATACAGGAGTCTTTTTATCAATACAAGCAAGGTCCTGAGGATGGTCTAACGGACAAAGCCAACACTAGACCAAAACGTCTACTATTATACCTTTTCCTTGTTTTATTGTACTACAGACAATTTTGGCTTTGAGTAAACTCTTCAGATTGCCTACAAACATTTTGCGAAAAGGTGTTCACAACTAACCATGAAACTATTTAACCTCATGCAACGTGTACTTCTGGCTACATTGTGTTGATTTTAATTTTGTACCCTTTATAATTAATGATTTTCAATCGATATATAAAATCAGGTTTTTGAATACATACACCCGTGTTTTTCCCTATCTGTCTTCTAATTTTCGAAGCTCTACATTAATGATTTATTCATTGATAAATTAACACAATTGTTCTTGGAGTATTCTAACTGTAAGCGGCTTTGATAGAGCTTACCTGTATGTGTAATTTCGTATTGTTAAAAATATATATTTGAACAAATCCCTTGTAGGCACACTTACCTGTTTAAGGAGGAAGCTGGCATCCACCAAATATTGAGACAAGCTTTTAGAAGAAAACATGTGCTTCCCAAATGTTTCACTTCAATGCCCTGTCAGGTTGAGTGGTAAGAAAAGTTTTTGGGTTGATCTTAATTGCGGAGGCTTGTATGATGAGGCTCTCTATAGCATGGGATGCAGAGTCAAAACTTCTGGGTCCTCCAGGGCTGGCTGATGATGTCATGCAATTTGATTCTTCCAACGGCGGTCCATAACGGGGTTTCATCCGGGCCCTGAAAAGGTTTCTGTAAGAGCCCCATTAAATGGGAATAGTGGCTTCATACTGATTTGCCCAGTCTAAAGCACCTCAGTTACATAATTATTCTTTATCTCCATTGTAGGCAACTGTAGGTGAAGGACCACTGCAAAGGAGGCACTATCTTCTGTAGCAGGCCCTGGTGGAGAAACTAGTGCAGTGGCTGGTGAGGTGTCCAGGCCACTGACGTCCTGAAGGTCCTCATACTAGTTATTGCTGGTATGCGGTAGGGTAACTGCATGCCCAGGATCCTAATTCAGAAATTGCTTCAAATAAGGAATGTAGTGTCATTTTTTATTTGTTTTATATAGCGTGAACCTGACCCTAGAGGGTGTCGGAGTGCTTTATATTACAATGTACATAAACGTTAGAGGTTGGGGGTAATATACATACATTCAGTAAACGACGTTCGATATCGAAAGATGTAGACAGTAGTATATAAGATAACAAAAGTTGCTAACAGTGATATAAGGTTTAGCGTTTTATGGAATGCATTTGTTCATTAGAAGCAATCTCACTTCTTTTTTTGAAGGAGGAGGAGGGTATTCAACATCTATCTGGAGGTGAGGAGCTCCAAATATTCGGTGCACTACTAGAGAGGGCTCTGCAACACGTTCTCTTTTTGTGCAAGAATTGTGGTTTCTATAATGGTGAGCTCATGCTAAGGGATTCTCTGCACCCTCCAGAAGGTACTAGCTTTTGCCCTAAGTAGCTGGGGGTTTTGTGATGAAGGGCCTTATGGGCCATGCAGGCGATCTTTAGTTGTATTCATGCCTCGTATGGTAGCCAATTCAGTTCTTTTAAGGTTGGTGAAATGTGGTTATTTCTTTTTGTTCCAGAGACGAGCCTGGCCGCAGCGTTGCGCAAAGCCCTCAGCTGGGCCAACTTGTATTTGGGGAGACCGCATAGAGTGGTACTTCCGTAGTCCAGTCTTGGCAGCACTAGGGCTTGTACCACCATTTTTAAGTCAGCCTGTGGAAGGAAGGGATTAAGTTTCCTTAGGATTCACAGCTGATAAGCTCCTTTGGCGGCATTACTGATATGCGCCTTCATATTCAAGTGCTTGTCGAGAGTGATTACCAAGGATTTAGTGGAGTCAATGATGAGGGGAGAGCAGTCAAAGGTGGTTAGATGCTTTAGCCAAAGGTCAATCTTGGGTGTGTGGTTGGGAGGGGAGATAAGGAGGAAATTTGTTTTTTTGATATTGAGCATGAGGTGGTTGTCAGTGAGCCAATTTTGAGTCTTGTGCAGAATAGCGTTGAGGAAGTTGAAGTCTTCTGGGGAGGATATTTTCATATATAGTTGTGTGTTGTCTGCATACAGGTGATAGAATGTTTGCAGCGTTCAGTGCATTTGCTAATGGTTCCAGGAGTAGACTGAAAAGAATGGGTGAAAGTGCTGTACCCTGTGGAACCCCTAGGGTGACCTAGGTAGGTTGGGAGTGCGAGTCATGGGGCAAGGGCAGTGTAACAAGCCTGATGGGACACCAAAGGTCTGTGGCCTATCATGATCAGGGCGCGGCCACAGTTGAGGTAGATCGGACTCAGAGTTTGAGAATATGATGGGCTGCGCTTCATTGTCAATGTCCCATATGCCAGTGGAGGTTGTGGCGCCAGGATTGGAGTCTGCATCGAAGCCGGAACAGAGCCCATGGTAGGTTCAGAGGTTCCAATTGGCACCAAGGGCAGACCTGCCTGCGGTGCCCTAGCTCATGGTCCTTGCAGCTCTTTTAGGCTGAGGCAAGCCAGATAGGTGCAAGGCATCACCACACCTCTTGATTTGCTGTGGTGTCACCGATGGACCCGTAAATTTAAGTTGGCTCCAAACAAGGGTTAGAATCGGCTCAAAAGAGAATGTAGTTCGGGAAAAAGTCTGAGAGACAAATAGACGCCCTTGCATCTTCTCTGGAGTTCGGGAGTGGAAGTATTACGCAGAGTCCTGTTGAGAATTTTAGGTTTAAATCTCTTTTATTGATGAAGACAAATGCAACACACAATACAATGCCTTCTGTAAGGAGCTAAGTGGATGTGCAGATTAGTAGGGTAAAAAACGAAAAGGAAACTGGATCCCAAACCCCCTTCTCCTCCCCCACCCCATTTTCATACACGCACCCTCCCCACGGCCCAAAAACACAACTAAGGAAAAGACCAGGGGTACAACGGAGGGTCTTACGTCAGTGGAGATTGGGCCGGATCCTGTATCAGCCCAGGGAGGCGCAGGTATCTGGGGCAGGTGCGCTCATGAAAGTCAGAGCCCAGTAGGGTTATGAAAGGGTGCCACAATTCCACAAAGGAAGCTCCATCTCCATAAAGAACAAGGGAAATGCGTTACATCCCCAGCACATACCACAACCTATTTAGCCACCTCTGGAAAGTGTGAGTCCTATCTGCCCTAGTGGGACAGTATGCTCTGGAAGGCCGCCCCCAGGGCAATTCCCATCTGCCTACCTCTGTGCAATCTAAGGGGAAATGTAAGGGTGTTGGGCAGGCCCAGGAGAGCATACGCCGGAAAGCATGGTATTTGTGTTAAAATGCTTATCGACCTAGTCTAGAAGCTGTTCCCAGTATGGAGTGAGCAGTGGGCATTCCCACAGCAAGTGTCAGCTTACCCTAAGACCCGCAGCCCCTCCAGCAATCTGGAAAACAGCCAGGGTTGCCCTTGTGTAGCCTGGGAGAGGTGAGATGCCAATACGTCGCTATCTTGGTGGCAGTTTCTATGCTGGAGATGTTGCCCGCCGAGTGCCTAACTCGATAGAAAATGTCCCCCCCATTCTATCAGTGATAGTGTACGCCACAGTTCTGACGCAAGAGGTGGTAGAGCTCTGTGATGAGATGCTTGCTTTATTGTTTGGTTTGCAACCACTTCTCGTACGTGGTAAGCAGTCTCTCTGCACCCGGGCGCTTCTGGTACTGCAAAATCGGAGCGAAAATCTTCGAAGGACAAGGTACCCACCACATCGAAGAAGTGGCCGATCGGTCTGTGCCCCTCTCCGTTCCAGTGTTTGAAAGCTACCAAATCTAGGCCAGGGGGGAAATCTGGCTTGTTGGTTATGGGCGTGAGTGGCGACGGGAAGGAGGTGAGGCCACAGCATACAGCGGTCGCGTCCCATGCCCCTAGTGTTGCCCGTGTAACCGGTGACCTGTAAAGCCCAGAGGGGCGATGGGATTTTCAGATAAAGGGGATCTTCCGCAGGGCCTGGCCCACCAACGCCGCTCCATAAAAAGCCAGTGCTTTTCTGACTCCCTCTGGGACCATTCCAGCAGAACCCGTAGCTGTGTGGCCCGGTAGTAACGATCTATGTTGGGAATCCCAAGGCCGCCCTCTCCTGGGGGTCTATAGCTCAAGTCCCTATTCATCCTGGGTCCTTTATCTGCCCAAACGAAGGAGAGAAACTCTTTTTGAAGGGATTTCAGAATGCCAGGGGGAAGCTCCAAGGGCAATGCTTGGAAGAGGTACAATATTTTGAGTGCTGCCACTCGGCCTAGCCAGGAAAGGACAAACGGCCGCCAGAGATGGAGGTCCTGCCGAGTCTGTGTCAAGAGGTGATTATAATTTAAAGTGACTGTCTTGAATCGATGTTACCAGTTTTATACCTAAAATGGTATGGACTCCTGGTCCCACTGGATTGGACATATCTGCTTGAGAACGTCATTGGTGGGCGGCAGCAAGGAGAACCCCAAAGCATGTGACTTTGACACATTGACCCAAAACCCCCGAGGCTGCGGAAAACGTCTCTAGCTCCGGAAGAAAGGCTGGAATTGATATCATGGGGGACTCTAGTGTAGCAATAACATCATCCCCCATATAAACGTATGGTGTGGGTCTCTCCCCCGAAATGAATTCCGACGATCTGAGGGTTCTCCCCCGGACTGTAGCTGAGGGGGCGACTGTAGCTGCTAAACACCCATTTGCGGAAACTATTCCCCACCCCAAAGTGCTTCAGGGTGTCCTCCAGAAATGGCCAGTGCACCCTGTGAACGCCTTTTCCACGTATCAAGACAGCATCATCCGTTCCTCCAGTTGGAGGTGGGACTTGTCTAGAAGGTGAAGTAGCCTCTAAATAAATTAAAATAAATAAAAATAAATAAATAAAATAAATAAATAAATTTGATACTTGTATAGCGCACTACTCACCCGCAAGGGTCTCAAGGCGCTTGTACGAATACCGCTGTGGAACCCATCCTGGCTTTCCCTGTGAGGCATCCACTCCTGGGCACCCCCAAGGTGGAGGCCAGGCATCCTTAGCGTTGTGGGGGCCGTTGTGGAGATTAAGCAAGCTATTGCCCAGAGTTGCAGAGTGGGACTCCATGATTGGAATGGGCACTGAGGCGAGAATTATCAGGTCCGTGGAATTTTTGAGCCCAAGACCCCCCGAGGCGGGGAATTGAACCCTGGTCCCGGGCTAGACCTCTGCATCAGGGTCTGCCGCTCTAATCATTGAGCCACACTTCTCCAGCCTCTGTGTATTGTCGGCGCATTGTCTAGTCGCCACAAACCCCGCTTGATCAGGGTCCACCAGGCCTGGAATAAACGATCCCAACCTAGCAGAAAGAATTCCAGTAAAGAACTGTAGATCGATGTTCAACAGGTATATAGGCCAGTATGATGCGCAGTACTGGCTATCCTTACCAGGTTTAGGGAGGAAACCAACCGATGCAAGAGGCATCATAGGCGGGATATCCGAGGTGTCCCCAATTGCGTTAGTCGGGTTAGTATTGGGGCGAGAGTGGTGCAAAAGGTTTTGTAAAAAATAGCAGTAAACCCATCAGGACCCGCAGACTTAAGGTGTTTGAGTTGGGGAATGGCTGAGATCACCTACTCTATACAAATTGGACTGTCTAATGTATAGACCTGATCGGGGGTCAACCGGGAGAGAGCTACTCCCTGGAGATAGGCTTGGGCGTCCTGCTCTGACAATGGCTGTGCGGCATACAACTCAGCATAAAAATCCCGGAATATGCGAGCGATGTACGCATCTCTGGTATGGTCAGAACCTTGTGTGACGCAGATGCTTTGGACCGTAGCCCCCTGACACTGAGCACGCAGCTTGTAGACCAGCAGGCGCCCACACCTTTCCCCTTCCGTATAGAACGAGTGCCTAAAACGTAAGGCAGCATATTCTGCCCTATCAAGGTCAAGACTAGCCAGCTGGGCTTCCGGCTGATGCAAAACCAGAGCCGCCCGGTACGCTTGTGTATTCCTTCTAATTCTAGCATTTGTTTGGACAGCTCTTCTCTTTTTTCTGAGGATCTTATTGTCCGCCTAGGACGTGGTGATGAGGTCTCCTCTTACCACCAGCTTGAGCGTTTCCCATTGGGACACTATAAATGTGTCCAGGGTGTCATTGAAAAACAGAAAGTCATCCAATGTCTTGGTCAAATGCTGTACTACCTCAGGGCGACGGAGAAGAGTATCCCGCAGCTGCCAGGAGTGTGGTGGTGTGTCTGCCGGGGGAACTGCCAACGCTAGAGTCAGTGCTGCATGATCAGAGAGGGCACGGGGCTCGATGTTGAGTCATGTGCCAGTGGAAGCAAGGATTGGAAGCCTATGAAATAATCAATCCTGGCAGAGGTTTTGTGGGCATGGGAGTAGAATGTGTCGTCCGTTGGGTGGGGATGAAGGGCGCGCCAGAGGTCAACTAACCCCAAATCCTGTAGTCATGCTTTCCCGCTTTCAGGCAGAGCCCCAGTTTGTCCCTGCCTTTAGGCTGAGCGGTCCAGTTGTTTGCTGAACACTGTATTTAAGTCGCCCCCTATAAGTAACTGCCGGTCCAGGGAGGCCGTTAGGTCTGTAACCGCTCTGCAGAGAAATACCACCTGACCCTCATTAGGTACGTAAATAGTGGCAACTGTGACCTTGTGTGAGCCTATAGATATAGAAAAGGCTAAGAGCCGCCCCTTATTTTCAGATACCTTCGTTCCCACCACCCCCTTGAAATTACGAGAGATGAGAATGGCAACTCCAGCCTTTTTGGTAGGGGTTGAGGAGACCTACTGTTGTGGAAAAGCCAAGCGAAGTCTGTGAGTGCCGCTAGATAAGAGGTTTGTTTCCTGAAGTAAGCAAAAATGTGTGCCTGAGTTCTCTAGGTATGACAAGATGGCCCTTCTTTTAATTGGGTTGTTAAGCCCCTTTACATTCAGGGTTAGAATTTGAATGCTTGCTAACATGTGGGCCGGGACAAACGGCTAAGGTAGGGCATCGGTATGCACCAATAGTCTCTTCACGTGGGAAGCGCATGAGGTCGGGGAGTGCGGTAGGCACAGGGCAGGCTCGGTTGCACGAAGCAGGGAGGGCAAAGGGGTGAGAGAGGAGAACCACCAACTAAAAAAGAGAAACCCCAACAATTTAACTCTACAAACGTAAGTAAATGTCATTTAGCAATCAAGTGTCTGCAGCTACAGCTCCCGGGAAGTTTGTTACGGGGTACCAATGGCCGGGGTCTCTCCCGCCCCCTCCCGACCACAGCCCCATGGTTGTGTTAATAGTTACTGTGAGGGCGGCAGGGAGGCCATCAAATGGTCGCCGATTCTTCACTCTAGATAATAAGGGCTACTCCGAGGGAGCTCCAGCCAGAGACGCAGGGACAGCCTGCCGCTCCTTTGTCATTGTGTCTGAGTTGGACGTGATGCTGAGTTCGGCGGCTTGATGGTTGTCCATCCGTGATGTCTGCTGCTTGAATTGTTTCATTGCGGTTTCTCAGATGTGGGTTCCTCAAGATTCAGGAGCTTGTAGGCCGCGGAGAGAGAACTTATCTGCCAGAGGTCCCCTTTGAAGGTGAAAATCAGCCAGAAGGAGTGCCCCCAGGAGTATGGGATGCCAGCTGCCCGGAGGTGAGCAGTTATAAGTCGAAATGTCTAGCGCTTTACCAGGGTAGACGCTGCTAAGTCTTGATAAAATGGGGGCTTCTGGTCTTTGCATTGGAAAGCGGAGTTGTCCCTGGCTGCTCGAAGTATGCGGTCCTTGAGCTGGTAGTCATGCATGCAAGTCAGAATGTCAGCAGGGGCAGCCCTCCGAGGGCCAATCTACGGTTGCGGTCTAGCTTGATCAGAAAGACTTGACATTTGCCCAGAAGTGAACCTAAGAGGTCCACCATTAGTGCTTCGAGGTTAGTGCTCTCCATATGTCAAGCCTCGTATGTGGATGTTATTCCACCAGGACCTGTTTTTCTAAGTCCTCTGTGTGAGCCTGGAGGCCCAGGTTCTGTTCTTGTAGACTGACTTCTTGTTGCCGGCTCTCGAGGTCTTCGTCGTGCTCAGTTTCATGTTCCTCTAGGGTGTTCACTCTTTCCCCCAGAGATTCCACATCTCAACGTACCTCTCGCAGATCGGCTAAGAGGTCCCGCTTCATAGCTGACAGGTCCTCGAAAAGGGAGGCGAAGAGAGATTCCAGAAAGGTTCGACTCACTGGAGCTTTTATTCCTTCCACTCCCTCCATCTCTTCCGTGGCCTTTATCGTGGAGTGGCTCTCGAGTTAGTCTATTTAAGCAGCATCTCTTTCACTGTTTGGTCCTTTCAACCCTTGGGGGCCGCCATTGCAAAATGTTGCAGCCCCCTATCTGTGGGAAGGTGGCAGGCTTTGTGTTGAAAGTCTCAGGGAGCAAGCGAGTACCCTTCAGATGACCCGCTGAACACCCCCCTCCTCTGCTTTGAGGTGTGGCTCCCTACCATGTGTCCTCAGGCCCCACTGGGTGCTCCAATCTGGCCAGATCTTAAGCTGGCAGAGGCGCTTGTGCCCTGTCGGGTATGTCCTGGTCCGTGGGCCCCGGCCTGCTCTGTTGTGATCAGCCACCCTGCGGCAACTATGCTCCAGGAAGCTGCAGGCGCCATTGCTTCCGCTGTTGTCTCTGTCAGATGCCAGTTCCTGCCCAGCGGCCTCCTCTCGTGTAGTGGCAGCCAGCGGGAGGCACACACTTCCTTGGCCTGCTTGATTTCCCCAGGGCCCAGGCCCCGTGCAAGCCGCCTAGGCCGACTCCTTCAGCACTGCTCTTCCAACCCACGCTGGGTGTGTGGATAGTTGGGGGGTGCAGCAACAGTTCTTCCATCAGGTGAGGGGGGGGAAATAAAATTATCACGCCCCGTCTCTCCTCTGCCGCCCGAATCCGGTGCTGGCCACCAGGACCACTCTGCACTTACCCATGTAGCGGTGTGGTGCACAGAGACCACTCCCTGCACATGCGGCCCAAGCTCTCTCCACGTCCTCCCAGAGCGCAGCCTCCGCTCTCCACATGACCGCGATTCCTCAGCACAGTGCAGGACAACGAGGGCCATATGTATGCAAGGCCCACACGTCTCCCTGCCGGCGAGGCGAGTCCATGATGGCAGCTACGCCAACTCCAGAGTCTGGTCAGCGGAGCTCCGCCGCAGGGTGCCATCGTCCGTCCCTCGGTCTGCTATGGCAAAACTGCCTCGGCGAACCCGCCCCGCAGACCCAGGGAAAGTGTCCAGCCGCAGCGCCTTGGTCTACTCAACACTGGTTCTTTCAGGTTGTTCGCAGGCCGACCTGTCTCTGCCACAAGGCCACCCCCAGCAGCCACCTTACCCCAGCACCGGACCCATAAACCTATGGTCCAAGGGCACCTCTGACAGCAGTGTGCTCCACTAGGGGGGGAGTCGCTGACTTCAGGGGCCCCCCTCTGTTGCTAGATGACCTGAAGACACGTCTTAACAGGGCGCCATCTTGGCCACGCCCCGTCTAGATTTTTTAAGTTTCTTTTTCAGTTTACCTGAAGACTCCCACCATTAGAATGATTTCAGAAGTGGGATCGGGGCATTCTCTTCTACCTCGACCAGTCACGGTGTGGACTTTTGGGTGCTTGGCAAGAGTTTGGTTCTGCATGCCCAGACTGCCTTCAGGTTCATCAAGGTGCCATTGCTACAGGCCCTGAGGCTGTGTTCCGACCACAGGCAAACCTGATTGGGATCTGTCACAAGTTTCAAATCTTGTAGTTTTAAGGGGTGACATTGTCTCTAGCTCACCTGTATTTAAAAAAAAAAAATGGCTAAAAGGGTCAAAGAGACGAGTGGCGGCGTGGAAATAATGGAAATGTGTCAGATTGCAAGGGTAATAAACAGGTACGTAGTGCCTTCAAGGGATTTATTAAAATACTTAGTTATGTAGTTCTAAATCTCAGTTATATGTAAGGTTTTATGATTTGCTTAAAACTAAATTCTTTTTGACAATTTATACTTTAGACAATGCAATTCTGTCTGATTATGAGTCAATCATATGAAAATACATCTCAAATGAGTATATATCCATCAAGAAATTAAAAACAAATTAATCCAAAGCAACAAAGAAAGGAGAGAAAACATGGGTGTATATAAAACTAGTAAAGTTTATCATCAAGCTCCAAAATGGGTACTTGAAATAGGAACAATTACAGTTATACTGGAACGGAACATTCAATTATTCATGCCTTCACTGTAATGATTTTTATACACTTTGTCACAATTATAGTTAATAATTTTACAAGAAAGAAGTGTATGAGTTGACATTTCGGTCTTTAGTATCTAAAATCTTAAGTAGTCGATCTTGACTTTCAAGCAAGTTGGCGAATACGGGCTTATTTAGTAAAACTCTGTTTCGGTATAGAGAGAGTCCAAGCAGTTTGGCGTCTTAGTTTAAAGGCAGGAAAACGTGTGGACGTTCGTTTCTCGATCTGCAGTCTCTTGGTCTCTTTCAATACTGTGTGGTCGCATTCATCAGCATATTGGCTGATCGACCACTTAAGATTTTAGATACAACCGCTAAAATAAAGACGGCAGTCGTCTTCAAATTTGTTTGGAAATCATTAAAGAAAAAATATTCAGGGGTCAACTTTTTAATACACTAGTCCTAAAGATGGTCTTACCAACGAAAAAGTCTAAAGACCGAAACGTCGACTCATACACTTCTTTCTTGTATAATAATTAACTATAATTGTGAAAAAGTGTATAAAAATCATTACAGTGAAGGCATGAATAATTGAATTTTCCCTTCCAGTATAACTGCAATTGTTCCTATTTCAAGTACCCTTTTTAGGTCTCGCCTGGCGCAAGACTGTGCAGACATGCGCAGTCTCGCTGGCGAGATTTAACGTTTTAGGGTAGATTTCTCTAGTGGGCTTTAAGCCCCGCCCTCCTTTCCATTGGCTGGCGTCACCGTTTATGCTAAACGGTGGCCAGCCATTGGAAAAGAGCGTCTAGTGACGTACACTTTTCTCTTTCAGAGCCGTCCCAGTTAGACTGGCTGCACCGACTTACTGCTGGCGTAAAAGGTTTTTAATCTTTATGGGGCCAAACACATGGCCCCATAAAAGTAAGAAACCAGTCATGCGAGACAGTCCAACTGGGACGGCTCGCGAGCCAGTCCAACTGGGACGGCTCTAAAAGACTGAAGGCGTCCTCCCCCGACTCACGTGCCGACAATCCGGCTGCCATATTTAATTAAAATAGTTCAAACTCAGGGTCACGATTTGACACCCTAAATTACAACAACTGTCTTTCTCCATTCCAGGCCGCGTCTTCAGGGCCCGTAACACTAGGCTGTACTGTCTTTCTTGGTCGGCGGCCATGTTAGGTGAACTCACCCTATCCGCATCTCAGGCTGCATTGATGGTGGTAGCTCGGCGGGCCCCGCCCCACGGCGCGTGACATCACGCACAGGCGCCGCCGGTTTCGGGCGCCATGGAGGACGACTCTTCAGGTCCCGTCCGGGGTTCGCGCTGGTGAACCGGAGGCTGAGGCCGCGCGCACAATCACTGGTGCTGACACAGGGACTCCGTGAGGCGGCCACAGGAGGCCTTGGTGACCGAAGCCCAGTGAGACTGCGGGACTAGATGTGCCCCGGGGGCTGGGCACCGGTGGCGAGGACTCGCCCCGGAGTGGGGAGAGCAGAGAGTCTGGGCCAGAGGCAGCAGCGGGAGGAGGATCAGGACTGGGGCGGAGAGGCTGAGGGGGTGTGCGGGCAAGGAGATAAAGGGCTGGGGCGAGGAGGGCCGAGGAGATCAGGAGGGGCGCAGGTCAGAGACCTGTAGAGCAGGGGCGGTAGGGCTGATGAGATCGGGCGGTAGGGTCTTGAGGAGGGTTTCCAACCATGCTAGGCTCTGCAGGTCACTAATTCGACGTTGCAATAGGCCTCGCCTTTTATTACGTTAAAGCCATTTGCTTTGCTATATAATACCATTAGCAAAGCACATGGCTTTAACTTAATAAAAGGAGAGGCCTATTGCATTTTCAATGCTTGTTGAAGCTTGATGATAAACTTTACTAGTTTTATATACACCCGTGTTTTCTCTCCTTTCTTTGTTGCTTTGGATTAATTTGTTTTAATTTCTTGATGGATATATACTCATTTGAGATGTATTTTCATATGATTGACTCATAATCGGACATGATTGCATTGTCTAAAATATAAATTGTCAAAAAGAATTTAGTTTGTAAACAAATCATAATACCTTGCATATATCTGAGATTTAGAACTACATAACTAAGTATTTTAATAAATCCCTCGAAGGCACTACTTACCTGTTTATTAATTTTACCCGAGCCCTCCAGGGTAGATTGGGGTTGTCCACTACACTGATCAGATTGCAAGGGTAGCACCTACATGGAACTCTGCACATCACTTGGGAGCACCACAGTGCCACCTAGCAGTGCACAAGGGTATTGCTAAACCATTTACGGCTCCAATCTTACCCCTGGGGAATAATTTTTTAAAAAAGTCAGGTATCTGCAGTTAAAAGTATGTCAGAATCTTACAGTATTAGATAGCCCACTACATCTCCTACTGCCATTAGCACTTCTAAACAGAAAATTGATCATTTAAAGCATTGCCACCAGACATGTAATGCCATACCCTCCTCGGCACTTCCCTTCAGCCCTTGAATTCAGCACTAAACCTGAGGGGCCATGTACTATCATGACCTTGTGTAGGCACAGTCCCAGTGTAGGATCAACAGGCTGCTTTTACCTATATCCTTCAACTGATTTCACATTTCTTTTCCTGAATTTATCTTTGCAGTCTCTTTTCACACAGGAAAATACATACCCATTTTTTGCTCAGCTTGTGGTTGGAAAAAACATATAGACGAGACCAAACCTTTTGGGCCAAACAGACTACCACATGTTTCTTTAAAGTTGGCAATGATCGCATTGCTATCAGTTTCATGTGGGTTATGATCCACCCAGTACTTAATTAGGAGACATCTAAACTTTTCCAACTGTTTTCCAAACTAAATGTCAATTTGTTAATTTAATAATATTTTAAACATGCTTTTAGATTATGTTGGTGTTTCATCAGGCTTGATATTTGTATTGGATTCGCTCATACTCTCTATTCCATTGTTTTACCAATTTTCCATTGAATGTACAATATGAAGGAGTTAGGATTTAGAATTTCAATGGGAGGTCAATGGAGTTTAGCCTGGTATCTTGCGTTACAACTACCTGGTGCATCAGTAAATCTGGGGGAGCAACACTGCTGAACTGTTGAAAAATTACACTACCGTGGGATGCTGCAATGTTGAATCTTCAAAACCATGTTGATAGCTAGGTTCTATTCCTACATATATAAATTGTGCCTTACTTGTGATGTGTGCCAGACCATTTGCTGTTTGCATGCTCTATGACAATCTGTCATTTGGTCTTAAATTTAGATATTTCTCTTGATTTATGATCTATGTTGATGCTGAATTAAATTGACTAGCTGTTGGATCTGTATTGAATCTTAATTTTTTTAATAAACTTTTATAGTTTGACTTTGCATATTGTCTTCTGAAGGTTTCCTTCCTTTGCCATGAGTCCCCCCCCCCATCCTTTGGGACTCGAAAGGCCCTAATCCTGTGCAGCGGTGCTTATATAAAATATTGGTACAAAGTGTTAATGATATCAAATGATTAATGTTTTGTGAACTCAATATCCCTTACCTTAGTGTAGATACCCAAGCATTCTCTCCCTGGAGGTGGGTCTGCAAAACAACTGCATACCAAAAAGTCCTGCAGGACCGATCAGGCACAGTGCCTTTTGCCTAAGGGCCTGACTGTCTAGACAGTAGTGTTTAGTGAACATGTGCAGAGGCCAGCGTTGCTGCCTGACAGATGTCCAGGTCCGGGACTGTGTGTGTTAATGCAGTAGTAGCAGCCTTGGCTCGTGCAGAATGCGAGTTGAAGCCCTCGGGGGGGGGGGGGGGGGGGGGGGGTGTTGCTTCTTGGTCAATGCGTAGCAGATTTTAATGCAGATCATGATCCATCTGGAGATGGTCCGGTTCCGCAAAGCCTCTCCTTTCTTGCTCCGACATACCCATGAAAAGTTGAACAAGATTATGGTCCCAATGATGTATGATAAAGGGAGAAGGAGGAAACATATGTTGCAAACCTTTCAAGAACCTATGCGCAATAGGGGATTTGAAGAGAAATGGTTGGTCAGGAAACCGCAGAAAAGATGATATAACAGAACAATAACCCTTTAAGGTTCCCAGAGCACAGCACTGCTGGACAAGGAAGAGAATAAAGAGAAGATCCAGAGAAAGGAAGCAGAAAGGGGGTCAACCTGTTTTTCTGCACAACTTGCCACAAACTTGCCCCAACGGCAAGCCTATATGGTTTTGGTGGAGGGACACCTGGCTGCCAAAATAACACCACAGGCTTTAGGCTGAAGGTCGAAAGCTGTCAAAAATTCGCCCCTCAATCTTCACGCTAAAAGGCGGAGCGTTGACAGGTTCAGGTGTGGAACCCCTCCCCTCCCCTGCAGAAGATCCTCCCGAAGAGGCAGCCTAATCTGAGGGGAGATGGACATGTTCAACAGCTTGGGATGCCAAACTCTGAGCCCAGTACAGACCCACAAGGATGACTTGGGCCTGGCCATTCCTTTTGAATTTTTATTAGATTTTTTGAAATACATAACAAATGTCCAAATGATACCAGAAGATAATGCCTGAGGCCTCGGTACATCAAATAATGTCACAGAATACAATAACATTAGATTGAGGGATGCAGGGGAACAATATCCTGGAGATGGACACAGGGGAACAATATCCTGTAGATGGACACAATCAATTAGGCAGTTTGAAGTATCAACTTCATTAATCTAGGCACCCTATATCTTATGAAATGTAAGGGGGCATCTTCCAAATGGCAGCGGAGCGAGTGGCTATAAGAGCAGAAGTCCATCCCTTGTGTCCATTTCGCTATAGTCGGTGCCTCCGGGTCCCCCAGTACTTGGCCAGGTCTCTTTTGGTAATCACCAGGCCTAAATTACAAAACAGTAATTTCACCCAGGGGTGGTCTATATCATTTGGGATACCCAAGAGGATATATTTATGGTAATCCGGTAGCTTTGTTTCAAGTACCTTATCCAGTTCAAGCAGTAGTTTTTGCCAGAAGGGGCATATGTTCAGGCAAGTCCAAAGCATGTGATTGGAGACAGTACAACAATGCAGCCCTCCTCATTTTATATAAACGTGCTCTGTCATAATAGACTCGGTGTAGGATCGGGAGTTGGGTGAGTCATAATCTGGATTTAATCGCCACCTCCCTAGGGAACATGAGGGCAGCATCGCAATCCACATCATCCACTTCACTAATCTCAGTCTCCCAGGTGAGCCTAAGTTTCTATAGGGTATTAGGCATGTTATTATTGACATGAATATTCTGGGAGGTCATCCGTGATAACTCTGCTCCCCAAGCATGCTTAAGATGGAGGTACTTTAAATACTGTGTATTGTGGGGGGCGTGGTTAAGATGGCAATAGAGTATGAGATGCCTTCTTGGCACTCCGTCTCGCCGACAGGTCACATCCGCCGGGTCAGAGAACCTCCATAACGCTGCTCCGGACTTGACTCACCAACCAAGGCACCTAGAAGTTGCCTTGCAGCGGATGCCCTGAGGAGACAGCGGATCCCCTGAGCAGGCGGGGCAGGCCGGGCCAGGCCCGGCTCAGTATGGAGAGGCCTCCACGGGGCCTGCGATCCCTGGGTTGAGTGTGTCCTGGATTCCGGAGAGAGCAAGTCTGTGTCGGTCTGTGCTCGCCTGCCGGACCTCCTCTTAATGCCCCGCCTGCCCCTGAGGCCGTGTGAAGGTGCCTACTGACTGGTGTTGTTCCTGCTGCCCCTACGAGGGGAACACTGCTTCTGGAGCTGCTCGGAGAGAGGAGGCTGGCCGAGACCTCGGTGCCAAGCTCCCTCGTAGTAGGGCTGCATGCACTTGAGGCGGCTCCGCGAGCCACCCACGCTGCGTCCCTGGGTTGACCAGCGGAGCTGTGGCCCCCTGCTGCTGAAGGGTCCTGAAGCGGAAGGAGTGCCCTTCCACGACAGCCTTCGCTCCCTGCCCTCATTGCTGAGGCCTCAACGGCCTGCCCAAGAGGCCGCAACCCCCACAGGAGTCTGGGGATCTGCTGGGCAGTTGTGGGCGGTGCCACAGAGCAGGCGAACACCCTTGATGAGCGGTCCTTGGTGCTCACCTCTCTAGATAACTTGGTTGAGACACCGTGCTTGGTGACCCGGCCAGCTTGAGACCATATACCTCTCCGCTCACCGTGCTGGGGCTGCAACGGATTGTCCTCGGAGGTCGCGACCCCTGCTGGGCCCTGAGGTTATGCTTGGCTACCATATCTAGCATCCCTCTGGAGGCAAACCGGCGGCTCCTTGATCTGTTCCTTTGGCCTAGTGCAGACTTGGGAGCCCCCCTGCATCTGGACGATGAGAGGGCCCCACCTCTCTGCGGCGACAAGCCCTCAGAAGATGCGTAACCGGGCCTATCAGCTACCACTAAATACCTCCGGCGGGTCCCCGTTGGGTGCACAGAACATGCTTACCTGACTGGTGGGGTTTCACCTTTGTCGACAGAGCACACCCCTTGCATCGCCTTATTCAGCACTCCTTTTAAATGGCGGCAAGCAAGGGAAAGAAAGACCTCTTAGTCAAAGACTTGCTTCTCAAAGACTCCAGCTTTCATGCCAAGCCGGCCCCTGACCTGTCTGTGTCCAAGGATACAGTGGCGCTGAGGACCCGCTCACTTGTTCCATTATAGAAATGCTTGGCGCTTCCCTCTGTGAAGACCTAAAAACTATGAAGAAGGAGCTCTCTCAGGATCTGAGAGGTGAGGCGCGAAATGGACGCGCTGGGGAATAGGGTAGACACACTGGAGGTGCACAAAAAGATCGAACAACTCCAGCGGAAGATAATCCGCCTCAGAGACCAACACTTGGACCTTCAAACGCATGTAGAAGATTTGGAGATTCGCTCCCGATGTAATAACATTAATTACTTTTGCATTCGAGGGTGAGGAGAGATTGCTGTGCATTTGGGGTGGGGCGACCTGAACATAGCCTTCGACAACGCAATGGACCCCTCGGCCCAACGGCAGGGACTGTCTGGGACCCTCAAGGGAAGGGACACAATGGCTGAAAGAGATGGGTCTGATAAACATCTGGAGGGCTTTACATCTAAATACTCGGAATTATACATTTTACTCCCACTCCCATAAGATGGCTCTGAGGATAGAGTACTTCCTGGGCACCTCTGGTATTGCATCCCATACACAAACTGTTGATATACTGGCCCGTTAATTGTCAGACAACGTGGCAGTGGCTCTCACGCTCTCTCTTCCTTCCACCCGCCCTCCACCCAAGACTTGGCATCTCCGGGACACGCTTGTGCACTGCTCTGCTGTAGTCCAAAAGATCACCACGGCACAAAACGACTTCCTTGACACGGATGACAACACCGAGGCCTCGGTCACCACTCTCTGGGAAACCTTGAAAGCGGTGATATGGGGAGAGTTTATTGCGATTGCCTCTGCAGGTAAGATACGCAAGGACAAGCTGTATCAACTCTCACGACAGGTCCAAGAGCTGGAGCGTATCCATTAACGGACTTGTGCTCACCAGATCTGGTGCACTCAGATATCTGGCATAGACTTGGACAGGGCAGAACACACGGCACTCCGGTGAGGACACCCCTTCCATTTAGGGGGTAATAGATGTGGGAGGCTGCTGGCCAATAGCCTATGGGCCCAACGACAGTCATCCGGGGTCTCGTCGGTGGTCGATTCAACTGGAACGGAGCAAACTGACTACCTGCATATAGCCAAAACGTTCCGCCAATACTACGCAGACCTCGATGAGGCACAGACCCTCTCCCCGGATGCCCCTGCCTGTTACCTCTGGGAGGTCGCTACCACTAGACTAACGCTCGATCAGGCCGCAACAATGGACTCCCCGTTCCCAGTTGAGGAAGTGGTGTCTATCTCCCAGCGAAAGATGCTTAAATCCCCTGGACCAGATGGGTTCTCCACTTTTTTTTCTTTTACAAGACGTTTTGCCCCATCCTGGCTCCCATACTCACCAGAGTCTACAATGCTGTTTGGGTTTCCTCCGCGCTCCTGTTGACCATGCTGGGAGCTACATTGTCATACCCAAGCCTGGCAAGGACAAATGTCACTGCGTCTCTTATAGGCCGATTTCCTTATTGGACGTTGACCTTAAACTGTTCACTGGGATCTTGGCCCAGTGACTCACCCCTCTCATCCCAGGCTTGATAGATCGTGGCCAAGCAGGGTTTTTTCCCAATTACCAATGCGGTGACTATATGAAGGGGCTACTCCATATTATCAAAGGCACCGCGCTTAGACACAATGCATGCTGTTGTCTAACGACACAGAAAAGGAGTTTGATAGGGTTCACTGGCCCTACCTGCGAGAAACTCTTCAGCACTTTGGATTCCCTAATCGGTTTACTCAGTTGGCCCGAGCAGTTACACACCGGTTATACCTCCGTCCCCTCCAATCTGTAGAGGTATGAGACAGGGCTGTCCGCTGTCTCCCCTCTTCTTCACTCTGTATATGGAGCCGATGGCTCAAAGGACAAGCAATAGCCCTCTTATATCTCGGGGCTATTTTGGGGGGACAAACATACGATCAGTTTATATGAGGATGACCTCGCAGCACCGTTGGAAGAACCCCTGGTTTCCCTCCTGGCCTTCACAGCTGAACTTGACCTGATCACCCAGGCCACAGGATTCAAAGTCAATATCCATAATTCCCAAGCCCTCAATTTATCACTCTGGGTCCCATGCTCTCTGAGTTACAACGCTCCTACTGTATTGAATGGGCCTCGGCCGCGGTCCCCTACCTTGGGTTGCAGCGAACACTCAAAACACGGTGTCCCTTAACTATACAACCCGGCTTCAGCAAATGCAAGTGGATTTGTGCCACAGAAGAACGCATACCCTCTCCTGGCTGGGCCAAGTTGCTGTGGTAAAGATAGCTTTATTACCGGATACTTTTCCTCTTTCAAGTTCTACCGGTGGAACAACCCACCCCTCATCTCTACGCTCTCTGCAACGGGAGATGGAACGCTTTGTATGGGTGGACAAGAGTCCTCGCTTGCATAGAGACCTTTGTTACAGGCCCACAAGAGAGGGAGGTCTGGGAGTGCAGAATTTGCAAGAGTATTACTGGGCTGTGCAGCTGAGGACATTTGTGAAGTGGTCGCACCCTGAATCTGAAAAGGTTTGGCTTTTAATGGATAGGGCTATAGCGGGACAATCCCTGTAGAAGATTCCCTTCCTTCCCAATTCGGCACGCCCCAAAAGCCGATACTGGTCTCCTTTCACGCAGGCCCCTCTAGCAGCATGGGATGAAGTTTGTGGGCGAAGAGGCCTTACTTCATTCCCATCGCTGCTAACGTCCATAGCGTACAATACTGATTTCACTCTTGGCCCTTCGCTCAGTGGACACAGGAGGGTCATAAATCCATCGGACACTTCTTTGACGAGGCTGGCCTCCTGTGATTTGGGGAATCCCTGAATCCAAACAGCACTGGTACCATCAGATTAGACTCCGGGTGAAACACCCCACGGTACGGCCTCAAGCCCAACGCCATCTCACCCCTTCAGATGGTGGCTGCTATCCAAAACCTCAGATGCACACCTCATATCCAAACTATATGGCCTACTCCACCCCTCTTTGTCTGTTATTAAATCCCCAGGTCAAAGGAGATGGGAGTCCAAACTGCTGCTTTATGCAGCAGGAATGGGAGGATATTTATCATTGTGCACGCCATATCGTCCGCAATGTGGCAAGCATAGAGACTGCCACTAATCGCCACCTATTGGTATCTCACCCCCCCAGACTGCACAGGTGTAACCCTGCTCGTAGCCGGCTGTGTTGGCACAATTGTGGTACCCTTGGAACTTTGAGAAATCTGTTGTGGGATTGACCCAAGATTGCTACCTACTAGGCGTAAGTACCGGATGATATTGATGCTCACCTTGCCACACAACTGCCCCGCTTCCCAGCTTACACTATCTCAGGTTTACCTAATGATCTCACATTCCCCCTTAAGTCTCATAGGGGGCGATGGATAGGTTTGGCACTGGGAGCGGCCCTTCAGAATATCCTTTCACACTGGGGGTCAGATGTCTACCCACTCTGGTGGAATGGCATGCATTGCCTTTGGTACATCTTGAGTATGGAACGTATCTCTCTATCAAATCGGGGGGCCTCATTCCCAGATCTTTGGTGTCTGTTTCTATCTTGCTTACCACGGAATTCCGTGAACTTTCATGCCCCAAATATCTGTGGCTCCTGCGAGTCACGGAGCCTCCATTTGCTACACCTTAGAGTGTACTTTGGTGTTTACACGCATATCTTGAGCTTGAATGGGATGGATGGGTGGGGTGGATCCCGGTGTGAGGGAGAAGGGTTAAGGGGGAGTGGAGAGTTCTAGGGTTTTTTGATTCGAGATATGCTTTAGGATTGTCTCCTGCCATGTCTTGATTTCTCTCCCTTTTTGATGACCCAATAAAGAAATGTAAACATAAATGCTGGTTATCTTGTGGTGCCTGGTCATTCCCTTTCTCTTTGATAACTCTGGGCAGGAGTGGTATGGGCGGTAAATCATACCAGAGGTCTGAGCTCCAGTCGAGACAAGCATCTCCGAGCTTGAGCCGCCTTGGTACCCCCAGCGCACAGGACTGCTGGCATTGCATGTTCTTGCCGATGGTGAATAGATCTAACTAAGGCTCTCCCTATAGCTGAAATAGACCTTACACCTCCTGATGGAAACACCATTTGTGATCCGCTAGGCATCTTCAGCCGAGTTAGTCCGCCCTAGAGTTCAGGCAGCCCGCAAGGTGTTCAACCACCAGGGATCTGCCCTGATTTCCGGAATTGTCCAGAAATGCAGGGCCTCTTGACAGAGGGTCCACAACCCTACCTGCCCTTTTTTTTGCAGTACCAGACAGTGGTGACATTATCTGTGAACACCTACACCAGCCTTCCCTTGATGGAGGGTAGAAAGGCTTTTAAAGCCAGCTGGATCGCCCGGAGATGCAGAAGGTTGATGAGTCCGAGGTCTCTGATCTCCACCTCTCCGAGATGGTGTCCGCATCCCAGGAGTGACGTGTCTGTCACTACTGTCAGATCTGGTTGGGGAAGGGAGAAGCATCTGCCGCTGACCCAATCGTGGTTCGTTAACCACCACTGCCGATATTTTGCAGCTCCCTCCGAGATCTGGACAGTGTTGGAGAGACTTCCCTGATGCCATGCCCACTGGAACTTCAAGTCCCACTGCAGAGCCTGCATATGCCAGAGGGCATGTGCCATATGCAGAATGCCTTGAGGCCCAGTAGCCTCAGTTGGTCTCATCGAAATCCAGGAAACAGTCTGAAACATCGGTATCCTAGCCTGAATATCCTGGAATCGCCGTTCGGGAGGATAGGCCTGAAACTGTATGTGTTCAGAACAGCTCCGATGAAATGGAGCATCTGAGAGGGAGGACAGGTGTGCCTTCAGCACGTCGATGGGGAACCCCAGCAAATGCAGGAGGTCTGCTGTAGTCTGGAGGTGGGAGGCAGCCTGGGGCAAGCCAACCTTCAACAGCCAGTAATCTAAATAGGGAAAGACTGGCGCCCCTGATCTCTGCAGATGAGCTGCAACCACCGCCATCACTTTGGTGAACACCCGAGGGGCACTGGAAAGGCCAAAAGGAAGCATGATGAACTGAAAGAGTTCATGGCCCACCGTGAACAGCAGGTAACGCTTGTGGACAGGAAGGGTGGGCATTTTGGAAGTATGCATCCTGAAAGTCCAACACTACCATCTAGTCTCTCGGGTCCAGGGCAGACAGAAGTTGAGCGAACGTGAGCATTTTGAACTTCTTTTTGGGGAAGAAATTGAAATGGTGCAGGTCTAGAATAGGACGGTGGCCTCTGTCCTTAGGCACCAGGAATTGACTAGAATAGTAATCACAACCTTCTTCTGGCGTTGGCACCCTCTCTATGGCTGCCTTGGACAAAAGAGCCATAACTTCCTGGCGGAGCAAGGAAAGATGATCCTTCTACAGCCTCTCACAAGCAGGTGGCATGGGTGGAGGGAGAGTCACGAAGGGGAGGGAGTAGACCCTCCAGACAATCTGCATAACCCATCTGTCTGATTTAATAGACCTCCAGGTCCAACTGGGTGCACTTGATGGTAAGAGGGCAAACTATACGCGTTTGGAGGCTGAGTCTGCTAATGGACTGGCCCGATCTCTGGCTCCCTGACCCAAGAGGTCTGTGAGTACTGCGTCACTGGCAACTCAGAGGCTGTGAAGCTTGTGCACCACAGGGGCTGGGTGGGAATAATGTAGCTGGAAGCAACTTCCGTGACCACGAAAGGGGCAAAGGTGGATTGGGGTGGTGCGGGGCCATGGAAAGTCCATAGGACTTGGCCATAACCCTGCTATCCTTAACGCAATCCAGCGCTGAAACCGCCTCCAAAGAGACAGGAGCCATCAAAGGTTATGGACATCTTCTGAAAAGCCAGTAGTTCTCAGCCAGGCGAGGTATAAGGCCACTGTCAAGGAAACTGCTCTGCCCAGCGAGTCCATGGTATCCAGTCCACATCAGACAGTGAACTTAGCTGCATCCCTCTCATCTTCAACGGTCTGGGAGAGCTTGGTCCCGGCCTCCTCCAGAATCATGGGAAGCACCTGCGCAACTGAATCTCATATAGAATGGAAGTAAGGGCCCAAAAGGCATGCTGTTCATGGACTGCAGTACCAGGATGGTCGATTAAAAAAATCTTCTGCCTTAAGGCCCCTTGGATTCCCTATCAGTGAGGTGGTAGGGAATGCACCAGAATTTAAATGGAAGGTAGAGGCTTGGATCACCAAGTTCTCTGGGGTAGGGTGTTGTCTGAGGAAATTGGGGTCCCCTGGGACAGGGTGGTAGTAATTGTCCTGTTCACAGGAGCCCTTGTGCTGGGTTTAGACCAGGTCCCAAACAGGACGTCAGTATGGGCTTCATGAAAAGGGATAAGTAGTTCAGAAGGGGTACCTCCCGGTTGAAGCACTTCTGCCAAGATGTTAGTCTTGACTGCCACTAAGGGTAAGCTAAGGTCCAAGACTTTGGGCGCCCTCCTCACCACCATTGCAAAGGACGCTTCCTCCTCCATTGCCTTGGTAGAGGGGAAAAAGCCAAGTCGTCACAACACTTCATGTTTGGATCTAAAGGCTGGTACTTATCAGGGTCCAGTGACCCCCTCCAAATTATCCCCTCAGTCCTAGTCTACAGGAATAGGGCTCAGGCTTTGGCCTGAAAGGCATGGCTCCACTCGGAGCTGGAGTCTATCTGTGGGTCCAAGGGGCCCGACTGGCGCCGGGGCTGCAACTGCCAGCCTGAAACTAGTAGGGGCCTCTCCCGAACCCATGGGGCCAGAAAGTGCATCGGCGGGAACAGGCCGCTCGGAAATGGCCTCATAAACTCTGGGAAGTGCGAAGTGGACCCCGACTCTGGCTCAACCTCGGAGCCAGGTCTCCGATGTCGATGCCCCCTCATCTCGTTGCCCGACAGACGAGAAAGTCTAAGACCTTTTTGACTTTTTTGTTTTTGCGCGACTTACCCAAGTGGCCCAACTACTTTGAGTGTGACGAGGATCGTGTACTCCACAACCGATCCGGAGACCTACCTCTCGAGCGGTATCGAGTGCATTGTGACGTTGCTCGTCTGATGGCAAGAAGCTTGAGGGATCACTCACTCAAAGTCTTGGGGTGCATGTGCAGCAATCGGCACAAGTCTTCACTCTCATGGTGGCATTCCAAGCATCAGAGGCATACAAGGTGCTTGACAAGTGCTGCAAAGTATGAAGCTTTTCTTCCTATTGGACATTCCTGCCACAACAGGAAAAGAAGTCTCAACAAAGCTTCAACAAAATATCGAACAAACAGTCAAAGTGACTGAAGGGGTAGCTCTCTCCGGATCTATGCTGAATGGCATGGAAAGAAAAGAAGGGTCGTCAATGAGCTGGGGTGGTACCTATATCAGCGCTGTGCACATCACATCCAGAGCGGCTGATAATGCCACATGAAGCTGATCGCTGGCACTAAGTGACGCGCAGGGGTACTGCTCACAATTTTTTTTTTTCTGATAGAGTCTGCTTTATTTGCAGAGTTTTATATAGCGCTGGCTAGACCCGGAGGTATCGGAGCGCTTTACATGAGTATCAGTTACAGGTTACAAAAATTACATCGGTTACAAGAGCCAAGAATAAACATAGGAGAGAAACCGTGGCATACGTTGGAAAGGGGAGGTAGCCACTGGGACACGGAGGGAGGAGGCAGGGAGGGAAGGAAACATAACTGGGAGAACGAGGAAAAACTATGTCCAGTGTCCGGCTGGGTAGGTGACAGCCGATGGGGTGAACCAGAGCCAGACTCCTTTATAGCTGCCTAAACAGCTCCACCGGGCATCGGCCATGTTGCTCTGATGCCTGAGGATAATTCTAAGGTAAGGAATCTGCAATGAGAAGCTTATCTCAAATAAAGGAATCCGGTTGTCCGACACCTGATATTTATCTAGGGACATATCAAGACAAACACCACTGTTTTGATTATAAAGCGGAAAGAACACAATCACTGTAAACAAATTACCATTATATTTTAGGAGAAGCCTCATCAAATATACTTTGTAATGTTTTCTCATGAACCACAATTTTAAAAATATTTAACACACTGACTATCATTTAATAGTAAAGATGCGTGTTTAAAAATAAAGAGGACACACGACTCAAAATGAAAACTAATGCAAAACATGAGATGCAAAATTGTAACACTCAAAAACAGTTTGATGAAAAGTCAGAAATATTGTCATCATTATTATAAACCTACTTCACGCTGACGTCCGAGTATTGCATGGTTAAAAGCTGAGGCTCCTCATTACTCTGTTCCCGAGTTTTCTAAAAACAAAAAACACACTGGATTTACACCAATATTGTCAAAAAACAGTGCACAACTAAGGAGAGGGAGCACCCTGCTACTTTAAATAACTTTCCTTGTACATTTTGTACTTGCTGGTTTTTTCCAGTGGTCAACAGCCATACATGTCATTGTTGCAAAATCATGCTATGGTTGCAATACAAGTAAATTCCGTAAAGTGGAGAAAATTTTACCTTATATGAAAGTACACTGGAAAAGGAGCATATGAAACATAAACCTGAATGAATTGACCTCTCTCAGCAATTACACCCTAACCCCTCCTGAGGACATAGCGAAAGTTCCAGGAACTCGCTAAAACAATTCCATGACAAACATTTTAAACTCAATTGCGCCCTTCTAAATGAAAAGAATGTGCACCAAAGACTCACAACCTTGGTACAATGGTAGCCTAAATGCAGAAAGACACAATCGGAGGCTAGCTGAACAATTGTGGAAATTCTCTCAGTCCCTCGCACACCTCAAGCACCTGAGATCTCTGAGGAACATTTATAACAAATGCAGCATAGCTCAAAAGCAAACTTGTTTGGAAAACAACTTGAAAAAGCCAGTAATCAACCTAAAAAACAGTTTAAACTTGTCAAACTTCAATCCAATAGGCAACCCAACCCTTTACTCTGGTCTAGTCCACAGCTTAACTGCAAGGAACTTGCAGCCTTCTTCCTGGGAAAGATGGAAAAGCTTGAAAGCGACTTACAGACAGCATTGGATCACCTTCCGTTATATCACACATCAGCCTCTCTCCCCCCCCCCCCGCCCCACATCGCTAAGCTTTTGAGACGACCCCCCCAAAAAAAATAACACTTCGTAGAACTCATTCAAAACTGTCAATGAAATTGCCATTGTTAAAATCCTAACCGCACTAAAGCTGTCAAACCACATCAGAAAAAGGCTTCTTTCGAATCTCTTCAGTGAGATTAAAACCTCTATACTCCCAGTCTGGGCCAAGATAGTAAATGCTTCATTACTTTAAGGCACTATACCATACTGTCTTAAGTCTGGGCGGGTAAGCCCCATTTTTGAAAAAAACATGGCGAATTACATAGACCTAAACAACTTCTGCCCTATCTCCAACATTCTGACTCTGTTGAAGCTCCTTGAGAAATGTTTCCATGCCCCAATTATGCAATCACATAGAACAATTCCAACTTTTAGGCCAATACCAATCCGGCTTCCGTCAGAGTCACAGCACTGAATCGGCCCTAACACACAGTAGATAATGCGCTAAAAATGCTAGATTAAAATGAATCCTGCCTACAAGTCCTCATTGATTTCTCATCAGCATTTAACATGGTCCTACATTATAGTCTACTAGACTTACTGAAACACAGGATTGGGGGTTTCAGGTTCCATCCTAGACTGGTTCACCTCCTTCCTCCACAACAGAACCCAAAGAATCAAGGTTTATCAGTCCCTGTCCAAGTCTACACCTGACATATGGGGGATACTACAGGGTTCCACGCTCTCCTCCACTCTCTTTAACCTATTCATGGAGCCTTTAACCGAAATTCTGAAATCATCAAACATCAACTATCGCATGTACGCCAGGGATACTCAACTTTACCTGAAGATCTCCTTCCCTGAAGATATTGGGTCTCAACACTACACTACAAAAAAGACCAAGCTGGCTGACCTTGGCTCTCAAAACTGAAATTCTTTTAATCGTCCCACCCGATATGGCTGAATGGTGAAACATTTAACAGCTCTTAATTGCCTACCTCACGTTATAGATTACACAAGATCACTGGGAATAAAGCTAGACAATAACCTGAATATGCAGGAGCACATCAGTACAGCTACCACAGGAGCGAACTTCCAAATGAGCATCTTAAGAAAAATTAAACCCTTCCGCCCCCTCGATGACTTAAAGTGATTACCAGGTTGGACTATGGAAGAGTAATCATTTGCGGCCTTTCTAGATCAAAGTTGGCTCCACCAACTAAGATGTAATCATCATGCTAGAACTCCTGGTCCGATTGAAGGTATGCATCCCACTCCTGTCTGATGGTGTTCATTATTATAATCATGCCCTGCCACATTGCGACTCACCTCACATCTGTCATTGTTCTGAGGTGGCATTTCTTTGTGCCTTCCAAGTGAAGAATTGCCATGATTTGGGGATTTGGGCCAGTAGTAACTGAAGGTGCGGTCGATGGGGGACTACTGTTATCAGAGCATAGGCCATTAACCCCATATGATACAGTACAGTTGCTTTGTATTACTTTACTATCCCCTGATGGTCCTTGAGTTGAAGGGTGTTGCTTTAAGATATCCTTGCACAACTGTTCTACTGTTGCACACCGGAATATCAGTGGCGTGAGTTACACAGTTAAAATAGCTCTAACTTTCTCAGTGATCTTCACCACGAACTGTGTCATCCAACATGGCTGTGAGCCGACCCCATTCCTGTCAAGGCAACATATAAACTTGGCTGTAGTACATGTGAGGCATCTGCCCTTGGTCTTGTTATATTCTGTTTCTTGCAGACAACCTTCGCTTTCCCTTTACTATATGTTGTGATTCAGCACCACTATTCTCTAGGGTGTGGGCTCCATAACCTGCAAATGAGAGAGGGGTAGTAGACCCAGTGGTAGTAATAAATAGAACCGCTGACCTTGCAGGTGAAGGTGGTTTCGCAAGGGGCCAGCGACCCTAAATGCCCTAGGCATGGTCTGTAGAATTGTCGTGGTTCTTATACCACTTTTTTTGATATATGGTTTGGTCCCCCCTGAGGCCCTATGATTCCAGTGCTATTTATTGTAACTATAAATGCTTGTTTGAATTGTATCTTCCCCTCTAGCCTCATAAAGAGACTAGTGGGGTTATTCCTAGAATAAATACATATATTTTATATATATACCTGTGTGGACTACTATTTCATTTGGTTATTCAAGAGGTTATCTATGGTAAAACAATAAGCTTAACACTCCTTCAAGACTAAGCCTGAAAGCTGCTCTCCACAGCTACCACTAGGATAGCTTTCTTTAAAGGTCGTCTTTAACCTATCACCATAGGAGTCGAATTGGACTGGTACAAGGTGTCCCCTATAACTAGAGGACAGCATATGCCAGGCCAACTTCTCACAAATGGGATACGAGATGGTGTCAAGAGCAGCACTTAGGTCAAGGAGGATCAGTGTTGCTGAACCCCCTAATCCATGACCATTTTAAGACCATCTAAGAGCCTGATTTAAGTAAGCTTGCCATTGTTATAACTTCTTCCTTGCTCAAATGAGGAAATAATGACAGTTCAGTTTTGAGATTGTTAGTAGTGATCCTTTCATCTGTTAGCCTTGAAGCACAAAGAGCCTGACCGAGCATCATAGATGTTCCTCACTTTCCCCCGAAAGTGATTCGCAAGTAATACTAAGCACACCATAGATGGACCCGCTCCATAAACATCGGGTCTTGAGAACAAATGTACAATATTGTACATTTCTTTTGAGGATAGCTTAATCCTCTCAGCAAAGTCGTTCATCCAGGTTGTGCGGATAGCATGCTGATATTTTTTTAAGGAGACTTTATAGATCTGTTTGCTTGTATCACTGTAGCCGACTCCATTTCCTTTCACTTTTTTTGGTCCTCATCTTTCCCCATGGTTACCAATTGGGAGCGCAAGAAAGTTGCGTCTCCCCAAGACAACCATTGAAAAAATAAACAAGGAGGTAACATTGCTGCAGTCAAGTACCCATTGCTATTGATATCGAGGGCGCCCTAATGGATATACAGCACATGGATTTCCCCAAGCAGCTTAATCATTGGATCATGGGGGAAAAGAAGAAAAAAAAAAATAATAAAAAAAAATAAAGCCCATCGCCCGGTATACCAATTACACCCAGTTCAAACGAATCCAAAAATTTCTTTTGTCAGGATTACCAGCTCTTGTTAAATCCACTTTAGATGTTTGTAGAACTGAAGTGCGCCAATCAAACACGGTTGGTGGAGTCGGGTCCTTCCATTTCCTACAAATTTCTCTTCGGGCCAACAATATGCAATAAAAGAGAAGGTTCTTCGCCGGACCCCAAACTTCAGATGGAACTCCAAAGATTACGAGAGAAGAGGTTATCAGGACTTCGAAACCCAGAACCGATGAGAGTGATAAACTTATCGCCTTCCAATACGGGGACAGAAGGGGACACTCAAGGAAAATATGTATATCTGTAGCAGCAATCAGTCCACATTTGGGGCATGCCACTGGAATGCCCCTAGAAAACTTTGAGAGTCTCTGTGGCGAATAATAGGCCCTATGTAGGGTAAAAAGATGGTTCCTACGAAGCCAAGCAGGTTTCAGTATGTCCCACATAATCTTAAAAGATGTAAACCACAGACTCTCAATATTCTGGTCGGTAATGGTAGAGGCCCACAACAAATCTGGTAGTTTAAATTCGCCATCCATCTCTTCCAATAATAACTCCTACCATGTCGAGACCTCCTTTCGGGCTGGTGGTTTATCCAATAACTGCGTCACTAGGTTACTATCTCCTCCTAGTAAACAACTGCCCCTAGCAGAGATCTGTGAGTGTGCCCAACTTGTAATCTGAAGGAACTTAAACCTAGAGAGGCCTGGTCCTATTTTAGATAACAGAGCCTCCCATGGAAGCAAACACTCTTCCAGGAATAAATCCCCCCAGACCTCCAAACCTGCCTCCCTCAAAGGTATTGCAAGGCTATCCATCAACCAATCTGGGGAGCCTGGTGAATTCCACATTGGTGACCTATTTATAAAATAACCAATCTTTAGAGAGCACCTGAGTCTACTCCAAGTTTTTGCCATGTCTCGCAGCACCTTCAATTTCACTTTTTTTAAAAAATTTGGATCTCCAAACTTAAACAAAAATCCCTGGCGGGTCACCCCCTCTCCACTGAGTAATGCTGCAAACATACATCCAATATGAGAGTTTGTGGGCATTTTTAGCAGCATCCTGGCATGGGAAAGCTGAAATGCTCATGCATATAGTTGAAGATCAGGCGCCACTAAGCCCCCCTTCTCTCTACGCCGCCTGAGTTTTTTCCAGGCAATCCTGGGTGTATGATTATTCCATATGAAGGAGCTAATATGACTCTGTAATTTAGTTATTAGGGAAGGTTAAAAAAAAAAGAAAGATATTTTTGGCAAGATAGACATTTTTATTAAATTTACCCAGGATTGATAAAGGTAGGGAAGACCAAGATCGTATAAGTCTTCTACATTCTTTTGCAACATTGGAAAAGTTTAAAGATGCACTTTTATTTATATCTCTAACAATATCAATCCCTAAATATCGTAGGCTGGAGCTCAAATGAGCCCCAGCCACGGGTACGGGATCATTCCAAACCATTATATCAGTTTTGGAAGCATTGATCTCATATCCTGATATTTTCCCAAAATCACGTGCCAAAGCGATCACTGTGGGGAATGCCGTACTTAACTCGGAGAAGACCAGGATATCATCCGCGTATAGGGCTACCCTCTTCTCCCACCCCCCATAAGTAAAAGATTTAATATTACGCTCATCCCTCAGCCGTTGAGCGAAGGGTTAAATATATAGATCAAATAGGAGGGGGGAAAGAGGGCAGCCTTGACGCGTACCACGCGATATGTTAAACGGCATGGACAGCTCTCCGTTTATCAACAAGGAGGCAGAAGGATTCTGATATAGGAGTTTCACAGTTCGCCGGAATCTCTCCCCGATGTTAAACCTACTCAAGACCCTCGACAGGTATGCCCAGTTCACCCTATCTGACAAGACTGACGTTAATATTTTATAGTCGGAGTTTAAGATGGAAATCGGTCTATATGAACCGCAGCTGGAAGCAGGCTTTCCTGGTTTCAATATAAGGGTTATGGAGGCTTTATTCCACGAGGAGGGAAGAGACAAACCTTCCCGAAAGATCTGATTAAACAGAACTGTAAGAAAGGGGAGGATTTTTGACTCCAAGGCCATATATATTTCAGATGGCAAGCCATCCGGACCCGTTGCTTTACCCTTTTTACACTTTAAGATAGCACGCCTAACCTATTCCTGTGTAATTGCATGATCCAAGGAAATGCTCTGTTCAGGGGTCAATTCTGGAAAGGATATATCCTTCAACCAATCCTCCGATTGTGCTTCATCAATATTCTTATCTTCAGGATATATATTACTAAAGAAATCCCAAAATGCTCGTCTAATATCTTCGTCAGAAGAATATATTACTCCCCCAGAGATGACTGAGTCTATATTATTTCTAACCTGGTCGGTTTTTACCTTCCAAGCTAAGAGCTTCCCTGCTCCCTCTCCATATTGGAAGTGGACTAATTTGCTCGCTTCCCACCTCTCGAATCCGTGAATTCAATACAGAGTCTAATTCTCCTTTCAAAACAACTAACTTACACTGCCATTCCTGTAAAGTGTTAGCAGGAGCGTCCGGATATAGCTCTATTTCTGCCTGTATTTTAACCATCTCAGCTTCCAATGAGGCTACCAACTCTATAGATCCTTTTCTTGTATGTGGCCTTGTTCGTTATCATGCCTCTTAAAGATGCCGAGCCAATATTATTATCCCAAAAATTCTGGACTTCAATTTGGAGAGAGTTAATAACCTCGGACGATAAAAGCAAAGAACGATCAAAAGACCAGCTTCTCGTAGGGCTTTTGAAAAAGCCCCCCAATTCTAAATATATTGCTGCGTGATCCGAAAGGTGAAATGGGAGATACACGATACATTTAGTCGAGCTAGCCAATTTTTGACTAATCAAAATATAATCAATTCTCGACTGATGGTGATACTTGTAGTTGCGGAATGTAATTGCTCTTTGTTGCCCAAATTTTACCCTCCTGATATCAATATAGCCTAACTGTTTCATATTGTCAAGCAGAGAAGACCTAGTTTTAGACAAAGCTAAAGCTCTACTAGACTGGGATTTATCCAGTAGGGGATCTAAGACTATATTAAAGTCTCCTGCTATGATGGTTGGCTCTGGAAACAAAAGCAAGTGGGAGATGGGAATATGCTACTTACCAGTATGCATCTGTTCTTGGCATGTAGAGCTGCAGATCTATACACTTTTGCATAGATCGCCATCTGGTGTTGGGCCCGGATGTTTGCAGTTTGTTTTTCCTCTTGGAAAGTCTTTGGAAGTCTCGAGGTCGGTGACTCCTCCTTTGGTTCGTATTGCGCATGGGCTTCGGCTCCACCCTCAGATTGTTTTTCGCCAGTAGGGAAAGATGGAGCGTAGTAATAACAGTAAAGAAACCCATGTGTGTTGTTAGACTGGAACTGATACTGATACAGGTAGCTGGGGAGGCGGGTGGGCGTGTATAGATCTGCAGCTCTACATGCCAAGAACAGATGCATACTGGTAAGTAGCATATTCTGTTCGAGGCATATGAGCTGCAGATTATACACTTTTGCATAGACTATATAGCAGTACCCAACCCTAGCGGCGACCACCGGCATCCGTTGCAGTGGTTTGGAACAGTGTTTTTAGTACAGCGTGGCCCACACTAGCTTGTTGCTTGGTTTGCACATCTACACAGTAATGTTTTGTGAAAGTGTGCGGTGTTGACCATGTCGATGCTTTGCAGATGTCATCTAATGGTATGTTCCCTAGAAAAGCCATAGAAGCCCCCATCTTCCTTGTAGAGTGGGCTTTAGGGGGAACAGATAGCGTTCGTTTTGCTTTGTGGTAGCAAATCTGTATGCATTTTACAATCCACCTAGCTATCCCGGATTTAGAAATAGGGTTGCCTTTATGTGGTGGTGAGAGAAAGAGACAAATAGCCGTTTGGTTTTTCCGAAAGGTTGTGTTCTTTGGATATAGTAAAGTAAGGCCCTTTTAACATCCAGTGTGTGTAAAGCCCTTTCCGCAACAGTTTGAGGTTGTGAGAAAAAAACTGGTAATTCTACCGATTGGTTGAGATGGAAGGGAGAAATGACTTTGGATAGGAATTTTGGGTTGGTGCGGAGTACAACCGTGTTCTGATGCATTTGGAGAAAAGGTTCCTGTATAGTGAGTGCTTGTATTTCACTAACCCTTCTAAGGGAAGTGTTGGCCACTAGAAAAGATGTTTTCCATGTGAGAAATTGCAGCTCACATTTATGCAATGGTTCGAAAGGTGGTCCCATTAGCCTTGTGAGAACTATATTTAAGTTCCAGACAGGTGAGGGTGGTACTCTGGGTGGAATTACTCTTTTGAGGCCTTCCATAAAGGCTTTGATGGCAGGCACCCTGAAAAGTGATAGGTGCTGCCTGTTCTGTAAGTAAGCAGCAATTGCTGTGAGGTGTAACCGAATGGATGTATATGCTAGGTTACACCTTTGTAGATGGAGCAAGTAACATATGATGTGTTGTATGGACACATTTAGAGGGTTGATTGTGTTGTTATGGCAGTAAACAACAAATCTTTTCCACTTTGCAGCATAGCATGCCCTAGTAGTAGGGCGTCTAGCTTCTCTGATAATCCTGCAATCAGGGGGAAGGTTAAGGTATCCGAATTCTAGGACCTCAGGAGCCAGATCGCAAGGTTGAGCTGAGCTGGGTCCGGGTGCCTGATCTCTCCATGGTTCTGGGTCAGGAGGCATGGTGAAAGGTGTAACTTTTGGTGTGGTACTACCGAGAGTTCCAGCAGTGTGGTGTACCACGGTTGTCTGGCCCATGTTGGAGCTACCAGGATGAGCGTGAGGGAATGCTGTTGTAGCTTTCGCACCACTAATGGAATTAGTGGGAGAGGTGGAAAAGCGTATACAAATTTGTCTGACCAGTTCATCCATATCGCATTGCCTTTGGACAATGGGTGTGGATATCTGGCGGCGAAGCTTGGGCATTTTTTGTTTTCGTGGGTGGCGAAGAGGTCTATCTGAGGATGCCCTCACTTCTGAAAGAACGGGTGAAGAACCTGCGGGTGAAGTTCCCACTCGTGGATCTGCTGTGTTTGTCTGCGGAGCAGATCTGCCACGGTGTTTTGGACTCCTGGGACGTGTTGGGCCAGGAGAAAGATTTTGTGCGGAATTGCCCATCTCCATATGCTCTGTGCTAGTTGAGAGAGCTGTGGAGAGTGTGTGCCCCCCTGTTTTTGAATGTAGTACATGGCAGTCATGTTGTCTGTGCGAATGAGTACTGCCTTGCCTAAAATGTGCGTCTGGAAGGATTTTAGGGCTAGAAAGATTGCCAGTAACTCCAAATGGTTGATGTGGAGTAACTTCTGTTGCGGCGTCCATGTGCCCTGCACTGTGAGATGTAACAGATGAGCTCCCCAGCCGGAGAGCGATGCGTCTGTTAGGATTATTTGTGGAACCGGGTCCAGGAACGGTCGACCTTTGGAAAGGTTTGTGGTGTTCCACCACTGCAGAGAGCGAAGGGTGCGACCGTCCACCAACACCAGATCTGTCAGTTGCCCCTGGGCCTGGTTCCACTGGCGCGCTAAGCACTCTTGGAGTGGACGCATCTGGAGTCTTGCATGGGGCACTATGAAAATGCAAGAGGCCATCATCCCTATCAGTTGCATAAACACTCTTGCTGGGAGAGAGTGTTGAAGTATGAATTTTTGACACAGAGCCTGTATGTTTGCAATCCTGGCAGGATTGAGATAGGCTATGGCTTTTGAGGTGTCTATGGTGGCACCGAGGAATTGTTTTGTGTGTGATGGTATCCGGTGGGACTTTTGGTGGTTCACCGTGAAACCTAGCTGGTGAAGTAGTTGGATTGTAGCGGCGGTGTGGAGCACACATTGGTTGTAGGACGTGGCTTTTATTAGCCAGTCGTCCAAATATGGGAAGACGTGAATGTGCTGTCTTCTGAGGTGTGCCGCCACTACTGCTAGGCACTTAGTGAATACCCTTGGTGCTGTTGTGACCCCGAACGGGAGCACCTTGAACAGGTAGTGTTGCCCGTCCACTACAAATCTGAGGTACTTTCTCTGAGCACGGTGTACTGGGATGTGAAAGTATGCGTCTTTCAAGTCCAGTGTGGTGAGAAAGTCGTTCTGGGAGAGGACTGGAAGAACCTGTTGAAGGGTTACCATGTGAAAATGGTCTGAATGTATGTAAGTGTTTAGAGGTCTGAGATCTAGAATAGGTCGTAGAGTCTAGTCTCTTTTTGGAACCAGAAAGTACAGGGAGTAGACCCCTAAATTTTGCTGATTGATGGGGACTTGCTCTATGGCTTGTTTTTGCAGGAGGGAGATTACTTCCTGTTTTAATAACGTGGCATGTTCTTGTGACATTGGGCGTTGCCTGGGTGGAATGTTTGGGGGGTAGATGTTAATTCTAGGCAGTACCCTGAATGAATAATCTGGGTCACCCATCTGTCTGAGGTGATGGTCTCCCAGACGTGAAGGAAATTTTGTATTCTGCCCCCGACCGGAGTGGGGTGGTCTGGAGGGAGCGGGGGACAATCATTGGGTAGGCGGTGTGGCAGAGCGGGCGGTATTTGTTTTGCCTCTGCCTTTATTATTATTGCCTCTGTAGCCGCCTCTTTGATAACCCCTTGTGAAGGTGGAATGAGGAGGGGATTTGTAGGACGTGGATGCGCTATCTGAGGAGTAGCCTCTACCCGTGCCCCGAAAGGAAGAGCGGCGTAAGCAGCGCCTAGGAGTGTGTGACTGTAGTGCTCCCATGGATTTCGCCGTATCGGTGTCTCTCTTCATCTTCGAGGGCTTCATCAACTTTTGGACCAAATAAATGTTGTTGATCAAATGGGTGGTTCAATATGGAGGCTTGCACCTCAGGTTTAAAACCTGTAACTCTTAGCCAGGCGTGGCGACGGAGGACACTGGTGTTTATGGCCCTGGAGGCTGTGAATGCCGCATCTAGGGCACAGCGTATAGAGGTATTAGTTATGGTTTTTCCCTCTTGAATCAATTCATTAGCCCTATTTCTGTATTTTTCAGGGAGAGGGTGCATGATGGTTTCTAGCTCATCATAATGCGCTCTGTCGTATCTGGCCAATAGCGCTTGAGTGTTGGCGATACGCCATATATTGGCGGCTTGTGACGCAGTGTGATTCCCTGACACGTCTAGGAGCTTGGACTCTTTGTCAGGTGGTGGTGCTTCGCCTGACGCCTGAGAATTTGATCTCTTCCTAGCTGTAGATACCACTAAGGAATCCAGTGGTGCAGGGCCTTTAATGTATGCAGGATCTGTGGGGGCGGCTTTATATTTTTTATCTATACATGGGTTTAGGAACCTAGCCCTGACTGGGTCTTTAAACACCTCTGGTGCATGTTTGATTACTCCTTTTAGCATAGGTAGTATAGCAGTAGACCTCTGTGCAGTATCGAAGGTGTCTAGGAGAAAATCTTCCTCTACTGGGTCAGTATGTAGCTCTACCCCGTGATAATGTGCCGCCCTCTGTAGTAGGTGGTGAAAACCTAATGAGTCTTCTGGTGGGGATGGCCTGGATGGATAAAGGTCATCCTGTGGGACATCTGGGATGTCCGGATTGTTATATTCATCCCATGGGTCTGGGGATCCAGTAGGGGTGGGGTCTTGTGGGTCCCCTTGATCATCATGGTCTGGAGACCGGGTCGGGGAACGATGAGGCAGAGGCGGAGAAGGTGGAGGTGGGGAGGGTGGAGGTGGTGGAGGAGGTGGGGAAGGCACTCTGAAAGGGAAGGTAGCACAGTCCTTCCTCTTTGGAGGTGGAGCTGGTTTGTCCAAATGTCTCTTTTTTGAAGACAGTGTCAAATGTCCAGTTTTTGGATCCTTGGTAAGTGTCTTTTGCAGAGGATCCGGTGTGAATAGTTCTTGCGACCCTGGTTGTTCGGTCGGCGCCGAGGTTTTCGGGGCCGACGGCTTTTTAGGCTTGTCTGTGCCGTGCTTTTTTGGGACCTCCGATTTCTTTTTCGGTGCCGAGGGAGGCTTCGGCCCGGGAGTGTCAGCGGCGAGGGCCTTATGATGTTTGGTCGGCACCGAGTGGGCGGGTTTCGACACTGAGGGCTTTGGTGCTGAGCTCGGTGTGGAGGTGGAGGCAGATTTCTTTTTTTCTTCGGTGCCGAAGGGTGTTTTTCGGCACCGCTGGTAGGCTGGCTAGAGCCCGAGCTGCCGGAAGATTTAATAGGCTTCTTTACCGGGCCCGAAGGTGGGGTGTTGGAAGCAGTGTCCTTGGTCTTGCCTAGGCTCGAAGGCGTGACTGAAGCCTTTTTGGGTATCGGCGCGTGTGTGGGAGGGGGTATAGTACTCACGACCCTCTGCGCCGGGGTGATGTCCTCCACATCTGAGTCGTCGGCCTCGGAAGCACTGACAAGGTTGTCGTCATCTTCTTCGGTGTGCTGCTGTCCCGGAGCTTCGACGTCGTCCCTGAAGATGTCGACTGGAGCGGAGGTCGAGGAGTGCGCCATGTTGCGTCTGGCCCTTCGATCTCGAATAGTCTTTTTCGATCTAAAAGACTTGCAGGCGGGACAGTCTCGAGCCTTGTGTTCAGGGGAGAGGCAGAGGTTGCACACCTCATGAAGATCGGTGTAGGGGAATTTGGACCCACATCGAGGGCACTTCTTGAAGGGAGTTCTTTCCATCAGCCGAGACCGGAGCCGGGATAGGCCCGAAGGCCGCCGTAGACGACTGGAATCGAAGAAGTGTCGAAGAGAAGGGGATTAAGATGATTTGTTATCTGAAGAATCTCGATGAGCGAGGATTTTGCGTCGATCGTTGAACTGGAAAAGTTCGGAACCGGAGCGCGAAGTATTACATCCGAGCCCGCTGGCGGAAAAAAACTATCTGAGGAGGGAGCCGAAGCCCATGCGCAATACGAACCAAAGGAGGAGTCACCGACCTTGTGACTTTCAAAGACTTTCCAAGAGGAAAAACAAACTGCAAACATCCGGGCCCAACACCAGATGGCGATCAATGCAAAAGTGTATAATCTGCAGCTCGTATGCCTCGAACATAGTTTTTAGGACTGAAGGGTCATCACAATTAGGGCCGTAATATCCTACTATAGTAATAGGAGATCCAGCTACTATTACCGATACAATAACCCATCTACCACCTGGATCCACCATCTTAGAAATTAATCTAGCTTTTACAGATTTCTTTAAAAAAATTGCTACACCCCTAGTATGTGATGTTTGCGAGGTCGACACCCAAAGGTCAATCCATCTGTTGTTTTTGACTACTGAGAGCAGCTCACAATCCGTTAAGTGTGTCTCCTGGAGTATAACTACCTGCGCATCCCAGTCACGCAGATATTGCATTATCTTATTCTTTCTTGGGCTAGTGCGCAGGCCGTTAATATTCCAAGATATAAACTTCAAGTTATTCATGACAAAGAGATCCTCTCCCCATCAAAATCACCCTCTTCATACAAAAATAAACCCGGTAGCTACTCCCACACTTCATGACCACACTTCTACTACAATAACTACTCTCCAGAACATAAGCTAAAGCGAGAGCGAAAATGAGGAATTTTTTTGTTTTTACCCAATGCAAACCTACCCTGTGCCCTACCCGACCCCACCACCGCCGCCCCCCCCCCCCCCCCCCCCCGTGGAAAACCCATACCCTTACCCTGCCTATCTGGAATTTCCAGAAGGTGGTGCCACCTCACTTACTCCCGTCCTAACCAACTAAGTCTAGTAGCCGTCTGCTGTTTGCATGCTAATATAAAAAAGTACCAATACGTGTATATACTACTAGATATCTATTCTCAAAATACCTTTTTCATAACATTTCGAAAAAAAAAAAAAATCATATATTAACACTGACTGCCCTGATGTCCCCTTATCTTTCCCCATGATCATTAATAGCTCATCTGCTGCCGGCACCGATGGAATATTGTGCATCTTATTTTTATACATAATTTTCAATGCAGCAGGAAAAACTAACTGGGCTACTGCGCCATAGCCTCTGAAAGCTTCAAGCCATTGTTTATCTAAGGTGGACCTAGAGAGATCAGACCGAATCTGAAAGTTATATCCCTTCCCACTCACAGATTTCTGCTTAAGGGCCAGATTGAGAATTGTCTCCTTAAGAGAATAAGTATGAAAGTTCACCAAGATCTTCCTTGGCTTGGTTCTTTGAGGATTTTTCTTAAAAGGCTCTCTGTGGATACGTTGAATATCCAAGGATAGTTCTTCCACTGATTGGTCTAACCTTAGAGACTCTTTCAACAATAGGATAATGTATTTCTTTATATCTGAGCCTTCACTATCTTCCGGGACATTTAAAATGCGGAGGTTATTTCGTCGAGCATGATTTTCCAATGTTTCCATCCTCGCGGCCAACATCAAGTCCTCTTTTTTGAGCTTAACAATATCTGCCTTAGCTTCATCTAGGTACAGGGACAGCTCTGTTACAGTGCTTTCCAGTGTTTCTGTTCTTATAGACAGACAACTGATCTTATTATCTAGGGACTCACAGAAACTTCTTATTTCCAACTGGTTTGCTGCTGATGTTTCGAATCCTTTTTTAATGTCTGCAGACAGAGATGCAAACATACCTTGAAGAGAGTTAATTGAGGATGATGGTGCCCTATACTGGTCCTCGTCTCTGGGGCCAGAGAGAGGAGATATGCAGTCTTGGGAAACTCCGTGTTGTGGAGCCTCACTACTGTTACTGGACACTCCCTGTAGAGAATTAGGAGAAACTGCTAACGGTGTTAAATCTGAACCCAGGGCAGGAGAGAGGAGAGGATACGACAGCCCCAGATTTGCCGAAGTTCTGTTGGAAGACTCACTTATATTTAGAGTACCATTTGCCCTTACGCCCCCCTCCGTCATCCGACCCACATCGTCTAAAACAACCTCATCTGTGATGGTTATGTTATTTTCCAGGACCACAGCCATGCCTCCAGGTATATTCGCAGAAACTACGGAAGTCACCTCACATGGATCTAGAGAGGCCATAGGGGTCAGCTCGTTCCCTGAATATTTTTTCTCAAGATTTTACTCTGCGAGATGTAAGACCTGTGGGACAACTTTAAAGTAGGATCGAAGGGACGGGGTTATTTTAGATCCTGCGTTGTTAGTGGATTTGGGTATGTAGAAAACAATGGTCCTGAGCAGACACTAAATTTTACATAAAATTAAATATAGACCACAATGGGTTACTATACACATCCAATGTCCAGCCGGACAGGGGATTTTTATTTTTCAGATACTAAAGGATATGGTCAAGGATAATGAAAACACTACATTTATCGTGGGGCACAATCCTGCACCCTGACCTGCCATATGTGATACCCCCTATGTCCTCAATTGGGGCGTTAAAAACCAGGCAAATGTTATAAATTTAGTCCTGAAGATGATCCCGTTAATCAATGAGCTTGGGATCGAAACGTCGACTTTTTCAAAATAGTGCCACAAATATCCATTGTGCTTACTCGTTGTGGTCTCTATTTTGTCAAACTTGCTATAACTTCATTTATGCTTGCAAGTTGCAACGGCTCTCAGTCTATGCCTGTAACTGTTGTTTGTCCTAAACTGTCTGCATTGTTATTCCCTTTTTTTCCCCCGCACGTTCCCCATGCTGTAGGGTGCAGGATTGTGCCCCACGATAAATGTAGTGTTTTCATTATCCTTGACCATATCCTTTAGTATCTGAAAAATAAAAATCCCCTGTCCGGCTGGACATTGGATGTGTATAGTAACCCATTGTGGTCTATATTTAATTTTATGTAAAATTTAGTGTCTGCTCAGGACCATTGTTTTCTACATATATACTTGATACCCGTGGTCCCTAGCCATTTTTCGGGTTCCCTCGTTTGTATAAAATACGGTTAGTGGATTTGGGGTTATTAACAGCCCTGCTAGTTTTATTAGTATATGCTCTTTTAGCTTTAACCTGCCCCGTTAGAAAGGATGAAACTTTCTTTTTATTCGTAAAGTTTAAATCAGGATTAGGTTGCTCGAGCTCCACATTGAAGACTGAATCTGGGGCGGTTTTACTTTTTGCGGTTTCAATTTTTTTTCCTTCTTAATCTCCTTAACCCCCTTGCAGGTTAATCCAACCTTCCCTTTTGCTTCCCCTGAGTCTTCCACAACAGCTTCGCTGCCCACGGGTTCAAAACAATTCAAGGAGACACCAGCCCCCCTCTTGGAACCTCCTACCAGCGTTGTGGTCTTGCAACTGATCTCCCTCTCTCCATTCGATGTACTGGCACAGGCACCGGCAGAGACTCCGGCAGAGACTCCACGCGAGTCTCGAATGAGGCTGTGGATTTTTCGCCATCGCCGCAGCTCCAGGGCGGCCAGACACCAATGCCGCAAGCCTGCGACAGCCCACTGCGGCTCCAAAGAAGCGGAGCAAGGCTGTATGAAACGCTGTAAGAGACGCTGCGGAAAGGCTCGATCTGTTGAATCCGGAGAGCCTCGTCCCGCCCCGTCCACACACATGGGGCTCAGCGCGGGCGTGCAGGGGAGGCAGAGATGCAAACACGGAAATATCAAAATATACAGGTGCCCAATAAACAGAAACACTCCGGCCCCCAAGAAAAGGTACCCAGAGATAAAAAATAACGGGCCACGGCAAGTAGACGACTTAAATTTGTTAGTTGAAAAAGACTGCTGGACGGGAGCTCATGAGCGGAGCACCACGGCAGCTCAGCTCGCCACCGCCATGTTCCCCCCCCCCCCCCCAAAAAAAATTTTTTAAAGGTATTAATCCATCCAGGGCTCAATTAATCCAATTTTTGAGTGCTGAGTGGGACATAGAAGCATCCATGTGGTCTACTTGGCGTAGGACTAAATTTTGTAGTGCCAGTTCCCACCTGGTTGTATCTTATTTAGACATTATATATGTGCAATATATAAAGGCTATCGCCGAGCATGAGAGAATTGAGTATATTTGAATTGTGGGAGACTATAATGCGGCTATCTAATCATATTATAGCCCTAATTTCCGATAAGAGAATGGGAGGAGACATTGAATATTCCCTCCGCAATTTTTCTGGCTGGTGCCAGGGTAAATAAGAGTCTTTATTGTTGGAGGCATGTAGGGAATACTAGGTTATTATAGCCAATAGCAGACTAGATAATTATATTCTGGATCACTCTTCTCATAATGCATGTTCCTCGACCTCGATAATTGATTGTCATAGGTTCATACGAGGTTTTCCTTGCCGAATTGAAGGTGATTAGTAATACCTGGAGTTATCATATCTTATCACTCATTATTAATCGTAAACCAGAAATTATACCTACCTGGATGATAAGTGAAGAAAGTGAGGTACACCTGAATTCTGTGAATGGAAGGGTAACCTGGAACATGCAAAATGAGGCTCTAAAGGTAGAGTTAAGAAAAGCTATAGAGGAAAATTCCAAGCATGACTGGATATCTCTAAATACTTTTCTAGAAGACATGGGAATACGGATGAGGAAAACCCAGATCATTCCAGATAACTCAAGGGAAGGAATTAGGAAGCAGGCAAAAAGTTTCAATAAAGCCTTCATTTTTAATAAACTGATAAATAATTGCACAGACGGCAATTTATACACTATTGAAGTAAACAGAAGTTAATAAGTCTACTAAAAATGAGATCTAGGTGGAAGCTAGCACAAAAGACAGATCAGGCAGATACAATCTAGGTTAAAATTATAGAAGCAGTGAAACAAATTGTAGAACCATTTGGAACATCATTGGGGATTGTAATGGAAGGCCTAAAGTTAATAATAATCCTTGTTCTGAATAGTACACCTACATTTCCTCTCTGTATGCTCCAAATAATCTGGAAAATAATTTTATTGGTATCTTTCCCTCTGACATTAGACCAGTGGATTCGGAAGATATTTCTGCCAGGAGTATAGACGCAAGAGGTCCTGACCAGTTGCCGATTGCAACCAAAGTCAGAGCTAGACTTATGGGCTAGCTATCTGAAAGCATTATTTAAATATTGCTTCTTAACTGGAGTGATACCAGACTTTGGTGAGGAAGTATCATTCTCCCAGTACATAATAAAGGCTCCATCACTGCTCCTAGTAATTGCAGGCAAATTACGATGCTGTATGTCACTGGGAAAATATTTGCTAAGTGTGTCTTAAATAATTTACAGTGCTGGGTTGAGGAAAAGAAAATGGTGCCTTGGAACAAGCTGGATTTAGACCAAACTACTCCACATTAGATAATCTAACTGCATTGCAAGTAATCCTGGAAAAATATGTTCAGTGGAGGGGTAAGCCTGTCGACGGGGGGCTAAATTCTTTTTTTTTTTTTTTTTTTTACAGCTTTCGACCACGTTGACAGGTCCATCCTGTGGAGGAAACTTAGCGCCATGGGTTAATTATTGCAATGCACAATTTACATGGTGCCACGTCATGCTTGGAGGCAAGAGTAGCATTACCACAAAAATGGACACCAGCAAAGGCTTAAAACAAGGATGCCTATTGGGCCCTCTTCTGTTTTTGCTACATATTGCTGACCTGCCAGGATTGATGGGCAGGGTAGGTGGAGATGCTTTCAAATTGGGGCCACATCCTCTGCGTATGTTACTATATGTGGACGATATTGCCTTATTAGAGCTGACACCTAAAGGGCTACAGAATCGTCTTCATTTTTCATCGTCCTATGCTGAAACTCATTTTTTAAAGGTGAATATAAATAAAAGTAAGGTTATGAAGTTTCGCGCAAGGGGTTATTGTGCACCTTAGAAATCTAACTGGTGTCTAGGTAGTACAACTGGAAATGGGCTTGTGAAGCACATTCATATGGCGATTGGCAGCTGTAATACAGTGGGGTCATTGTGTTCTCCATTCAAAAGAGGATACCCTCAATGTTATTAGCCATAGAATGTTTTGCACTTCTAAGACGAGATGGTTCATTAATAACAAATCTTCGTTTTGAGCAAGTAAGGTAGATCTGCAAAATATGACCTATTACCAACGTAAAAAATCATAAAAAAAATCTAGGAAAATAAGTTCAATAGAAAATGACATTAGATCCTGTGGTAAGAAACAGAGGTACTGTTGAGGTGCCAGTACTACAACCTTATTTAAGATGGAATTTAGATCAGAGTGAATAGATGCATATTATTGTGTGGGCTAACTGGTTTACCGTTTAAACAGTGTGACTGGTGCGTGGCAGCACGTCAAATGGGGAGACAGATCATGGGCTTTTGTATAACGATGCCGTACAAACGCTAGATCATGTTTTAGTTTTGTCCTGCACTAAAATTTCCCCAATATAATTTTTTTAAAGCCGCTTTAAAAAAAAATGGCATCAAAATGGCAAATGCAGCAATTCAGCTATTATACTGTCCAGCAAATGAACCGATGTCTTGCAAATGTTTTAAATTCTTTACTCTCTTCTTAAAAAGGCATTGAGTGATGAAATGCTTATGTTTTGTTGTTGCTCTCACTGAAGATGTAAATCTTTAAGAAACTTGAAAACTTGAGGCCCTTCCTCCTGGCGATCCTGAAGACATGGACTGACCTGGGTTGCTGCTACTCTGCAGTCCTGGAAAATGGCAGGAGGACCAAATCGCAATTGTCTTGTGGTATTTCACACCAGGCCTACAGAGCGAGATGATGGAGAGCAGGGGACTAGCTAACACAGATTGCACATGTAATCACAATAGTGTCGGAAGACTGTAACCTGGTACTAGACACAGAACTAGATAGGTTACATGTGGTCGGATACCGCCAGGCAAGGATACACAATCTAAAACATTTTGGGGGCGATGGAACTGAGAGACTGTGGTATGACGCAAGGTTTATCGGTCGTTGCCACTTGTATGTGACTGGGATGGTGGTTTCCATGTCCCAGCTTGACCATCTCTTGGTCTCCCTGTTCCAGTGGGGGGCGCGATATACGGCTCCACCTACTTACCCAAGGGCTTCGACAACCTTTTTCCGCTATTCACATGCCTGGGGGACGGCCCCTGAAAGACCAGGAGTCCTGGAGGCTAGATCCCTGGAGATTCAGCGACGGGGGCACAAATAAACTCCTGGCCTCTGTTACTATTTCAAAGTGAATGTCAACTCCGTCCCCTCTGATGTTACTATATGGGAGGCTTACAAAACAGTACAGAAGGGCAATCTGATTGCTCACATAACTGGGAAAGGAGGAAGGCAGAAAAAGAGGTCACTGCACTAGAAGCACAACTAGCTCAACAATAGTCTGACTGCGAGGGTTCTTCTACTCCCGATTAACTGCACCAATTGGCAATCAGGAGGGAAACTGATAGCGTTTTTGGTGTAATGAGAGGAGGGTGGGAGAGGGATAGAACATCATAGTGGACAGCCAGAGAGCTCCTCAACGCACACCACACAACAATTTTGGGACTATCACAACACACTTGGCAGATCTTTACGGATTAGGCGTGAACTTCCCTGCATAAGACCTCCAAGCATTTGTTGAGCACCTCCCCACCCTGGTGCTGTCCCTTGCTAACACGGAGACCTTAGATAGAGAGATTCAGACAGAAGATTGTTGAGGCAATATGGCAACTCCAGGGAGGAAGGACACTGGGACCTAATGGCTTCCTGCTGGAGTTTCACAGATGTGTGACACGCCTGGTGACTGAGCAGATGCGAAGGATGTACTATGCGGCCAGAAAGGACAGCACACTTTCCCTAGATTTGAGAACCACCACAGAGCAGGTGTGACTCATATAGGCAATTACCTCACTAAGCACTGAGGATAAAACTGATAGACCCAAACCAGTCAGGTTTTATGCCCAAAAGATCCACCTACCAGAACCTGAGTAGACTCTTTGGCTGCTTGGCGTGGAGGCATAGTGTGGCAGAGCTTGTGTGCTGCTTTCCCTGGATGCTTGGAGGGCATTCGTCTTGGTCTAGTGGTATTTCCTGGGCAGAACTGGGTAAGATGGGATTTGGAAACAAATTTGCGTCATGGATCAAACTGCTGTACACACTTCTGCCAGCCAGGGTGAGTGTGAATGAGACACTGCCCCAGAGATTCCCCATAGGATGAAGGACACAGCAGGGATATCCGCTTTCTTCCCTCCTCTTTGCAGTGGTCCTGGAGAGGCTGGCGTGTTGGGTCAGGGCGGATGCCCAGCTCAGAGGATTTAGATGGTTGCCCTGTACGTGGATGAAATCCTATTGTACTTAGCTGTACCCTTACAGACTGTGCCCTGTATCCCCTTGTCCCTGAGGGGTAGAGCTACCCTGTATAAAATGATCACACTCCCTAAGTTCCTTTACCTGCTCCAAAACACAATGATTGATATCCTAGACGATTTCTTTAAATAGTTAGATGTGACCACACAAACCCTACTGTGGGAACCAATGCTTTGCGCTACTGACCATGACTAAAAGCCCATTTCATGGGGTGATCGGCCTACCTAATATTCAGCTATTTACTGGGCCGCACAATTACAAGTAGTCAACAACTGGACATTTTCCCCACAGACTGAACCCTCTGAGTGCAGACCTGAGATGGATGTCCCTCGAGATATTTATGGATATCTGTACGATGACTGCAGACCATTCAAAGGCCCCTCAATAAAGACTTGGTGAATAAAGTTTGGAAAACGGTGACAAGAAGGGGGAAACTCTACTTGGAGACACCCCCCCCCCCCCACCCACTTGTAAAATTCACCTATCCTGAGGGACCTGCAGGGGTAGGATTGGGGACACCAGTGGTCCTTGACGGGGATCTTGAAATTAGGAGATATATAGGGCCCGTGGGCCTGGTCCCCATCTCACATTTGCAGACCCAATATGAGCTGACAACTTCCCAATAATATTGCTACTTACAGGTCAGACATGCAGTCATGAAACAGACAAACTAAGTGACATTGCTGAAGAATTGCTGCTACAATACTGCCTTTCGCTGTTCTCGCTAAATAGTCAACTGAGCCCTCTCATATTCAGGACATTCATAGCTAATTGCCAACCCCCTCTAGCCAAACAAAAGGGTCACTGGGAGGAGGATCTGGGTGAATTGACAGATGAGGTCTGGGGAGAAGCTTGCAGACACCTCAGAGAAGTGGCTATTAACACAGGGTATCAGATAATACAATTGAAAATCTTGCTTCGCGCATACATCTCCAGGACCCAACTTCAATACATGGGTAGGGTAGATTCTGACAGAATAATGAGGTGACTCTGCCAAACTGACACCCTGGTACACACTTAGTGGAACTGCACTCGCATACAACTGTTCTGGGAACGAGTGGAGTGCTGTCTATCTGAGGTTGTGAAGATCCTGCTAAAAATGTCTAGACACCTAGCCACCCTGGAGATATGGGGGGGACCAAACATTACCCAGGTACACATTATACTTTTCTGTAATACTACACTGATCAGAGCACAAACAATTGCTCAGGCCTGGGATTGCTGAGATGTACCTTCCGTATCTCAATGGGAAAAAGGTACGGACTGGTGCATGCAGGGGGAAAGCATGGTTTATAAGGGCTGGGGATGTCCCAGGAAATTTGATACAGTATTGGGTCCTTTGAAACAATACAGAAGCCCTGGTGGCTGATCCACAGCAAATTGAAACAGGTGAGTGTGTCCAAGACCCACACTGTATTTAAATGTTGATGCTGCCTGATGTCACTGTCGGAGGTTTCACGTATACTTCTGCTGGAAAACAACAAAGATTTATTTCAAAACAAAAACACAAAAAAGGTGTTCAGCTCTTGCCACTCAATCTCCATGTAGAGGGTAGAGATTGCGAATGTAGGGGAGAAGAACCCGACCATTCTATTTCGACAGTAGATCCTTCCAGTGGGGCAGCTTAATCTGAGACAGGTGCTCAAGCCTAAAAGCTCTGGATACCAACTCCGTGCCACTCCAGAACCACTAAAATGACTTGGGCCTAGTCTGCCCTGATCTTCTTGACAACTCTGGGCAGAAGTCATATCAGCGGTCCCTAGTTCCACTCGAGGCGGAACATGTCTCCAAGAGAGATGCCTTGGAAACTCCAACGCAGGGAAATGCTGACATTGCACGTTCCCTGCAGTGGCAAACGGATCAAGTCAAGGTTATCCCCATTCACGGAAGAGACCTTGCACCACCTCCGGATATAGCTGTCATTTGTGATAAACCAGAGAGTTTGTCCACTCTAGCATTCAATGAACCTGCCAGGTGGTTCACCACCATGTGAATTCCTTGGTGGTCCGACCATTTCCAGAGGCGCAAGGCCTCCTGAAACCGGGTCCATGATGCCCACCCTGCCCTGTTTGTTGCAGTACCACATGGCAGTGGTGTTGTCCATGAGCACTTGTACCAGCCTCTCCATGATGGATGGGAGGAAAGCTTTCAGCACCAAGCAGTCGGGCCTCAGCTCTTGAAGGTTGATATGAAGCAGACTCTTCCGGAGATCAGAGGCCTGATCTCTCGCAAACGGCCACCCCTAACCAGAAGTGATGCATCGGTCACCAAAGTCAGTTCTGGGTGGGAAAGGGAGAATGGTCTGTCGCTGAGCCAAATCGCGGTACAGTAGCAACCAATGCTCCGAGATCTGGGTCAGAGAGGTCCCCTTTATGTTGGGCCAACTGGACTTCAGATCCCACTGCAGAGCTCACATAAGCCACCTAGCATGCTCGACCGCAGGATGCAGGAGGCCATCAGTCCCTGCAGCCCCACAATCTATCTCACTGAAATATCCAGGACCAAAACTGAAAGATTGGGATCATAGTCCAAATGTCCTGAACTCTCCTCCATAGGGAAAGACCCGAACCAGCACCATGTCCATAATGGCTCTGGAAAAAAAAAAGGGAGCGTCTAAGGAGGAGTCAGGTGTGACTTCGGCATGTTGACAGTGAACCCCAAAGATGACAGGAGGTTCTCCGCTGTTTGGAGGTGGTTGATGACTGTCTGGAAAAAGACTGTTTCAATAGCCAGGCATTGAGGTAGAGGAAGACTGGCACCCCTAACCTTCAAAGGTGTGCTGTCACCACCACCATCACTTTTGTGAACACCAGAAGGACACTGGTGAGACCGGAGGAAAGAACAGTGAACTAAAAATGCACCTCTTCCATCACAAACTGCAGGTAACGCCAATGAGCCAGCAGGCCAGGTATATTGTGATAGGCATTCTGCAGGTCCAACGTCCGCATCCAGTCTCCACGGTCGAGGGCAGACAAGACCTGGGCCAGGGAGAGCATTTTAACTTCACATTGTGAGGGAACAAATTGAGCTTTTGACTTAGAGCAGGACTTAAAGCAGTCTAAGTGCTGCATCTTCGTATGCTTGGTAACCTTAAGTTTTGACTCGTGTTACATGCTGGCCAACCCCCAGGCACAACAAGCAAAGCTGGTGGCGATTTGTCACAGATATTTGTGACCGTCATTACAGGGCTTAAAACCTGTTGTCTTATTTTGAACATTTTGAGGAATAAGATGGCTGCTCCGACCCAGTGTAGGAGATGTGGAATCCACGCACACATCCATGATGCCTCCGAAGCTCCAAACGGGTTAAAAGGAGTGACTGAGCACCTAAGTAACATCTCTATACTCTGAAAGGGTGCCTAAATCGGCTTTTACCATGCTGGTGTGCCCCAAACAGAGTTTGTTGATGCCTAAAGAGTCGCCGCCATGTTGCTATCTAACTCCACCATAAGGAGCTGGGTAATCACCACCTCTGCAACCCATAAGAGTGCTTACCTTCAGTCAATACCTGATGATCCTACCAAACATCCTACTACAGCTTAACCTGGATAAGAGTGATTTCTGCTCCTGTGAGCCACCAAAGAACTTATCTTTAAGCAGATGCTGCCCTTTCGATGGAAGAAAGATCACCTAGTTCCTATGCTTTTGCAGCCTTTCATACTTGGGCTACCAAGTGCTACTTAGGCTACCAATCATCGAATTGCTACCAAACTGAAAGAGATGAGTGTTCTTTATCTTTGGGTTTCCTGAGAGTGCATGCCCACAAGCAGTTCAACACAGCATCCATCACCTCAGAAGTAGATTAACCTGCCACATAGATCAACTATTTCAGTTACATTGTATGACTCCTTCACTGACAATCCAGTTATAGCAGCAACATGGCTGAGAAAGACCAGAAGGAACAAACATGGCCATGAAAAGGTCACAGAGAAGTCCTTATATCTCAGACTCTCCCATTAAACCCAAATCTGACTTACTCTGTACCATGGAGGCGATACTTAAATTAGAAGAGGTACATGATCTTGCCACCTCAACTAAGAACAATACAGGCAATATGCAATCTGATCATCATAGTCTTGCGGCTTTCAAATTATGAGAAAACGGGTAAATGCATCAACTGCTAAAACGTGTCATTTACTTATGAGGACCAATGTGAAGCATTGCGTATCCTTATCACCCAATCCCCTATAGTTTTAGAATCACAAGATGATTATATTTGAAGACTTAGCACAGTAATAGTCCTGACTGAGGTATATGCAATTTGGAGTGTTTTTGAGGATACTCGCTGTGACAAAATTGTGGATGAGCAGGAGTGGATATGACTTTGTAAGAAGATACCCAAAGTGACTGCATTCAGTGTTTAATAATACCCAGTCGCAAGCCCTTGGCCCACCCGCACAAGTGAGGTATCATTTTTAATCGGCAGATCTGGGGGAATGCTGGGTGGTAGGAAATTTGTGACAGCATGGTGATCCCACAACTTTACCACAAAGAAATTAGAGGAAATGTGATTGTTTTTTAAAGCTAAATTAGTGGTTTGAAATGGATTCTGGGTAGGAAGACTATAGGGGATCCACACAGGTCACACCTTCCTGGACTCCCGCGGGTGTCTAGTTTTTAGAAATGTCTTGGTTTGGTAGGTTTCCCTAGATAGCCGCCTACGCCGAGACCAAAATTGCAGGGCAATCCCCAAGCAGGGATCCACCAGGGAGGGGTACCATTGGAAAGGGGAGAATCTCCCCTTTCCAATGGTACCTCTCCTATGTTATTCGGCGCTCGGAGAGCTGAGATAGCCCCACGAGCACTGAAACTGAAAGGAGCCAATCAGATAATTTCAGTTTCATTTGTAATGACGTCAGCTCACCATGCGCACGATCATGATTACATATGAAATAAAAATGCCAGATAGTGCAGCAGGAAGTCAGAATGCAGGGTATGGTGGTGCAAATCAAGTTTCCAGCATTGCAATCCTTCTCTTAGTTTCAAGCAGCAGATCTGAGAGGCTCTGTGTACCTCTCACATGTTTATTCAGTGTTCTCTGGGGTCAAGCGGGAGAGCACTTCTGTCCAATGAGGTACAAGGTAATACCCCAGGTCCAGAGCATGACCACTTCCTCCATAGTTTGGCATGTTTATGTCCCAGAAAGCACTATTCCTCCAACATTCGAGAGGCTGAAATCTTAGTAGAGGAGCAAGAACTAGCTAAACCAACCTCCAGGATAGCTCATTTCCATAGTGCTCCTCTCCCTAACATCTGCAGATTCATTCCATAAGCCTGCTCTCTGGCTGGATCAGAGGGGATGGGAGCAGGCAGACCTGGCATTCCCAGTCTGTCCTGTTCCACCTTTGACTACTCATGCTTTATGCCCCCTCCCCCCTGCTCTGGCTGTGTAGCAGAGCCCTCTCCAACAGATAGTCTCTCCCTTGGTGAGCCACTTATCACTTCATCAAAGCAGCCTGGCTAATCCTGTTACCTCTGACCAATCAGTGAAGACTGCAGGGAGACTGAATTTTGGCTTACAGACAAGAAAGTCTTACCTTCTTTTCTGTACAATTTAGGATAAATTCAGCAATGGCATATTGCTGTACTTATCAATATCATTCTTCGAAGTCTTTGAACGATATTTCATTCAATTCCTAGCAATATTTATGCGTTCATAAGCTATTGCAATGTTATCCTATGTGGTTAGGTATCTATAATGGGGAAAATGAAAGGTACACTTTCTCAATCACCAGAGCATGTAAAACATCTTTTATAAAGGCCTTGATTATAGTTACCTGACCACCCCACCATTGGACACCTAGGGGAGACTGGGAGGGGGGGGGGGTACTTAAAATGTAAAACTATTGCAGATGATCAATGTTTAAGTACTCCTACCACCAAAGTAGAGTTTGCAGTGAATTTAGTTTGAAAAACAGTGCTACAATGCAGGGCTGCTTTTAAAATGACCTCTGGCTCTCAGCAGTGCACACATGCCAATGGGCTGCTGGCCTCTAAACTGCCCTGCCCTATTATCTACTAGGGACTTATTGGGTAAAGCATGCCAATCATAGGTGGACACTAACACATAGCGTACCCCAATGTATATGTGTGTTCTCACTTGTGTTTACAACATAGCACTGGCCCTGGTTAGACAGAGCCCAGGGACAGTCAGTCTGGTACCACCAGTACTAGTTAACAAAAAATGAGGGTGCACATGGCACACAGGATAACTTTGCAATACTGTCATCTACTTAATCCAAATGGAAATGTGAAACCAATATTGATTAACTTCTCTTATAATTGGCAGAAGATGTGGACCTCTAGTTTTAAATATAGAATCACACCTTCTCAGTCACAAACTAAATAGCATCTCCTACATAGATCTTTTTGGACTTCGCAACATATATATGAAATGAAATTAAGAAATGACCCGATATGCTGGAATGGTCATGTTACAACAGGAGACCTTGCTCACATTTTTTTATTTTTTTATGGTCATCCACTCGGGGAATGTTGACTAAAAGTCTTTAGTTTTATTGAACATGTTTGCAAATTAAACCAATATTTTGTTACTCATATCTTGTTCCTCATGCTATATGGCTAATGGATGTAAATGACAAGTATCATCTTGACCTCATCTTTATAAGTAGTTGTAAAACTATACTTGCAACTAGAATAGTTTCACTAAGACATCATTTCAAGCCTGGAAAGAACTGTTATTCCACATGATAGGAGTAGATAACATCACATTACAGTAATTCTCCTGGCGATACAAGACCCAACTATTTGGGGAAAATAAGACCTCTATCTTGATCAAACTAAGCCTCCTTGAAAATGGGACTCGTCACTTATATTAGTAATTCTTCGATAATGCTTTAATTTTCTTTGGCTTACTGTTTCTTTATCTCCACTCCTTTCTAATCTATTCTTCTTTCGCTTTCCCTTACATCTACCTTTAGTATCATTTATTAATAAGTTGTCCTGCTTGAGTCCTTTACTACTAATATTGTAATGCATAACCAAATGCAACAAAAGTGGCAGTATATTTAGTTTTTTTTAGGTTTCTCAATATACGTTCAATTTTCTTAAAACCAATAAGTCATTCTAAAATAAAAAACAAAGAGGTGTCACAGGAAGAAACCACTTATCCCCGCATAGCGTGAATCTACTGCTACAAGCTCCAATCAAACACGAGGTCACCAACTTGTCAAATTTTATTCAGGAAACAAAACCACCAATTTATTCTTTTTTTTGTTGGTGTCGTCCATGGTGAGATGTTCACATTGGAATCATTGCTGATGGTGGCTCTTTCGACAAGGATGGGTGTGATTTTGACAAAGGTTTCATTGCTGATGACTGTGTGAATGCAGTGGATGGATTTGTCAATGGGTGTGTCGATCGGTTTGCTGATAACAGTAGATTTCAGTAGTTAACTGCCCCTTGAATGGACATGGACTGGAGATGGGTACCTATGCTGTAAAAGGTGTCACCATGAGATCCATCTGACATGGATAATAAACTCATGAAAGAAGACCCTTTGTGAGGGGGCAAACCTCCCTCAGTACAACATTTAGGTGGTTCTTGCCTTCTTGAGAGGCACTATTCGAAGACTCTTCTTCTGAGGTCAGTAGCTGCCTCCTTTTGGAGCCATCAAAGTAGCCAATACTCTTGGTCATTGAGTTTTGGCTGAAAATGTTTGGCAAATTGTATACTCCTTTGTGTTCTGCTGTGGTTACAGGCAGTAAATTCATTCAGTGTGTGGATCGTTCACAAACAACCTGTTCTTACAACAGGAGTTGCAAGTTCTGAAGAGACTCCGCCATTGTCCTTGAAAATTGATTGACCATGTCAGAGGAGTCAAAAAGGCAGCAGAGATGTTCTAAGATCCTATATTTCCAATGCAGTTCACTCCGTAGAAGTATCTTATGAAGAAACACATTCTCTGAGCAGAGCTCGTAGTCTCCCTTCCACAAAACATTTGGTAGAAATCTGAAATATAAAAGCCTCTGGGAGTTGTGGAGTTTAGTGAATGGTCACCTCATTAGCTGAAGTTTTGGCCTGTTCTAATGAGGTGATTGGGCTTCTAAAGGGCCTGTTTTTTACACAGTTCCTGAAGGAAATGTCTTTGCTCTGTTATGGACATCTTACTGTGACCTCCAGCTCAATGACTGGGAAGGACTCAAGTATGTGTATCTATGACGGGTCTATTGTTCGGGAAGAGAGGTTTAACTATACCTTGGCCTGATCTGTAGATGGATTTCACAGGACCTGTAACCAGGACCACCAGAGGGAACCAATATATTCTCATTACAACATGCTTGTTCAAAGTGGGTTGAATTGTTCTGACCTCAAAAATTATAAGGTAGAGACTGCAGACCTTTTAATGATTAATCACATCTTTAAGGGTTTGGTTTGCCCCAGAAGATGAAAGCATACAAAGGAAGTCAGTCAAATCCCTTTATTCGATGCTTAAGTGATTAAGATCATAAAAGTGCAAAGTACACAATATAAAATATACATTAAAAGATACAGCTTTCATAATGCAAATGGTAACAGTAATTTGATAAAAACATTGAATTTGAGAGTAGGATTAAAACGCGCAATTAATAATACAAAGGAAGTCAATATTACCAGTGAAGCAATTACCTGACTGACAAACTACTAGGTCTGAGAAGGAATCCTCAAAGTGTATGGACCTGATAGTAGTGCAGGGGTGGATTGATACACTCAATCTATGGTGAAGTTCTTGAAAAGGTTTAGCCAATATAGAGGTGCTGATTGAGGCATACAGATTCCTTTAGCACTACAGAGTACTCCAGAATTTGCTACTCAGATGTCACCTTTTGAGTTGCTGACTGGGAGAAAGCTGCATTGCCACAGCACCAAGCTGATACAAGTGCTGATTAATACTTTCACAACCCGAGAGTAAATTTGCTGAAACATTTACAAGTTTTTCCTATGCCCAAAGAAACCGTTAACAATCTGCCAATTTACTATGACCTTCAAGCTACAGAAAGAGAGTATTGTAAAGATGACAAAGATCTAAACAACTTTAGGTACGTCCCGCTACAGTCGGAGAGGAAATATTCTAAAAAATGTATTTCTGGCAAAATCTTCCTATTGATATATAAGGGGTCTAATTAAAAAGGATGATAATATAGAAGAGCGATGCCTTCAAATCAATGAAATTAAAGGATCTCACCGCCAAATTGAGGGCTCCAACAACTAGGGCTCAGATGCAGAATATAGCTACTAGCTATCAACTTAGTAATTCGATTACCGAACTTTACAGTTAAGTCAAGTACGCAAGGTGTGAAGATGTTGAAGGAAATCTTTAAAATGTTAGTAATCCGTAAAAGAAAATCTGTAACAAAGACAAAAATGTTAAAAATATATACTTAATATCCACTCTACAAAAATGTGGTTAACGGAGACCTGACCATTCTTACTTGCATTACAAGGGCCAAGGAGGGGGAGACCCAATACAGCTCAGTAAAACAACCGACAGAGGTGCAGCTGGATCGAGATGAAATACCAAGGTGACGTCTGTCCATCAAGGCCAAAGATCTACAAGACTATAAAATCTAATAATGAGCTGCTTTACGGCTATTTCTAAATTCACAGAACCCTCCAGTTCTATTGGTAAGACAATGCAACCAATTTTCATTTGTTAGTCACAATCCATTGCGGCATAATGAATAGCTTTGGAGAAAGCATGTGATGCAGACCTTTGATAAAATACATCGCAATAGGTGATGTTAAGTGAAAAGATTGAGCAGGTATGGTCTGTCTTGATTTTCCCCAGAAGCAGAGGAAGAAAAAGGTAGCAGTGGAAAGAACTACATGACACCCATGTTCCATTGCAGCCAAAATGTGTCTCCCAGAGACTTTGCCAGTAATGCTTTTGTCTTTTTGTACTTGTGGTAGAACAGCTGGTGGCGCAGTCCACAAGTGACACTTTAACTTATAGACTCTAGGTACCCCTAGTATTATACTTGCGAGTAAGCCAAGTTATGCCAACTAGGGATAAGTCAATAAAAACAAACCTTTTTAAGGGTCAGAGCACATGCAGAGTCCTGAGTAGCAGAGCTCAGGGCATTTCAGATTCATCTCATCAGTGCCTAGTAGTCAAAACGGGGGCAAAAAGAGAGGGTGGGGGCGTGGCCAAGATGGCGGGGTGAGCGGACGCTTCCTCCCGTAGCTCCTCCGGCCCGGCCAAGTTTGAGCCCTTTTCTTACGCTTTTCTCCCCCTGCTGAGGCTCAGCGTGGGAGAGGAGAGTGGCGGAGCATCAGGGGTGCATATTGGTGCTGTTTTGGTTCGGATCGCCTCGGGGGAACCCCCCCAAAAGTTCGATCGAGTTCAAGGGACGACGGCAAGCCCGAGGGGCGGAGCGCATTGGAGTGCTGTCCGGACACCTCGGTTGGGCCTGGTGCTGAAAGTTGCGATTTGGAGGGGATCTGACCCGCCGCTCGACGGAGATTGAAGGAGCCTTGCGGGAGAGGACCCGACGGTGCGGAGGGCTTGGGACGGGCGCCCCGGCACTCAGACTTGTGACGGCGACACCTCGCACTGCGGGGGCCCCTAACCCCTAGCCGAGGTACAGCGGACTCCCTGACGGGGTTGGACCATCTGGGCCCCTGTGCGTGACGGACTGGGGCCGGTGGCGGAACTTAATTGACTGTGGGGTGCTTCAGGGGCCCCGGTGGTGTCGTCGGGCCTGGTCATTTTGGCCTGCTCCGCCCTGCCGCCATTTTGTCCCCGAAGGAGCAGTGGTGGCAGCCTTCGCCGGAGTCCTGGCTGCTGGATGCAAGTGCCCCCGCTGCTGCTGGGCTGACTCTCGGAGGGATGTGCTGATGAGACCCCCCCACTGCGGCCCCTTTGGCTGTCTCGCACGGGCTCCCGCGGCTGACGGTGACCGGACTGGGCCGCCATTTTGTCACCTGTGACGCAGCGACTTCGCTCGTGGGGGATACCCACGTCCAGTGCTTGCCGGCGGCTGAGCGCCCCTGGGGTGCCTGGATCTGTGCTCGACTGCGGAGCTAGCGATGTCTGGAAGAGGCGGCCCGAAGAAAGGGGACCGCACCCTGCCGGACATGCTTGGCAGGGCCCAGCAATTGCGGGACAGGACGCAGCCCTCGCCGGGGTCCTCCCGGGCTCCGGCGGATGTGACTGGGGGGGAGCCACCCGTCACGAGGGCCTTTATGGAGGAACTGTTTAGCTCCCTCAGGGAGGACTTCCAGACACTGAAGCGGGAGGTGGCCAGCGAGGTCCGAGAAGTGCGCAGGGAGGTGGAGGGCCTTGGCGAACGTGTTGAAGCGGTGGAGACGGAGGGCCAACATCGAGCGGAGGAGATAGTCCACCTACAGCAGGACGTTCTCCGCCTCCGGGAGCAGTGTGTGGAGCTCCAGGCCCACTCTGAGGACCTTGAGAACAGATCTCGGAGGAACAACATCCGAGTGCGTGGTGTGCCGACTGCGGATGAGGGGTCCGATCTGAGGGGCTACCTGCAGGCCCTGTTCCGGGAGATCCTGGGGGAAGCTGCGGACTTTCCCATCAGCATTGATAGGGCGCATAGGGTCGGCCGGCAGCGCCAGTCATCGGCACCTCCACCGGACATTCTGGCCTTCCTGCCCGACTTTCCACTGAAGGAACGCATCATGGCTGAGGCCCGCAGGAAACAGCCCCTGACTTTCCGGGATCGGCCGGTGGCGCTTTACCAGGACCTCTCCGCCATCACGCTGCAGAAACGCAGGTCCTTTAGGATTGCCACTGACTTTTTGCGCGAACACGAGACGCCGTACTCTTGGGGTCACCCCTTCCGCCTGATTTTTCGGTGGAATGGGGTGTTACACCAGCTACGCTCCTAGCAAGACATTTATGGTGTCCTGGGGCTCACGGCGGCGGAGGAAGAAGGAGCTACGCCGTCGTGGAGGTCCTCGGAGAGACGGAACCGGCGGAGGTCAACGAGGCGGCGCTCAGCGGCCAGCGTGGGGCGCCCGGACTCCCCTACCATCAGGGCGGACATGGCCGACGCTCTGAGGGCGGCGGCCGGGGACTCGACCGGCTCCTCTGGCGTGGCCTTGACGGCCTAACACACACTCCGGGGGGAGATGTCTTTAGCTTCTTTACATGCTTGGTGCGGGGCGGGGGGGTTGGGGGGGAGCGGATGGAGGTGAGTGGCTGAACGTCCACTTCGTTCCTTTCTACGGACTTGCCCGTCTTGGGGCTTGACTGAGACAATGGGGTGTTTGAGTTTGTGGGTGGTTAGTTGCCAGGGTTGTGTTTGGGGTGGGGGAGGGGGTTGTTTTGGGGTTGGGACGGCCCCGTCCGATGTTGTCTATGCCCGCTTTGTTTTGGCTTGTCCTGCGCGGCGGCCCCGCGCGCCCCACCCGCTGATTCCCTGCCCATTGCATGGCGCTCCCGATCCCCGCGAGGAATGCCGGGCCTAAAGGTAGTGACCCTTAATGTTCAGGGTCTGAATAACCCGGTGAAGCGCAGAGCGATCCTATCGTTGCTGGAGGGGACGCAGGCGGACATTTGCCTTTTGCAGGAGACACACTTATTGCCCCGAGATTGCCATAGGATGCGTTCTGCTAAGTTCCCTACCCAGTTCTTTTCCTCGGCAGCGAACAAGACGGCGGGGGTAGCCATTCTCCTAGCGAGCTCCTTTCGGGGGGAGGTTTTGCATAAGTGTGCTGAACAGAAGGGGAGGCTCCTTGCGTATCGCATGCGCCTGGGAGGCACAGCATTTACGGTCGGCTCCGTTTATAGCCCAAATGATCACCAAGAGCGCTTCCTAGACTCCGCGCTGGTGGATGTCACTGCTTCCCCCGACCGCCACATTATCTTGGGGGGGGACCTTAACATTGTCTTCGATTCTGTGATGGACAGATCGGCGCAGCGCTTCCCGCAGACGGGGGAACTGTCCCAGGCTGGGAGGGCCCGGATTGCGGAAATGGACTTGCACGACCTCTGGCGCTCCATGCACCCCACGGATTGGGACTACTCTTATTTCTCGCACGCACACCGAACCTACTCACGGCTGGACTACCTCCTGGTGAGTGGACCGATGCGTGCCGCTGCCACGGCGGCGGACATCGGGGTCCTGACCCTGTCTGACCACTCCCCAGTCACCGGCGTTTTCCAGTGGCCGGCGGCCTCCCCCTCTCGGGGGGTGTGGCGCCTCCGGGATACCCTTCTACACAAGAAGTCGGTGGTGCAACGCATCGGGGAGGTCATACAGGACTATCTCACCCACAATAGCAACACTGACACCTCGCAGGCGACACAGTGGGCGGCATTGAAGGCAGTCCTCCGGGGGGAATTTATCTCTATCTCTGCAGCTGAAAATAAGGAGCGGCAACTGAAGAGGGATGAGCTGACAGCTCAGGTCCGGGAGCTTGAGCAGGTCCACCGCCGCACGGGGGCGCCGAGGGTGTGGAGGCAGTTGAAGGCAGCGAGGAAGCTCCTGTCGGCTCTGGATCTTGACAGGGCGGAGTATGCCGCCCTACGCTTGAAACATGCCTACTACACTGGGGGGGACAGATGCGGCAAGCTCCTAGCACACCGGCTCCGGGTCGCGCAACAGCGTAGCGTTGTGAAAGAATTGGTGGGCACGGACGGGGGGGTTGTCTCCGGGGACGCGGAGGTAGCGGAATCTTTCCGCGGCTTCTACGAGGCGCTGTATGCTGGGGAGCCCTCCTCGCCACGGGATGCCGACGGCTATTTGGAGTCGGTGACCCTCCCGGTAATGGATCCGGCTCAGGCGGACCACCTGGAGCGGGACATTCATGTTGAGGAAGTGATTTCAGCTATCGCGCGGCTGAAACATGGCAAGGCCCCGGGCCCGGACGGGTACACGTCGCTATTTTACAAGACTTTTTGCACGGTCGTGGCCCCTGTCCTTACTCGGCTATTTAACTCTTTCTCCGAACCGGGAGCCATCCCTCCGGATCTCCTGAGGGCGACGGTCGCGGTAATCCCGAAACCTGGGAAGGACCGGGCCCTCTGCGGCTCGTACCGACCCATCTCGCTTTTAAATGTCGACCTCAAGTTGTACACGGGGATTCTCGCGTCCAGGCTGAGTCCACACCTCCCCGGTCTGGTGGAGGCAGACCAGGCTGGTTTTGTGCCCGGCAGACAGACGGTTGACAACACCAAGCGGGTGACGCATGTTCTGGAGAAGGCCTCAAGGATCTCGGGGGAGCGGATGTTGCTGTCCGTCGATGCGGAGAAGGCCTTCGACAGAGTCCACTGGCCGTATCTTGAGCTGGTCCTCAAGAAATTGGGGATCGGCGATAAGTTCCGCACCATGGTATTTAACTGCTATAAGCATCCTTCAGCGTCGGTGCGGGTCAACGGGTGTAGCTCCGGTGGCTTCGCCATCGAGCGCGGCACGCGGCAGGGCTGCCCTCTTTCGCCGCTCTTGTTTGCCCTCTACATGGAGCCGTTTGCTCAGAGGATTCGTAATAATCCGGATGCTGTCGGGGTCCGGATGGGCCAGTACGTCCACACCGTCAGTCTCTACGCGGATGATGTCCTGTTGACCTTGGACGACCCTAGGAGGTCGCTGCCTGCTTGCCTCCGGGAACTGGACGCCTTTGCGGGGGTGGCCGGCTTCAAAATGAATATGAGCAAGTCGATGGCGTTAGACGTGTCCCTGGCTGCGGATACCAGGAGGGATCTTCAGCGGCTCTTCCCCATGCAGTGGTCCTCGTCCACGGTGCCGTACCTGGGGATCCTGCTGGCGCCTACATTGCCGGAGATGGTTACGGCCAATTATGCCTCCCTCAGCAGGAAGATCAAGGATGAGCTTGGCCGCTGGAACAAAGGCCTGCTGTCCTGGCTGGGGCGAATCGCGGCGGTCAAGATGACGGTGTTGCCCCAGATACTATATCTTTTCCGGGCCCTCCCGCTCCAACCCCCGGTGGGCTGGATACGACAAATGCAGGCTGACATCTCCCGCTTTGTCTGGCAGGGTCGCAGGCCACGCATGAAGAGGGTCCTCTCCACGCTTGCTCCGGAGGCGGGGGGCCTCGGCATTCCAGACCTCCGTAAGTACTTTCAGGCGGCACAGCTACGCTATCTGGTGGAGTGGAGCAGGTGGGAGTCCGACAAACATTGGCTCTTCCAAGACCAGGCAGTGGCGGGCCGCACCTTACAAGAAGTTCCATTCCTGCGCCGCGCGCATCGCCCCCCTAATCTTTACGCTTCCTTTGTTACGCGGGTCCCCCTGCGTGTGTGGGACGCGGTCTGTGAGGCCCGGGGCCTTACCACCTTCCCTTCGCCGCTCACGCCCATTGTGGGCAACCCGGACTTCTCCCCAGGGATGGAGCCGGGGGTTTTCTCCCACTGGGTGCAGGCGGGCTGCAGGGCACTCTTCCAGATCTATGGCCCGGAAGGAGTGGTTCCTTTTCAGCAACTCCGCCAGGAGTTCGGCCTGACGGAGCTGGACAGATTGCGCTACATGCAGGTTCGGCATTGGGCCCTCCAGCCCCAGGTGCGTGCCACCGCCGCCCGCCCAATTACACCGTATGAGAGGTGGTTGGCTACTCGGACCTCCGACGCTAAGCTAATTACCGATCTGTACAAATACCTACAACCCCCGCCGTTTCACTATTACAACCCGGGGAGGGAGCGCTGGCACAGGGAATTGGGTAGGACACTCAGCCACAAGGAATGGGACAAAATTGCGTATCGGGCGCGGCACTCTGCATATCACACGGGCCTTACGGAGACCTTTACTAAGGTGTCCACATACTGGTACTACACCCCGGAGAGACTGTATGAAATGCATAAACACACTGACAGGGGGTGCTGGCGGAGCTGCGGGCAGGAAGGTACCCTTTCACACATTCTCTGGGATTGCCCAGTGCTGACCGCCTACTGGAAGGAAGTTTTGGACGAGGTGGATAAGCACTTTGGGATAGAGCTGCCGCGACTCCCGGCGTATGTCCTGTTGGGCCTCCCCAATGACCTAATGTACCCACTGAAGTCCCGCAGGGGTAGGCAGATCGCAATTGCGCTGGGGTCTGCGGTTCAGAACATTCTAATCCACTGGCGCACAGCCACCGTCCCCTCCATCACCGGTTGGTTGCATAGGCTTTGGCATGTGCTGGGGATGGAGAAGCTGTCGCTTACGGTTGCGGGGGAGATAGACCAATTTGAAGAGCTGTGGCAACCCTTTCTAGCGCTGCTGTCCACTGAATTCCGGGAGCTCACCTGCCCGAGGTATCTTAGGCTTCTCAGGCTGACGCCGCCGGTGACCCCGGCGGACTAGTTTACATGTGAGACGGGGACCTCCCGGGGAGGGGGGGGGGGGTGCGGGGCTTCCTGGTGAGGATTACTCTGGTGCGGGACCATAGGACGGGGGGGGGGGGGGGGGGTGGTTCTTTCGTTACTGGGAGGATGGGGGATGGGGGGGGGGGGATTGTGTTCTGTTGAGTTGCTGATGGCTTTCATTGCTTAGATTTGGGGTGTCGGATACGCGGGCGGGGATTCCATAGCCTGCATTTCTAGCCTTCATTTACTGTGTTTTTCCCCCTGACTTACTGCGCTACCTATTGCCAACCCTCTGGAGTTGCACCCTTTTTCTTTGACTGTATTCCATGTATCCTGACCTCCTATCCCCCTCCCCCATGGTTTGTTTTTGTCTCAATAAAAACGTTTTAAACATAAAAAAAAAAAAAAAAAAAAAGAGGGTGAACTTGCAAAAGCCTGGCCCCTCACACATACAATTTTCCTATCTGTAAAGAACAAGTTATTTACCTTCTGTAACGATATATCTGTAAGAAACATTAGTTAGTCATAGATTCCTTATCTTAGAATTACCCCCAGGCATCAGACTGGATCCGGAAAGCTTTTTCGTCAACAGTAACTGAGCGTCGGAAGGTGGCATCGGTCAGGTCCGCATTCGTCTTTGCCGTCGTGGTCGCTGGGATGACGTCGCTGCAGCTACTTAAGTTGTCCTCGCGCGCTGACGTCCGTTCTGTACACGACTTTCCGTGCCAGAAACGCAGAGCCATGCAAGATGCTGACCACTGGTGCACAAAACTAGGGCCCTGAAAGGATATCCTTAACCCTAGAAGTCAGTATGCAGAACGGGGAGGATGGGTGGGGTGGTAAGGAATCTATAACTAATGTTTCTTACAGATATATCGTTACCGAAGGTAAGTAACTTGTTCATCTGAAAGAAACAAGTTAGTTATAAATTCCTTACCTTAGAATAGATACCCCAGCAATACCAACCCCGGTGGTGGGTCTGCAAACCAAGATCACACCAGAAAGTCCTGAAGAACAGAACTGCCAAAGAAGCCGTCTTTCCGGACTTGGCTGTCCAGACAGTAGTGTGCAGCGATGCCCACGTAGCTGCCTGACAGATGTCATTCAGAGGAACTCCTCTTCCCAAGGCAGTAGTGGCTGCCGTCGCCCTGGTGGAATGGGCGCGTAGCCCGACCGGAGGCTCCTTTTTAGCCAGAGAGTAACATTCCTTAATACACAACACGACCCATCGAGAAATGATCCGCTTGTGTACGGCCCGACCTTTCTTTGCGCCCATGTAGCCAACAAAGAGTTGGTCATCCACCTGGAACTGTTTTGTGCGATCCAGATAGAAGGAGAGGGCATGTTTTGGGTCCAGCCGGTGGAGCCTCTCTTCCTATGAAGGATGCGGAAAGAAGGTGGGCAAAGTAATAGTCAGCTCGATATGGAAGGCAGTGACCACCTTAGGAAGAAAGGATGGACGGGTCCCGAGAACCACCTTGTCCGGATGAACAGACAGGAAAGGAGGGTTGGAGGAAAGGGCCTGGAGCTCACTCACCCTTCTAGCAGAGGTGATCACTACCAGGAAAGCAGTCTTAAGAGTCAAGAGACGTAAGGGGCAGTTGTGAAGCGGCTCAAAGGGAGCGCACATTAAATAGGTTGGAACAAGATTCACGTCCCACTGAGGCATAACGAAGGGGATTGGAGGAAAGAGAGGTTTTCTTTTAAGAACTGGGGACTTGAAAAGAGAGGGCTGATCTGACAGCCGAAGGAAGGCAGAGATGGCCGAAAGGTAGCCCTTGATAGTGCCCAGAGCAGAGCCCTGCTGGGCTAAAGAAAGAAGGAATAAGAAAACCTCAGAAAGAGGGGCAGAAAGGGGATCCACACCCTTTGCTGTGCACCATGCCACAAATTTGTTCCTCCGCAGGCGTATACCATCTTAGTGGAGGGACGCCTGGCTGCCAAGATTACATCACAGACTTCAGGAGGCAGATCGAAAGAAGTCAAATGCCGCCGCTCAATCTCCACGCAACAGAAGATCCTCCCGAAGGGGCAGTCTGATCGGAGGATCGGTGGGCATGTGGAGCAGCTCAGGATACCAGACTCTTTGTGCCCAATCCGGAACCACAAGAATGACTTGGGCCCGGTCGCGCCTGATCTTCTTCAGCACTCTGGGCAGAAGTGGTATAGGCGGAAAGGCTTATAACAGACCCTAACTCCACTCGGGACAAAAAGCGTCTCCGAGCGAGTGCGGCCTTGAAATTCCAACGCGCAGAATTGCTGACATTGCACATTCTCTTCGGTGGCGAATAGATCTAACCAAGGCTCTCCCCACCGTTAATTAAGACCTTGCACCACCTCAGAGTGAAGACGCCATTTGTGATCCATCATACACCTGAAGCAGAGCTCATCCGCCCTGATGTTCAGAGAACCTGCCGGGTGTTAAACCACTAGGGATATGCCCTGATGTTCCAGCCATGTCCAGAGACGAAGGGCCTCCTACCAAGGGTCCATGACTCCACCCCGCCTTGTTTGTTGCAGTACCACATGGCGGTGGTGTTGTCCGTAAAACACCTGCACTAACTTTCCCGGACAAAGGGAAGGAATTCTTTCAGTGCAAGAAGAATTGCCCGGAGCTACAGAAGGTTGATATGGAGCCCAGACTCCGCCGGAGACGAGAAGCCTCTGATCTCCGCCTCTCCCTTTTGGCCACCCCATCCTAGAAGGGATGCATCGGTCACCACCGAGTGTTCTGGTTGGTGGAAGGGAGAGTGATCTGCCATTGACCCAATCCTGGTTAGTGAGCCACCAATGCAGTTGTTGTGCAGTGCCCTTCGAGATCTGGACACAATCCGACAGATTCACCTGATGCTGTGCCCACTGGGACTTCAGGTCCCACTGCAGAGCCTGCATATGCCATCTGGCATGATCGACCAGCAGGAGGCCATGAGGCCCAGCAGCCTCAGGGACATCCTGACCAAAACCCAGGATAGAGGCTGAAAGATCGGAATCCTAGTCCAAATATCCCGGACTCGCTGTTCGGGAGGATAGACCCGAAACCGCGTCGTGTCCAGAACCACTTCAATGAAAAGGAGCTTCTGAGAGGGAATCAGGAGCGACTTTGGCACATTGATGGAGAACCCCAGCGAATGCAAGAGGTGGGCCGTAGTCTGGAGGTGGGAGACTACTGCCTGGGGCGAGCCCGCCTTCAACAGCCAGTCGTCAAGATAGAGGAAGACTAAAACCCCTGATCTGCGCAGAGGAGCTGCGACCACCCCCATCACTTTCGTGAACACCCAAGGGGCACCCGTAAGGCCAAAAGAGAGCACAGTAAATTGGAAATGCTCGTGGCCCACCGTAAACTGCAGGTAACGTCGGTGGGCCGGCAGAACGGGAATATGAAAATATGCGTCCTGCAAGTCCAACGCTACCATCCAGTCTTCCGGGTCGAGGGCAGACAAGACCAGAGCAAGCGTCAACATCTTGAAGTTCTCCTTCCGGAGGAAGTGATTGACGTCCCTAAGGTCCAAGATAAGACGCAGGCCCTTGTCCTTCTTGGGGACCAGAAAGTAGTGGGAGTAACAACCACAACCTACTTGTGGGACAGGAATGCGCTAGATGGCCCCCTTGGCCAAGAGAGCTGTAACTTCCTGCTGGAGAAGTGCCAGATGATCCTCCGACATGTGGTGGTATCTCGGTGGCATGGGAGTAGCCCCTTTGGACTATTTGCAAAACCTACCTGTCCGATGGGGATGGTGCGCCAGTGGGGGAGGTGATGGTGAATTCTGCCGCCCACTGGCGTTTGATGGGCCCGAAAGGACGGACTTGGAGGGTTTGGAGGCTGTTGCAGATGTGGGGTTGGTGGACTAGCCCGCCCCAGGAACTGTGACAGTGGCTTCAACGTCCCCGGCCGCGCGAAGGTTGGGTAACTTGCTGCGGCCCTGGGCGGGCCGTTCAAGAGTGCCGAAACATCCTGTTGGAGAAGGGCCAGAAGATACCCCGACATGCGATGGTACTGAGGTGGCATAGATTGAGGGGTAGTCTCGAGGGGAGGGAGTAGCCCCTTAGGACTATTTTAAAAACATGCCTGTCCGACGTGACGGTGCGCCAGTGGGAGAGGTGATGGCGAATCCTGCCGCCCACAGGTGATTTGTGGCCCTGAAAGGTTGGACTAGGAGGGTTTGGAGGCTGCTGCAGAGGGGGCTGTGGTGGACTGGCCTGCCCACTGAGCTCAGAACCATGGCGGTCATTCCCACGTCCCCAGCCTCACAGGGGCTGAACAGCTTGCACTGGCCTGTGGCTCTGGACGGGACGTGGTGGGGCACCCCTTCCGTGGCCACGAAATGGGCAAAAAGCAGACTGCGCAGGGTGGGCAGAGAGGCCCAAGGACTTGGCCGTAGCCTGTGAGTCCAAGAAACGCTCTAGAGCGGTCTGCTTTGTTGCCAAAAAGGCGACGGCCATCAAAGGGCATATCCAACAAAGTGTTCTGGACATCCCCGGAAAAGCCAGTGGACCTCATCCAGGCGTACGTAAGCGCTACTGATGTTGAAATGGTCCTGCCCAGAGAGTCTGCAGTGTCCAGCTCACAACGTACTGTAAACTTTGCTGCATCCCTCCCTTCGGCAACAGCCTAGGAGAGCACTACTGGGGCCTCGTCCGGACACTAAGGCAGCACATGCCCCACCGTATCCCACACCGAGTGGGAATAACGGCCCAAGAGACATGCCGTGTTTACGGACCGCAGTCCTAAGCTGACGGAAAAGAACCTTTTCTTGCCAAGGTGATCCAGCTTCTTAGATTCCCTTTTCGGTGGAGCAGTAGGGAAGACGTTCTTTGAAGTGGAGGCTTTGACTACCAAGCTCTCCAGGGTGGGGTGTTGGGAGAGTAAAGTGAGGTCACCCGGAGCTGGGCGATTGCTTCAGGCAATCATCCTGTCCACGGGAGACCCCGTGTTGGGTCTGGACTACGTGCCCAAAAGGATGTCGGTGAGGGCCTCATTCAACTGCAGCAGGGGCTACGAAGAGCTCGCAGCCGGTTGAAGCACCTGTGTCAGGAGTTTAGTCCTGACCGCCACCGTAGGAAGCTCGAGGTTGAGAGCCTCGGCCGCCCTACGCAACACAACTGCGTATGATGCTCCCTCCTCCGTAGCCACGGTAGGAGGAGACAACATGTCAAGGGAGGTGTCCAAACGACTGGCATCCCCCAGGTCATCTCTCCAGTCCTGTTCACTGTCCAACTGATCAGCTAGAGGTTCACCTGACCCCTCCTCGTCGTCCTCCTAATCGTCTCCAAAAGGGATACCAGGAGTGAACAAGGGCACAAAAAACCCCTCTCAGTGCCAGATCCGGCGACCGACTATGTCGGTCTGTGTCCGGATGGAGGCCGGGGTCGACACCGGCCGGGGTGCCGACCGGCCTCATATGCGGAAGTAGTGCCTGTGGAAGCTGTGGCGGTGTAGGTGTTATGAGGTCAAGCGGCGCCGATACGGATCCAGGCCTGGATCCAAGGGGGGCCTGCGGCGCTGGGGCCGGAGCTGCCGGCAGCGAAGACCTAGGCACCCCCAACCGAGTCCGCGGGGCCCGAAGGCACGCAGATGGGGTCGGTCTGCTCAAAGATGGCATGCATCGCCTCATAGAACGTACAAAGGTGGGCGTGAGACGCTCCGGGTCCCAGAAAGGGAGGGAAACCCGGAGTCGACTCTTCGGGCTCCGCGCGCGGAGCCGCGGGAGGGGCACCACCCGCAGGCCTCGTCGGATCAGCCGACCGACGAGGGGAAGTCGAAGAGCAACGATGCTTCTGTGACTTCTTCTTATGCTTCGACTTACCCGATTCGAGTGCCAAGACTTCGAAGATTTCGAACCGGAAAGGTGGTGGCTCCGCGACAGGTCCCTTGACCTCCCTCTGGACCAGGACCTCGAACAGCGCGGAGCCGACTGCCGAACTTGGGTTCGTGGTCGCGCTCCAGGAAGAAAAGACACACGCGGTGCGGATGCGTCACCGACATCATGCTATGATGGGAACCGCAGGCCTTGAAACCAGGACTCCCTGATGCACCTTCAGAGTCGAAGACTCAAAAAAGAAGTCAACAAAAGTGGAGAAAAAGTTAGTGAATAAACGACTGAGGTACTGCTCTTACCGTATCTGCGCTGGCTGGCGCGGAAAAAGAAAGAACTGAGGTCAGCGCGCGAGGGCGGTATCTAAGTAGCTGCCGCAACATCATCCCGGCGACCACGACGCTGACTACTGACGCGGAGCCGACAGACGCCACCTTCAGACGTGCAGAGGTACTGCTGACGAAAAAGCTTTCCAGATCCAATCTGACACCTGGGGGCAATTCTAAGGTAAGGAATATATAACTAACTAATGTTTCTTACAGATATATTGTTACTGAAGGTAAGTAACTTGTTCTTTACAGATATGAAAATTGTATGTGTGAGGGGCCAGGCTTTTGTAAGTTCACCCTCTCTTTTTGCCCCCATTTTGACTACTGGGCACTGATGTGATGAATCTGAAATGCCCTGAACCCTGCTAATCAGGATTCTGTACATGTGCTCTGACCCTTAAAAAGGTTCATGTTTTTATTTGCTTATCCCTAGTTGGCCTAACTTGGCTTACTCGTAAGTATAATACTAGGGGTACCTAGAGCCTAGAAGTTAAAGTGTCACTCGTGGACTGCGCCACCAGCTGTGCTACCACAAGTACAAAAAAGCTAAAGCAGTACTGGCAAAGTCTCTGGGACACACATTTTGGCTGCAATGGGACATGGGCGTCATGTACTCCTTTCCACTGCCAACTTTTATTTCCTCTGGTTCTTGGGAAAATAAAGACAGACTGTACCTGGCCAATCTTTTCACTTAACATCACCTATTGTGATGCATTTTATCAAAGGTCTGCATCACATAATTTCTCTGAAGCTATTCATTATGCTGCAATGGATTGTCACTAGCAAATGAAAATTGTTTGCATTGTCTTACCAATAGAACTGGATGGTTCACAGTCTAACAAAGGTAAAGGCAAAAATAAACCTTGGTGCTTCCTGTGTAAGGAGAAAACCCATTGGACAAGAGATGCCAATTGTTCAAGGGCAAAGGATCCTCCAACCACCACCACTGCCCCTAAAGGCAACTGTTCCCACTAGTTCAGCTCAGTAGTGGTACAGGGAACAATGGTATAGTAGGGTTAACCCTGGGTTCTGGCCTAGTCAGAACTGCAGCTTAGGCTGTTTTAGTCTGTGATGGAGGCATGGATTTTGCCTCCCTATTTGTAAGTCCCAGTAATCTGGGCAAATACAGACAACAGCCTTTAATAAATGGTAAGGAGGCCATGGCATATAGGGACACAGGAGAAAGTGTCACAATGGTGACAAAAGTTCTTGTGGACTCTAACCAGATCATACTTGGTGAGATGTACCAAGTGACCAATGCTAGCAATGTCAGGACAAACCATTCCTTGGCAGTTGTTCATTTCAGACTGGGGACGGGTAACTGGCCCTAAGAAGGTTGTGGTTAGCTCAGACCTCCCTGTGAATGCTTGTTGGGCAATGATTTGGTAACTTCAGCCTGGGCTGAAGTGGAACTCTGGACACATGCAGCAATGTTGGGCATCACTGTGCTGTGACTAGCAATATCAAGAGTCACTGGGACTCATCCTCTGTGCACTGTTGCTAATGGTATGGTTACCAAAATCTAAATGCAAAAAATCTAAACAACAAATATTTTCAATAAATGGAAAGTACATTTATCCAACATCAAATTGAAAGATTTTACAACATAATCACATGTTGAAATATAATATATTCAATGAATAACACAGTTCAAGGAATTCAAATCATTCCAAAGAGGTATAACAGATTTGATAAAGGTTGTTGACATCAGTCCAAAAGCTTTCGTGGTGCCCAATGCATTTCAGGCCACAATTGGCCCTTCTTCAGGGGATTGAACTCTGGGAATACGAACAAAGTATACATGAATGTAAACAAATGTAGTGTAATACATACAGGAAGCAAAAGCATCAGCATCATCACAAACACGGTAACAACCATGAATAATTTGGCCAATATAGTCGGTAAATGTCTATACTTCATGGTAAGCTTCAAGAAAAAGAGAAAAGAAAGACCCTCCACCTTCGTGAATAAATACGGGTGAAATACTCACTTTGAAACGCTTTAAAACCCTCTTGTCTAAAAAAAGGAGACAAACAATAATAAAAACCCTCAGAGTGCTGACCACAAACTGCCGCACTGAAATTAGTCCACGTGAATGTATGAGAAATCGTACCTTGATAATCCCGTCAAACTGACTGAATCGCCCGAAGGCCAATCAAAAAGAACCTGTGGGAGTGAGACAAACGTCAAAAAGCCCCAAACTAAACCGTAATCATAAAATGTAACTTATGCAAAACAGAACAGTTACCTGCTCTAACAACCGGCAGTCCACCATATACACGCCGAAAACGCTGAAGTCTCAGGTTGTGTCAGATGTACACAGCGCAATGATCAAACGCTGAATTTAAACACACACTGGAAGCGGGAATTCACGGTCGGCGGGGAAAATATCAACGACGGACTTAAATAACGCCAGCAATTGCGGCCGCCATATTAGAACGGTCCAATGAATGATGAGTGAACAGACTAAAATACTACCAGTGCGTGAATCGAAAGGAAAATGCAGACCACACAATGCTAAACGCACCAACACTTACTCACAGGAAAATCATTACAACAGTGCGCCACTAGCTTCAAAACACTATTAATACATACAAAAAACATTGGCCTGGTAAACAATATACCCAAAGGTGCCAACATCTGATGGAAAGTAAAGAGCAGTGATCGAAAATAAAGGACAGTGCAAAAGACAAAGTACCATGATACACATTGAATTAAATGCAGACCTAACAATATGTGCATGTAAAGAGATCATGCATGAACACTTGGTACAGTACCAGAAGATGTTATAAATAACATGAATAATCTATTTTATCATTCATTCCTTTGTCTACTAAAGTATCAAGGCGCCTAATCCAAAACGTTTCTCTTTGTAAAAGGGATCTTGTGAGATCCATATCAGGGTGATGTATAACTCTTTCTAAAACGGCAAATTTTAATTGGGCTATGCGGTGCCTTTCAACTGACCAGTGTGTAGCTAAACTACTGTTCTTATTTTGAGTTCTGATTGTACTTTTGTGCTCAGATATGCGGGTTTAAATTTTACGCTCAGTTTTACCAACATATAGCTTCCCACATGAGCATTTGATGTAATAAATCAATTTACTAGAATTGCAATCTGAGTTATAAAATAACTAGATGATTTCTCCTCTACATGGATGATGCAAGATATTGCCCAGTATAACATTATTGCAGTGTACACAGTTAGAACACTTGTTCATGCCTTTGAAATTAGTCATGGAAGATTTGATCGGGGTGCTGATAATCTCTTTCAAATTTTTAGATCTGGTGAAAGCGAACAAAGGTGGCTCTTTAAAAATGCAGTTAAAATCAAATTAATTCTGGAGCATTTCCCACCTGTTGGTGGTGATTTTCTTCTTCTTCGACGAACTTGTAGAACATTTCTAAACAGATACTTGTCTTGATGTTTTCTTTTTGGGTTGAAATTGTAGCAAATTGCTCCGTGCATATTTAGAAGTACGTGCTATAGCCTGCTCAATCACTTTGTTGGGATATCCCCTGTCTAGATACATTTGTTGTTGGTAATCAAAATGCTTTTCCAAGCTCTTTGGTTCCAAGCATATCCTTTTAATCCGTAGAAACTGGGAAAAAGGTAAATTGTGTTTAAGGTTTCTAGGGTGAAAACTCCCAAAGTGAAGGGCCCTGTTAACATCTGTTGTCTTTCTATACACTTCCGTTTGAATTATACCATCATTGATAACAATGGAGACATTTAAAAATGAAATGGTTTTATCGCTGATCATGTGGGTGAATTGAATATGATCATCCTATTTGTTGAGTTGATCAATTTTGTGTTCCAAGTGCTTCTGTGTATTAATCCAAAGTATGAAAATATCATCAATGAACCTGCAATAAAGCAGGAGATTCTCAGTCCATTCACTGTCACTGTAAATGTAATCCGCCTCGAATTTTGCCATGAAAGTACTGGCATATGCAGGAGCCCCTGCAAAGCCCATAGAAGTGCCGCCTTGTAGAAAAAAAACGGTAATTCCAGTAAAAATAGCTATGGTACAAACAAAAATGTAAAATTTCCAAAATGAAGATTTTATCGGCTCTGATCGAAGATTGGCGCAGCAAAGCCAATTCCACAGCTTCCATGCCAGCAGCGTGCGGAATGGAAGTATATAAAGACTTGACGTCGACTGTACAAAGTAAAACCTCCTTATTATAGACAACTGAGTCCAATTTCAACAGAAAATCCTTAGTGTCTTTTATATAAGAGGTCCATTCTTGGACAAAAGGTTGCAAGAAATGGTCAATGTAATGCCCTAAAGGCTCGAAAATGGTACCACATCCGGTCACAATTGGCCGCATAGGAGGATTGCGAAGATCTTTGTGAATTTTCGGAAGCATGTAAAGTAAAGGCCTCCTGGGATAATCTACTGTCAAAAATTGTTTAGTAGAGGCTGAAATCCAACCCATCTCTTGAGCATGGTCTAGAATACTCTTGAGTGTGGTTTTTAGCTCATTCGTAGGGTCTGTATCTAAAGGTAAATGTCTGTAAATCTGCAACATGCTCTTGAACGAAACGTGTGTAGAAAGTTCTGTCCACTACGGGTTCTTTTTGATTGGCCTTCGGGCGATTCAGTCAGTTTGGCGGGATTATCCAGGTACGATTTCTCGTACATTCACGTGGACTAATTTCAGTGAGGCAGTTTGTGGTCAGCACTCTGGTTGAGGGTTTTTATAATTTTTTGTCTCCTTTTTTTAGACCAGAGGGTTTTAAAGCGTTTCAAAGTGAGTATTTCACCCGCATTGATTCACGAAGGTGGAGGGTCTTTCTTCTCTCTTTTTCTTTAAGTTTACCATGAAGTATAGACATTTACCGACTATTTTGGACAAATTATTCATGGTTGTTACCGTGTTTATGATGATGCTTTTGCTTCCTGTATGTATTACACTACATTTGTTTACATTCATGTATACTTTGTTCGTATTCCCAGAGTTCAAGCCCCTGAAGAAGGGCCAATTGTGGCCTGAAATGCATTGGGCACCACAAAAGCTTTTGGACTGATGTCAACAACCTTTATCAAATCTGTTATACCTCTTTGGAATGATTTGAATTCCTTGAACTGTGTTATTCATTGAATATATTATATTTCAACATGTGATTATGTTGTAAAATCTTTCAATTTGATGTTGGATAAATGTACTTTCCATTTATTGAAAAATGTTGTTGTTTAGATTTTTTGCATTTAGATTTTGGTAACCATACCATTAGCAACAGTGCACAGAGGATGATTCCTAGTGACTCTTGATATTGTTAGTTCATGAACAGGCACAAGTCAGACAGTACGTGCCATCCACTGTAGCACGCTTTGTCCTTAAAAATTTGAATAAGCAGATCTAGCGTGAAGCTTATAGTTGAAACCCAGTGTGTGCCTCTCCAATTCTTTGATTTGAGGTGACTAGGTCACAGGCCAAACTGTCTTCCACTGAACAGGCTCTGGATCCTGGAAGAATGGAACAGGTGCCTTCCAAGAGAACGAGCAGTAGGGACAAGGCAGGGTGTCCCCCCCCCCCCCCCCCCAGACTCAGAGTGAGGATCAGTCTCATGAGGAAGATGATCCCAGTCCCTGTGAAGGAACTGTCTCAGAGGAACTTGAACCTGATCAGGTTGAGTTCTTGGGGACAGGGGGCCCTTCCAGGGAAGATCAGAGTCAGGAGCAGCACAGCTGTCCCTCTCTTGAACCAGCAAGCTGCTGCTGGGATTGCCAGTGGGTCCCAAAGGATCTACTGGGGTGAAGGACTCCTTTACTCAGAGGGTAGAAACCCCAAGCCTGGTGCTACCAGGAGGTTGGTCATACCTCTGAAGCTTAGGGGCTTCCTACTGACACTGGCACATGATAGCCTATTAGCTGGACACCTAGGCCAAAGTAATACTTGGGACAGGCGTGTCCCTCACTTTCACTGGCCTCATATGTTAGAGGACACAAAGGAGTTTTGTTGCTCCTGTACCACCTGTCAAGCCAGTGGTAAGGCTGGTGGTACCACAAAGGCCCCCCTGATACCACTACCTGTGATGGGAGTTCCCTTTGAGAGGGTTTGGATTGACATAATTGGTCCCATGGATCCTCCAACTGCCTCTGGGCACAGATGTATTCTAGTGGTGGTAGATCATGCCACTAGGTACCCAGAAGCAATACCCCTTAGAACCACCATAGCTCCTGTGGTGGCCAGGGCCCTCCTGGGAATTTTTTTCAGAGTGGGTTTGCCTAAGGAGGTCTTAACTGACAGAGGTGCAAACTTCATGTTCAGTTATCTCTGCTTTGTGGAAGGAGAGTGGAGTAAATTAAAAATGTACCACACCCTATCACCACAATGCAATGGGTTAGTTGAAGTGTTCAACAAAACCCTGAAGGGCATGCTCATGGGCCTCTCGGTGAAAGCTTAGGAGAAAATGGGATGTCCTATTGCTCTGCCTTCTCTTTGCCTACAGAGAGGTTCGTCAGAAGGGAGTTGGCTACAGCCCTTTTAAACTTCTGTTTGGACATCCAGTTAGGGGTCTCTTGTGTGTAGTGAATTCGGGATGGGAGTTACCTCTCAAACCACCTAAACAAGACATAGTGGACTATGTACTTGGTCTCCGCTCCAGGATGGCTGAGTATATGAAGAAGGCAAGTAAAAACCTTGAGGCTAGCCAAGAATTACAGAAAGATTGGCATGACCAAAAGGCTGTGCTGACTGTCTACCAGCCAGGACAGAAGGTATGGATGTTGGAGCCTGTGGCCCCAGCAGCTCTCTAGGACAAGTGGAGTGGACCCCATACCATGCTTGAGCAAAAGGGAGAGGTTACCTATCTGGTAGACCGTGGAACTTCCAGGAGCCCCCAAAGGGTACTCCATGTGAACAGGTTCAAGCCACATGTTGACAGGCCAGACATGGGCTTGCTCATGGCCACTGATGAGAGGGACAGGATGAAGAGGGTGACCCACTCCTTAACCGCCTTTCACAGAACCCTGATGATGGCTCAGTTGATGGTGTAGCCTTGGCAGGCAGCCTCACTGAGCAGCGACAGACTGATTGCAGGAAGGTCCTCAAACAGTACAGACATGTTTTCCCTGACTCCTAGTCAGCCCACGTGGTGTATCCATGAAGTGGACACAGGTGACAGTCTGCCTGTTAAAAATAAAATTTACAGGCAACCTGACCATGTCAGGGACTGCATCGGGACTGAGGTTCAAAAGATGCTGGAACTGGGTGTGATTGAACCCTCAGAAAGCCCTTGGGCTAGTCCAGTGGTCCTGGTACCCAACCCTCATACCAAGGGTGGTAAGAGAAATGACATTTGTGTGGACTACAGGGGGCTCAATGCAGTCACTAGGACTGATGCTCACCCTATTCCTAGGGCAGATGAACTTATTGATACTTTGGCCTCAGCCAAGTTCTTGAGTACATTTGACCTCACTGCTGGATATTGGCAAATCCAACTAGCTGCGGATGCCAAATCAAAAACAGCATTTTCAACCCCTGATGGGCATTATCAATTTATTGTGATTCCCTGCGGCTTGAAGAATGCACTTGCCACATTTTAAAGGTTGGTGAATAAAGTTCTCACAGGCCTGGAAGACTATAGTGCAGCTTATCTTGATTATATTGCGGTCTTTAGTTCCACCTGGGAGGATCACCTGGTCCACCTGATAAATGTTCTGGAGGTCCTGCAGAAAGCAGGCCTCACTATCAAGGCCACCAAGTGCCAGATAGGACAGAGTAAGGTTGTGTACCTGGGCCACCTTTTGGGTGGAGGCCAGGTTTAACCATTGCATAGCTAAATCCAGACCATCATGGATTGGGTTGCTCTAACTACCCAGACTCAGATCAGAGCTTTCTTGGGCCTGATTGGGTACTACAGGAGGTTTGTCAAGAGATATGGATCTATAGCGACCCCCTTGAATGATCTGACCTCTAAAAGAATGCTTAAGAAAGTTCAGTGGACAGTTAGCTGTCAAAAGGCATTTGATGACCTGAAGCAGGCCATGTGCACTGCTCCCATTCTGCAAAGTCCTGACCATTCCAAACAATTCATTGTTCAAACTGATCCATCTGAGTTGGGGGTAGGGGCTGTGTTATCACAACTGAATGAAGAGGGTCAGGATCAGCCAGTAGCTTTTATAAGCAGTAGGCTGACCCCAGAGAGAAACGTTGGTCAGCTATTGAGAAGGAAGTCTTTGCTGTGGTTTGGGCTCTGAAGAAGCTGAGGCGATACTTGTTTGACACTCACTTCATTGTTCAGACAGACCATAAGCCCCTTTTATGGTTAAAACAGATGAAGGGTGGAAACCCCAAACTTTTGAGGTGGTCCATTTCCCTACAGGGGATGGACTGTACAATGGAACACAGACCTGGGAGTAACCATGCCAATGCAGATGGACTCTCCAGATATTTCCACTTAGAAAATGAAGACTCAGCTGAACAAGGTTAGTCTCATGTCCTTTCGTTGGGGGGAGGGGGGTGTAGGAAAGTAGGATCTGCTTCTTATGGTTACCCCCCCCAATTTTGCTTGATGTTTCACTGTTTTTGACTAATCTGACTGGGATCCTGCTAATTAGGACCCCAGTCGATCTGCTTTCTCATTTAAATGTTACACATGTATTTTGGTACACTCCAGATTGGATATTGGGGTATCATTATAAGTCCCGAGTATATGGTCCCCATGTACCCAGGGCAAATGTACCCCAGAGGCCTCCCATGGGCTGAAGCATGTATTATGCCACCCATGAGAGACCATGCAAAATGGAACTACAGGTCTGCTATTGCAACCTGTGTAAGATGGTGTTTGTAAGATAGGTTCACTAAATGTATAGGTCACTACACTTAACTTATAAGTCACCCCTATTGCAGGCCTTATCAATCCTGAAGGCATGGTGCTGGGTTTTTAGCGAGAGGGTGCTCCTACATGAGCAGAGCCCCTCTGCAGCCTTTGGAGACCATTCTCCCGGGTTCTCTGTGACTCAGCCGGACATATACGTAGAGGTGCATTATAAACTCGTGGTAAAACGGCAGCAAAGAAACATGTTGTGTTTGGTATCAAACACCTTGGAATCATACCTCCATACCGGTAACCGATGTGGGAGGTATGATTCCACCTTTCAGAAGAGAGCTTTGTGGGGTCACTGTTATATCCGGAGCCATTCTTCTCGACCCGGACAGCACAAAATACATGCTGCTGACCAGAGACACATTTCTGCCCTCCTGTTGCTGAGCCAAGCTTGAGCAGAGGAAGGCAGCACAATAAGCATCCTGTCACAGGGAGGTGTGACCACCTCCCAGACACGATTTAGTGTATTGTGGCTGGGTGAGTGCACTCAGAGTGCCTGAAAGTCTGCACTTGGGGCACACTTGGTGACCCTGTGCATAGTGCAGCTCAAACCAGTTCTGGGAGCCATTGCCTCCTGCTCTGGCGCGAAATTGAACAAAGGACATGGGTGTAACCACCCCTCTGTCCGGACCCTTTCCTAGGAGGGTCCCCCGAATCTGTCCAACCCTCTCCCGTGGCTACAAAAGGGCTAACCCAGCTATAAGACTTTAGATTTTATGTGGACAAGATTCTACAAGAAGAAACCACTGACCATAGACCGTCTGGACACACTGGACTTCGACTGGGCCCTACTTTGTCTCCCTCTCTGTCCAACGCTTTGCCTGTGCGCCCTTGCTCCATACAGGCTCCTTGCAGGACCTGTGGTGCACTAAGGACAACCGAAGAATCTCCCTTGGAGTGAAGGAGTCACTCCCCTGCAACTGCAGGAACTATAACACATCTGATCGGTCTGCTGATCCTGTGCTCCTGCAGACTCCGAAGATTTCAGCAACACAGGAGGTGGGGCTTCGAAGGTCCCTGTGGTTGATCTGTCCTCTCAGCAAGTTTGAGGCCAGTATCCCTTGTTGGGACTGCATAACCAGAACCCCTGTGCTCCGCGTCCATTTGCAGTTGCATATGCTTGTTGGCGATTCCCGAACTTGTGCATTGGACTCTGTGTAGTCCTGACCCAGAGCAGTATTTGCACCAAAGAGCTCCGGCCTCCCCGCACCGAGTGCTCCATGGGCTGGTACTTTGAAATCTTGCTTGAGGTCACCTCGAGACTCCTGGTCCTTTGGCTTGTGGGTCCCTCTGAAGATCATCTTTATTTCTGTTGGGCCTTCCTGGTTGCTCCAGACGTGCCCCGACTCCCCATTGCTTGGTGAGAATCCTGGACCTTGCTGGTCCACATCGTAACCTGCTTGACCTTCCTGCGTCGGTTGCTTTTGCCAAGACTTGTTGGTGCTCCCGCTGAAAACCGACCCCTCAGCACTCGACATCCTTCATGGGACAGCTCACCTCTGGCTCCTGGTTTTCCTTGACGTCTCCTGTCCGAGGCGGCTGAGTCAAGCATCCCTTCTTAGCACCTGAAACACCTGATATCGGTGGGCATTCGTCTACCGAGCCCCTGGTCACCCTTAAGTGACCCAGAATGTCCCCTCTACTTTCAGGTTCTTTCCTTCCAGAATCCAGGCTTGGATTCCTCCGGACCCTCTTCACCTTCACGGCAGCAGTACTTCATCATAGCCCAGCATTGAGAACGACAGCGGTTTCCGACACCACTCTAGACGCATGCACCCGGCTCCTCTGGGATAGATTACTCTGGTACAACGGTATCCACAGGTGGGGTGGCTCTCCAACCTCTTAAGTTCCAAAGGGTTTGCTCGAAGTCCTCCTAGAAGGGTCCTTAAACTTTAAAACTCTAACCGCGACTTTCCCATAGAATTGTACAGAGCCCACGGTCGTGTTAACACACTGCACCCATTCTCCATGGGGTCCCGATCTACTCACCTTGGGTGGTTCCTTGGGGTCCCAACGATTCTACGTGTTCTAGACTGTGTCTTGACTAGAGTCGTGATTGTTACACCACTATTTTAGTATATGGTTTGGTCTCCCCTTGGAGCCCACTGTGTATTGTGCTTCTTACAACTGTTCTATTGATCTCGTATTGTGTGCTTTGTGGTCTATCCTCGTGTAGATACTAGAGTGTTATATTAATAAATACCTATTTTTATATAACTACTGTGTGGTTCTCCTTTCATTTAGTCAATATAGGAGGTGATATTCTGGTAAAACAAGCTGCTTTACAGTCCTTCAAGATTAAGCCTGAAGGCTGCTCTCAACAGCGACTACTAGGATAGCTTTCTAAAGGTTATCTTTGACCTCGTACATCATAAGGGTTGTTTGGACTGGTGCAAGGTGCCCACTTTAATTTGTGGACAGGATATTCCAGTCCAACTTCTCACAGCCATATCGGAGTCTCTAAACTAGCTTTCTCAGTTTCTTGGCCCTATTTAGAGCAACGCATCATGCCACCACAGAGACACGCCTTCCTTACCACCCAGAGCATGTGTGTGGAGGAGACTGATCCAGTATTTTCTTCCAAATACTGTTTTAAATAGTAAACAACCTATCCTTATCATTGGGATGATGTACAGTGCGAGATTCATTTACCAATGGGGTGTGGGTGTCCTCAATATTGTGAGATCAGGATAATGTCATGTTCGTAGGTGCTGTTCGGTAATATAAAGGAGGAGAGAATTTGCTGGTTTAGTGCCACTGAGCAGTAGAAGCAGTCTAAGTGAGATTGGGTACCATGAAAAAAATATTTGAAAGTGTAATCCCTGTCAGAAGGATGTTACACGCCAAGGTTCTACAAAGGCACATTAGAAGATCAAATCTTGTAAAATTAATCTGTCATGTTGGGGTGGCTGTGGATGTGACAGATTGGTCAAAGAGTGGGTCAAGGGGGAAGTTCCAGTCACCCACAGGACAACTTTGGGGTTCTGAAAGGAATGAAGGAATTTGGATAACATAGCAAATAAATTCGTTTTCAAGACGATTGGTGCATAGATAGACCCAACTATAACAGTATCTAATTGAATTTTTAGTTTGGCAAAAACCTATCTGCTGCTGTCATCTTTTCAGGGTTGTGGGACTCGTCCAGCTATGGATTTATGGAGTGGAGTCGCTACTCCCTCTTTCCTAAATGTCAGAGGCTTCGCAAGGACCCGTACTTTGTTGGCTTAAAGCACAGTGCCCAACCAGTCACTTGAGTTATTCATGCTCCACCGACATCAGGTGCGTCTCCTGAAGCCCGGTTAGGTCTAGTTTGTGAGTGCGTAGATTTGTGAGGATTTTATTTTACATTTGATAAATTGAGTTAGGCCATTGACATTGAGAGAAACTGTTTGCACTAAGTTAGTGCCAGGTGGGTGCATGAGTACAGGTAGTGAGTGCGGGTAAACGTGCGGTGCAAACCTTCAACTTATAAGAGCTTCCGGAAGGAGGTAGATCAAAGGGAGGTACGGGGGAAAGGGAGCTAAAGGATTGTGAGTATCATAAACCCTTACAGACTAATCACTACTCATCTATGGTCTAGGGAAAAAGTCAAGCCAATTAATCAAGGGTCCAAAGTCCCAACACCTCTGGATAATTGTGTTTGGTATTAATCCCAATGTGTAAAAACAAAAGAACAGTGCAAAGAAGGCATTGTCATGTGCAAATATTCTCAGTTTTGCAACACTGGTAACACAGAATTTAATACAAAAGTAAAACCGAAAAACGGTACATCCTACCTGTCAACAGCAAGGTCATTCAACAATATACATAGGACTGTGCCATACACAGGTCGGAGTGTGTCAGGAGACAAGGCTGTAACAGTTTCAACTTTCACCATAGGAGGGCAAAGAGAAAGAAGATAACCCCCCCCCCTCCTTTATTATTGCCTGTGTAAGCAGTTCTAGGAGGTGGGGTGCTTGGGTCCGTTAGTCAAGATTTTTAGAAGTGACCTAGATTTGTCTCTCGATTGTACCAGTCTGAGACTATCACATGTCTCCATCAGCCCATTACAGAATCACTTGTTCCAGGCGTCGTTCTTCTTTATCATCTGCAGGCAGAGGTGTTCATGAAGAGTCCTGTGATGTTGATTCCTTGGTTTCGTTAGTGTTCATAGGTAGGGAGTTCAGTGCTTTCAATCAGCGTTTCAGTGCATCAGGGATCTCATACTCTGTTAATTGGTCATTAAGTGTCATGAATATTGTGGCAGGTTCCAAAAGACCACAGAGAATCACTTTGGAGAAGTCGAGGTTGGTGGGTCAGGAACTTTTTCAGTTTAATTTTGGCGTTGTATGAGAAGTCCACCCATATGTAAATTTTGTGGTCCGTGTACAGATATGGCCTGCTTTTTTTGCTGCTTTTGATAAATTGCAGTGCATATTGATGGCGAAGGAAACATGTCAAGATTGGGCAAGGTTTGTAGGAGGCGTATAAAGAAAGTACTTTAACTCTGTGAATCCTCCATAACTCCAGAGCCGGCCAAAGGTTTGATGCAAGAGGTCAGAAAAGAATTGACAAAGGAAAACTGAGATGGAGGCTAGTGATGCATACATTTTCCCTCCTGCTCCTATCCTTTAGGTCAATCAGTTTTTGTTTCATGTGCCAAACATCTGGGCCACAGTCCAGTAAGCCAAACAATCTGGTTTTCACCTAATAAACTTTGGCCTCTGTAGCATTCAGCTGAGTAAGAAAAGTGGGTGTTTCTGCCCTCAGGGAGTGAACCACGGCTGTCGTGTTAGCCACTGTCTTGACCTTGTGTATTGAGGATTTGATACCGGCCAGGTTCCACACAATGATATCCATCGCGGGGATGACATTTTGGTATCATCTGATATGGCCAGTGTAGTACTAGAGGCACTCTTGTGGTCTGAAACCCTGTGATGACCTTTGACTACCATTATTTTAATTGACTCTGGTGTGTTATTTGATCCTAGCCTGAATGTACGAGGTCCTGCACATGCCTTGCTTCTCTTACAGGTTTATTTCTTGTAATCTTGCAGTCTTTCAGTGGGAGCTGTCACGGAGTAGAACAGCCTTGCCAAGATCAGAACGTGTGGGGTGTATATTTGAAAGCATGAGAGAGAGTGAGGTGCGGAATGTACTTTATGGTCTCGGAGTGCAGTGTTATGAGCAGTGGTGCACAAATGTGCATTGTGTTGTACATTGATAAGTATTATGAAGTTCTTACTATTGGCTTTCACATGGCCTCATGTCATCCTGTTTTCTGACTCTGCCTGGCTTGAGCTTTATCTGCATGCACAGCCATGCTTGCAAGATGTTTGGGTTAATCACGTTCAAGGATTGGGTTTGTTCGAGAGATTGTTTAATATAGCCTGGAAGGCTTTTGTGAGCTTTGTCAAGATAAAGTCTGGAACATGCGAGACAGTAGAGGGAACGTGGGAACTTCTTCCTGCCATGGAATGCTTGCTTGGAAGCTGGCCAATCCTGGTAAGATTCCTTTGGCGCGGGGAGGGACCCTCTCGAACCTTCTAGTGTGTGTGTTTTGAGATTATAAAGCGGAGGGTTGTTGACTTAGAAACCGGGATTTTGGAATCCGAATGGGGACGGACGCGTCTACTTTGGTACAGCGGAACCCTGGTTGCTGAGGCTCTTATCCCCGGCTGTTTAATTCCCCGGTCAGGAGTGGGCTGAGATGCAGTGTTTGCACCAGGTGAAGTGTTGAGTTTTGATTATTGCCATTGTGATTTGTGGCCTGTGGTCTTGATCATTTGAGTTGTTTGCTTTGTGATGTGTGAATGAGTGAGGTGCACATCCAAAGTAATCATTTGTGATTCAGTGTATATATATTTCTGATCTCTTGCAGGACGTCCAGCGTATTTTCTTGAGTGTTCTCATTATTTGCTGCTTGTTTACTCATGGTATTATTCATGCATTTACCAAGTTATTATTATTGCTTACATATAAATATATATATATATCTCTGTGTATTTGACTGTTGCGCATTTGCATCTGGGAAAGCCTTTCTGTTAGAGAGCATTGTGTAAAACAAAACCCCAAGCCTTATTCTAAAAAGAGTCTTTGCATTTTGTAAAATGAAACCCTTTTCTAAAGGTGTTGCTGTGTTAGGTTTCCTGCTTCGCAGTGGGTATAAGCTACTGTGTGGGAGATTCTGTATTATCTGAAAGGCGAAGCAATGGAGGATTTGAGGGTTTAGAATTACTGACTGCTTAAGAGAAGAGTAGTTGGCTGGATCCCTTTGGTTTCGATATCCGAAGAGGTTCAGTATAAGACACAGTGGAGGGGCCCAGCTATCTGTACTTCTTCTCTACTTGTGTGGGAAGCACTGTATACCAACTCGTCCAAAGGAAGAGCAGGATGTTGAGTAGATCGGTATTCCTTTGGAAGGGATAGCGGTATTCTTGTACTGTACTCCTGAGCCTTTAAAGGGGCAGGACTGTCAGCTGGGACATCGTCTGGTGGGCCAACACACAGTCTTGCAAGGAGTACAGAAGTGTTATATCCCAGATCAGGCCAGGAAGACCGAACCTTCCCTCGAGAGTGAGGCACCTCTACCGCCAGTCACTCAGAATCAGGAGATATGTATTGTAATTACATTTATATAGCGCTTAATACCCCTGACAAGGCGTCAAAGCATTTTCGGCGAGTAGCAGGCTACTCCGGAACCCATAAAGGATTAGTGTTGAGTTAGTATAGTGAAATATGAAAGTAATTTGAATGATGGATAGGTTAGTCGGTTATTTGGATTGAGAAGGATAGCGGAGGGATAGAAGAGGGAAAAAAGGTTCGAATTTATATAGCGCTTGTTACCCCTAATGGGGTGTTGAAGCACTTTCTTGGCGAGTAGCACGCTACTCCGGAACCCATAAGGATTAGTGGTGAATTAGTATGGTGAAATATGAATGTAGTTTAAGTGGTGGATACTAGTCAGTTATTTGGATCGAGAAGGATAGTGGAGGGATAGGGAAAAGGTTTACATTTAAATAGCGCTTGTTACCCCTGATGGAGTGTTGAAGCGCTTTTTTTGTGAGTAGCACACTACTCCAGAACCCATTGAAGGATTAGTGTTGAATTAATGTAGTGAAATAAGAAATTTGAGAAGTGGACTTGTTAGTCTGTTATTTCGATTGAAAAGGATAGTGGAAGGATAGAAGAGTAAAGGCTTTAGACTTTCTTTTTTTTTTTGGTCATAGCAGTAGTGGACAGTTGGGATGAATAAAAAGGGATGTGGAGGGGAAGAGTCAGAGGGAAGAGTTTAGAAAGGCTTGTTTTGGGGTATCAGGTGGTGCAAAGAGGGGTAGAGTAGGGGAGAGTCTAGAAAGGGCTATTTTGGGGGTCATAAAAGTGGCATGTGGTTTGGGATGAATGAGAGTGGAGGAAGTGGATATATTGAGAGAGGTATAAGGTGTAAATAGAGTAGTGCATTGGATATGCTGAATTAGAAGAAAGTAATAAACATATAGATCCATAAGCACATGGAAAGTTTATAGATGCATAAAGGAAGTGAGTATATGTAGATAAAAGATGGTGATAGAGGTATAGGGGGAGAAATAGGGTAGGAAAGTAATAAATGTATAAATCCAAGTAAAATGGAAGGTATATCGATGCATAAAGGAAGTAAGTATAAGTAGATTGAAGATGAATTTGATAAACTATGGTTTTGAAGTTACAATTTTATTTATCTATTTTTTAAAACAATTATTCTACATGTTAATACAAAGCAATACACATATATAGGTACATATCTATGGTACAGATGTTTATATACGGAGGGATATGCTGTATATTTCTGTTTGCGTATGGTGCTTATGTGGGGAAGAGCGTGTAGGAGAAGAGGACAGATCCCAACAACTCACCCCTTCAAATGTCCAAGCATGTGCCACTCGCCCTTAGTGGTGCGATAAGTGTATGTGTGTATATGAGGCAATCCGTAGATCTCCAATGAGGTCAACTTCACGCATGGTGGTTCTCAGGATATGAGCAGGAGGTGCGGTGGGGGAGGATGCCCTGCTGCAAACGGATCTACTATTGAGTGACGCCAGAGGAGCGCGGCTCCTATCGTCAGTAGGTGCCACAAATTCAATCCCCGGCCACGTAGCTGCGGCCTAGGTAGCATTGTTTGTAAGATGGTGGCCTCCACAATCTATCATGGTGGCGCGATGTCAGGAGCCGCGGCATACCAATCTCCAGAGCAGGGCGACCCTTAGTGACGATAGGGTCTGCCACACATTGCTGGTGCTGCCTCCAGACCTTTTCTTTTAAAATCTGCTCACTGAAATGTAAAGCAGTCCCGTCTCTATGTAAGTACTGGCCCTTCATTTGACGATCATCAAGAGACAGTTTTGTACTTTTATGATTAGTCACTGGCTACTCTCTTTGCAGATCATAATAGAGCACCTTACTACTTGAACTGACTAATGACTATTGTACTACCTACGCACTCCTGGCAAATATACTGGCTTGAAAGTATGACTGATTTTTATCTGTAGTACCCTCAAGTAAGGGAAGTAATACAGATATACCTAGTGGTACACTGGTATTCCTTTTTGCTCTTGGCAGTTACTACATTTAAATTATTTGATTTTGAGATGCTGAAGTCGGTTTAGCTTGAGGACTGGAGATCACATTTATTATTGATTTTTTTTCATTACTCTGGAAGTCACTATTGCAGCTTAATGCAGACAGTCTGGTGAAAGGGCATCTGGTAAATCGGCAACAGACCAGTGTCAATAAAATGGACGTTATCATGCTTGTGCTAACACTGACTGAGAGGGAAGTTCACTATAACCCATTGTAAATCTCATTGCGATATGCATGACACAGAGTAGCATAACAGAATTATCATTTTCTTTCGAACTGCAGTTTTTTCTGGTGTGATTGACTCTTCCTTAATGCTGGTGGTGTCTCTAGATCTGTGGTGCTGGGTTATCAACCCTTATATTTGGTTACTGTGATGCTTTGCAAGATTTATAGGTGCTACTTTTATCAGATTATTCTCTTAAAAGTAATTATAAGTGAAATTAAAACAATGTATATTTTGTGTGTCTTGCTAAAAGACCTTTAGGGTCAAGATAAGGCTGAAGTGGAGCATGACAAATGGACGTTTTACACCCCCCCCGTGAACAGGATATAATGCCTGGGGACAGAGATGGGTATATACAAAATGCATGCCCTGCCAGTCCAGGGTCCCCATCCAGTCACCTGGGTCCAAAATAGAAAGTATTTGAGTTGGATGAGCATTCTGAATTAGTCTTTCCTCAGAAAGGCATTCAGGGGTGGAGGACGAGTATAGGCCTATGGACTCTGCTCTTTGGTACAAGGAGGTAGAACAAACAGCACACTTATCTATCTGAATCGGGCAGCCACTCAGTGGTAACCATGGCCAGATGACGGCTGAATTTTTGCAAAAAGACTACGGAATGGTCTGCTAAGAGTCGCTCCAGTGCAGGGGAAAACAAGGTCGGGAGGAAATGAATGCCAGGGCATAGCCACTTTGAATGATTTACAAGACTCCTCTATCTCCAGATGAGGAGGAAATCCAAATGGATCTCAGACCTGCTGGGTTTGGACCTATGAGGGTAAGTTAAAGCAGCTGAGCAGCAACTGCAGCAGGGAGGAACAAATACAGGAAAGCTGTCCCAGATAGTGCGGACAGCCCCAGCTTAGTTACAACCTCTGCATGAAGTGACTGGGTCTGAGCAGTGGGTCTAGTGGGGCTAGCATTGTCTTTTTGCTAGCCCCACTAGAATAGCTCCTAAAGGTTCTGTACTGATGGCAGAACTGCTTGGCAGAAGACAAGAGCACTAAGCATTATGCTGTGGTATGACTGTCCTTAAACAGTTCGAATTTCTTCAAACAGTCTGGCGCAATCAAATGGTATGTCCATCAAGTACGGCTCCCGAAAACCTGGTTGATCTCATCCACTAGTGCCTTCTATGCATCACACTTGTGCCAATGGCTCTGTCACTGCAGTCTTGGGTGTTGAAGGCAGCACACAAGACACATTTCTCTGCGTCCTGCCCATCATGTATGGTTTGAGCCAGCGAGCCTCTGAGGTCTTCCAGGATGGGTGGCAAGAACTTGTTGGCCATTCCCCATGGGTGTACCTGTTCACAAGGCATAATGCGCTCCAGAACCTTAAGCCTAAATTAGCAAAAGAGACAATTATTTTTCCGAGGACATCAAGAAGTTTCAACTTTCTACCCAGAGGGTTAGTCACAAAGGCCTTAGAAGTGGCTTTACTTTTTGACAACTGTATTATCATGCTTTCAGGCATAGAATGCTTTGTCCCCAAAATAATTCAGGATCACAGGAGTCCGGTCTTTATCACCTGGCTGCAGGCTGACTGACCAGATGGAAGAATGGCTTAGCCCAAAAGGCCATGAAAGTGCGAGTGTCTGTGAGAGCCTAATTAAATTACAATTGTGGCTCAGACAAAGTTTGACCAAACTAAAGGATATCAGTTAATAAACATGCATTAGTTTCAACTGTAGGTAACTGGAAGTTTAGCACTACTAATAGCCTTCACACTACTACTATAAATAGACTTTCTTCAGTGGGTGGCCCTGGTGGCTAGTCCAGCTCAGTCTCTGGAGATGTATCGAGCCCACTGGTATTCTGAAAACTCAGATAGAGCCCATCTTAAGTGAGGAGAGAGCAGGTTGTCTTTATACCCTGAACTGCATCAGAGTTGGATCCAAATAAGGCCTCTAGCCTCTGATAGTAGCCTCCAATAGAAGTGGCATCGAGGCAGAGACCAAGTATCAGAGCCTGGTTGCATAATGACTGCCTGCCCTTTTGTAATCTTATAGTGCAACTCCGGCTTGGCGCAGATCAACACAGGTTACGATTTCGAAATCAGAGTTAGGTCCGGGGCTGAGATGGGTAGAGTTGATCAACCCCAGCACTGAAGGGGATTGGTTTGGCCTAGGAGCCAGTGTGGACGTCTGAACCAGCACTGATACAGGCCTGGGAACGGGTCTCAAGTGATCAGTTGGTGCCAGGGGAGCACCCGTCGGTTGGAGGACAATTGGGGCCACTGCGGTTCTGTAGGGCCCAAAGGAATGCCAGAGGGAGCCACGGGAATCTGAAAGAGTTGTAGCAAGACCTCCTTAAAGACCACTATTTGCTGCAGCATTGATGACAGCTCAGGGAATTCAGGATACATCAGGGCCAGTTGTGGGACCAGATTGGAATCAGAAGACGCTTGAAAGGTATAATCTTTCGATTGATTGATGCCTTCTCGAAAGATTTTGAGTAGCGTAATTTTGAGCGAGAATGGGATTTCATGCGAGAACAGCCTCTTGAACGAGGTTGCGGGCGACCTAAAAACTTGAAGCAGGGCTTATGTTTCGACCGCAAACGCTTCTCATTCAGTCATGTAGGGTTTAGTCTCTAGATTCCAGATCACCTTTGAGTACATGAGGGCACATGTATCAAGCAACTATGAGTTGTGACCAGAACCAAAACACCACTGACACATTGTGCCTAAGCAATACAGACACATTATACAAGTCTATAACATATCTTTGATGCCTGAAGTCTCTGCACAGGTTGAATCTTGTAGTCTTCAGAGAATACATTTCCCGAGCACACTGTCAAAGAAATGCAGAAATTGTTGCAAGACCAACAGGTTGGGAGTGGAGCTACAGAATTGCATCTAACAACTTGGAAAGAAAGGAAGAGACTTCAGTGTGGAGTGGCAGCACTTGTATGCCTTTCCTATCTGTCACTTCTAGGGCAGTACTGAGCTACAGGAACACACTTATAGGCATGCCCCACCCTGTATTACGGTTCGGGCACTGTCAGGGTGAGGGCAAACAGGTCCTCGTCGACTTTGTAGAAGTGTTTGTTAGTGGCCTCATGCTGTTTCTTATCTCAAAGACTGGGCCAAAACTGCCCTTTCCCGGGGGAAACAGGCCCTTCTACCTAGCAGTCATTTCTGCCAGGTATTCCCGCAGAATGTCAGGTGAAAATGGCCAGGCCAGGGGAAAAAAAACATTTTTGTGCCCTTATCCTCTCTGCTATGTGGAGAATAATAACTTTATGTGCTTCACTACATGGCAATGTTTCTGGTACTTGCCGCACACCATTAAACAACAGTGAGCCTGACGTACCCAAGGTTTGTTCTTTGGCGAAGACTGCAGTGCGCAAAGTAATAGACTTTACGACAAAAAAGGGTCAGGTTGTTTTTTTAGCGTAATGCAGCGCAGCAGTCAAAGTATCTGCACTGAGTTGCACCACGAGGAGAGACCAGCAGAGAGACATACTTGGGGACATATGTATAAGCCCCTGGCGCCATCATAGCGTCACTTTTTGTGACACTTCGGTGGGGCAAACCTTGAAATCAAATCTATGAGGTCATGCAAAGCCACTGGATAAATACGGTGAGTTCCTGGTCTTTCACTTTGACGTAGTGCAGCGCAGCAAGCATGCCAATTCCTCATAAATGAGGCCCCAAGTTAGTCATGGTTCAGCTGCAATCTTCCCAGATCTGTGGCATAAACAGGCTGCTGAGTGTCCACTAACTGTCTTGTGCCATAGTGCAAAGAATAGGGTATATCCTAGTGAAAAGTGTGTGTGTGTGATGTTGAGCCTGCGTCTTCTACTGGAAGGGTACCCTTCCAGTGCAAAACAGGTGCTCTACCAACTTAGATGTAAAGTAGAGCAAAGCGGTCTTCGCATTACTTTTAGGGCAGCATTTCGGCGCACACAAGTTTTGCCTTGGGAAGCAATGCTTTGTGCTGATCTTCATCCATTTGTGTGACATTGATCCCACACAAAGTTTGATAAATCTGTCCCATAGTATGAAAACTCATTACAAGTCGCAATTGTTTAATTTCCACTCGAAATACATATTTCAACCCTTTGTGAATCACAGGAAAAAGAGTGCGATAAGGGGGTATCTCCCTTTTATAGCAAGGCACAAGGGAGTCTATCAATGGCTTGGATGCTTCTACCAGGTCTGCCTGCGTTTGTCAGCCGCAGCCATTTACAAACTGGCAGCTGCACATGAGGGGCTTTCACCGAGTGCACGCTGAAGACCACTCCAAGCTTCCTTCTTGCCCCTTTCTGAATGTTCCAACCATTATTTTTCTTGAGGACAGGAACAGGTGCCTTGATGCTAGCGCGTTGCGAGAGAAGTCTGCTTTCCCTTGTAGGCCACCGTCTTTACATTACCAGTTGCTCCCAAAGATTTGCACAAGGAACCCCGCCCCTGAATATCGATAATGTAGGATTTATGCAATTCCTAGCTTCTTCCAGCTTGGCTTTAATTGGGGGTTTTTTTGGTACAGTTTTTACATAGCGCGAACTCGACCCGAAGGTATTGGAGTGCTTAACATGTTTGGCACATACAGCGGTGCACAAGAAATTGACAGGATGTCACAGCAGTGCAAAGCAACTTGTCCATCAACACTTCCGGCCAAAGAGGTCCAGAGCCGAAAGGAATGCTCCACGCACACAATAGGACTTGTAAATATTCCAGAGCTGGAGAGGAGCCCTTCACTTCATTGGCCCGGTAGGGCACTCGTGGAAGCAAAAACATTTGTCTAATTTAATCCAAATTAGCATTCTCAGCTGCTTCCAGTGCCTTATTTGCCAGGGTGATTCCAAATTCGCATTCTCAGCCGCTTCCAGTGCCTTCTCTGCCAGGAGATGAGCTGTTTGATTAACAGCTAGATTAACGCAGATCATTTTGTATGCGGCTTGCAACAGTTTCTCAATGCGAAAACACAGAAAAACATGACTTGGCAGCTCCAGGAAGATGGCACAATTGACATTGGCTGAACAGTGCATGGACAGAATTCTGAGGGTTTGGCTTAGCTTGCCGCTAACGTGGCTATTAGGTTTTCATGTTCGGATTAATTTGCCTGTCACTTCAGCCTCCGTGGCTGCTGACTGATCAAGCAGCGGTGACGTATTTGTAGACATTTTGTCTATTTAAAGGAAGCAAGCGATTAGGAGTTACCAGGGAAACTAACAGAGGGAAGGTGCCATTCTCCAAGAATTCCGCCTGCACGATAACCATGACCCCGGATTGCGGCGTGCTCGATCATGGCATTTCAGGGGTTCGTGGCACATGTGGGTGGAGGTATGCGGCTTGTGTTAGCACAGCTACATTCAAACAAGCTGCAGAGTTAAGTAGAGTTCTGAAAGTCTTCAAGGAGGAAGACTTCAGTCAGGGGTAGGTATCCACAAACCATGGATTAGCCATTGTTAAGCTTAAAACCCTGTGGGCTCTTGCTGACTGGATCCGCACACCCTCCAACCACGAGCTTCATTCTAATTGGCTGTCAACACTCCAAACCAGGAAGTGTTGAGCAGCCATCTTGTGCCTCGGTAACAAGAAAACAGAACCAAAAAAAGGTGAAAAATAACAAAAGGGGGCAGGGTAGAAACACCCTGACCTTCCACAGGGATCCCCAAGGCCCAAAAAAAGCTTTTTTTTTTTTTAAATGTGAAATTCGCACACCCAGCGCGAATTTCGGCCGAAAAAAAATAAAAAACGAAGCACGGACTGCCGTGCTTCGTTGAATTTGAGGGCCGGGTGGGCCAGGACCCAGGGGCACTTAAAATGTGTGGGGGGCCCAAGCCCCCCCCCCACACTGCCCCGGGGACCGCTACCTCCCCGGGGCAAGATTTGAGTTGCGTGGGGGGGGTTGCACGCCATCTGGTGTACACAGCTATCCGTTGTGATGGACTCCCATTTGGCCAGTAAACGAAAGACTTGATCCCAGACCAGAGGTTGATGGTAGAGGGAGGGCAAATTAGCACAATTTTAATGTAGCAGATCCAGTGATAAAATGGGCTGGGAGAAGAGCAAGAGATGCTTTTGCTTATATACACCTCGAGCACACAAGTGAGAGAAATATTATTGAAGGGTTTGAACCGCCGGTGACAGTAGATACTGCTGCAGAGGTTGGCCCCTGGAGAAGACCATCTTCTTACAATAGGGCTTGAACTTATAAAAATTCGGACATGACACTGTACCTAATCTGGTGCTGAAAGTGGTTTAAAATTTGAGGAATGCAGTACACACTTAACATCTTTCGGTAATGCATGGAAAAATAGTAACTGATGCCAGGTGATGCAAATATAGGCCTGGGAAGTCACTTCCCAGACAGAGCCATAACTGGAGTTGCGTGGTACTACCAGGCAGGCACCTGGGAGCTATTTCTTGAAGAGTATCCATCAGAATGCCCTTTCATTTAATAAGGACTACAAAAACCTCCTAAATAAACAAAATTAAATAGCTGCAATTGTATCGAATATGCTACTTACCAGTATGCATCTGTTCTTGGCATGTAGGGCTCCTGACATTCATATCTGTGCATAGATTGCCGCCTAGTGTTGGATCCGGATGATTGCATATTGTTGTCCTGGAAGAGTCTTCGAAGTATCACGAGATAGATGGCTCCTCCCCTGGACTACAGTGCACATGGGCATCCTCTCCATCCTCAGATTGTTTTTCGCCATTGTGGCAGTGATGGAGTAGATACAGTAAGTGATGACCATGCTATACAGTAATTCTGAGTGCTGCAGCCGCTACAGGCGCCGGGGAGGAGAGTGGGCGATATGAATGTCAGCAGCCCTACATGCCAAGAACAGATGCATACTGGTAAGTAGCATATTCGGTTCGAGGCATGTGGGCTGCTGAATTCATATCTGTGCATAGATTATATAGCAGTCCCTCCAATAGCGGCGGCTGCCCGTGCCAGCTGCAGCAGTCTGAAAAAGGGTCTTGAGAACAGCCTGTCCTACAGCTGCCTGCTGTTTTGAATGCACATCTACACAGTAGTGTTTAGTAAATGTATGTATAGTGGACCATGTGGCTGCTCTACATATTTCCTCTAAAGGAATATTCCCTAGGAAAGCCATGGACGCCCCTAACTTTCGTGTTGAGTGGGCTCTGGGAGGAATAGTTAATGTGCGTTTAGCTTTTGCATAGCAAATTTGAATGCATTTAACGATCCATCTGGCTATCCCTGCTTTGGAAATGGCGTTGCCTTTGTGTTGTGGAGAAAAGGCAACGAACAGTTGTTTTGTTTTCCTAAAATCCTGTGTCCTGTCTATATAGTACATGAGGGCCCTCTTTACATCTAGTGTATGGAGCATTCTTTCTGCGACATTTTCTGGATTTGGAAAGAAAACAGGCAGTTCAATAGTTTGATTCATGTGGAACTGTGATATCACTTTAGGCATGAACGTGGGGTTGGTACGTAGTACAACCCTGTTTGCGTGAACCTGTATGAATGGCTCTTGAATGGTTAGTGCCTGGAGTTCACTAACTCTTCTCAACGAAGTGATTGCCACTAAGAAAGCTACTTTCCAGGTGAGGAATTGAATCTCACATGAATGTAGAGGTTCAAAGGGTGGACCCATCAATCTGGTGAGGACCACATTTAGGTTCCACACTGGTGCTGGTGGGTGTGTTGGAGGAATCACTCGTTTGAGTCCCTCTAAGAAGGCTTTGATGGCAGGCACTCTGAATAAAGAGAGGTGTTGCCTGTTTTGAAGATAGGCCGCTATTGCGGTTAGATGTATACGGATGGAGTTGTATGCTAGATTGCATCGGTATAAGTGTAGCAGGTAACAGATGTTCTGAATGGATGCGTCCAGCGGATTAATGTCATTGTTTTTACAGTAAATGACAAACCTTTTCCATTTAGCCGCATAGCAAGCTCTGGTCGTGGGTCTCCTGGCCTCCCTGATGATATTCATATATTCTGGAGGCAGGTTCAGGTAGCCAAACTCTAAGACTTCAGGAGCCAGATCGCCAGGTTCAGCTGTTGCGAATCTGGGTGCTGAATTTCGCCATGGTTCTGTGTTAAAAGTTTGGGTGTTAGCCGCAGTCTTTGATGCGGCACCACGGAAAGTTCTAGGAACGTGGTGTACCATGGCTGGCGTACCCACATTGGAGCAACCAGGATGAGCGTCATTGAGTGTTGCCGTAGTTTGCGTGCCACTAGCGGTATTAATGGCGCTGGGGGAAAAGCGTACGCAAATCTGCCTGACCAGTTCATCCATATCGCATTGCCCTGCGACTGTGGATGCGGAAACCTGGCGGCAAAGCTTTGGCATTTTGCGTTTTCCCTTGTGGCGAATAGGTCTATCTCTGGATGACCCCACTGCTGGAAGTACGGTTGGAGTACTGATGGATGTAGCTCCCACTCGTGCATTTGGTGGCTGTGTCTGCTGAGCAGATCCGCCATCTGGTTGTCCTTGCCCGGGAGGTGTTCCGCCATGAGGAACATGTTCCTCTGAATGGCCCACTTCCACATGCTCTGAGCCAGATGAGACAACTGTGGAGAGAGTGTTCCTCCCTGCTTCTGTATGTAGTACATGGCAGTCATGTTGTCCGTCCGGATCAACACGACTTTGTTGCACAAGTGTACTTTGAATGCCTTCATTGCCAGGAAGATAGCCATCAGTTCCAGAAGGTTGATGTGCATCTTCTTTTGCTGTGTCGTCCATAGTCCCTGCACTGTGTAATGGAGTACATGAGCTCCCCATCCCTGGAGAGACGCGTCCGCCGTCAGTATTATTTGTGGAACAGGCTCTTGGAACGGTCGGCCCTTGCAAAGGTTGTGTGGATTCCACCAATGCAGAGAGTTGTATGCCCAACCGCTCACCAACACTAGGTCTTTCAACTGTCCTTGAGTCTGATTCCATTGACGTGCCAAGCACTCCTGAAGCGGGCGCATATGTAGTCTCGCGTGCGGGACTATGAAAATGCAGGAGGCCATCATGCCTATCAACTGCATGAACACTCGCGCTGGAAGGGAGTGTTGAGGTCTGAACTTTTTTTATCAGCAGTTGCATGCTGTTGATTCTCGCTAAATTTGGCTGAGCTTTGGCAGCCAGAGTGTCTATGGTCGCGCCCAGGTACTGCCGTACGTGGGCGGGTTGAAGATGTGACTTTGGATAATGTAGTGAGAATCCCAGACTGTGAAGAAGGTGAATGGTGTGGGATATGTGGCTGGCACACTGCTGGGCTGACTTTGCCTGTAGAAGCCAGTCGTCCAGGTAAGGGAAGACGTGAATGTGCTGTCTCCGTAGGTGTGCAGCCACTGTTGCTAGGCACTTGGTAAATACTCTGGGCGCCGTTGTTACTCCGAAAGGGAGTACTTTGAACTGATAATATCTCAGGTTCACTCTTCAGGATCAGCATTGTTTGTGTGATGGGTGTATGGGTATGTGGAAATACGCATCCTTCAAATCTAGTATTGCTAGGAAGTCTCCCTGACTGAGTAACGGTAGAACCTGCTGGAGGGTGAGCATATGAAAATGCTCTGACAGAATGTATTGGTTGAGAGGTCTCAGGTCCAGTATAGGCCTGAGAGACCCGTCCTTTTTTGGGATCAAGAAGTACAGAGAGTACACCCCTGACCCTCGTTGATCTACGGGCACGATTTCTATGGCTCCTTTCTGCAGCATACTTAGTACTTCTTGCTGCAATAATGTCAAGTGCTCTGCGGACATAGGACGGTGTCTTGGTGGTATGGTGGGTGGATTGGATGTTAATTCCAGACAATAACCGTACTGGACAATTTCTCTGACCCACCTGTCTGTGGTGATGGATCTCCAGACTGGCAGGAACTGTTGGAGTCTCCCCCCGACCGGTGTTATGTGGGCGGGGGGCAGTGACATGACGTCACTGTTTGTTATTGGCGGAGGACCTGGTGTTGTCTCCTCGGCCTCTGCCTTTGGTGCTGGATCCACGATATCCACCCCTATTGTTTTTATTATAGGTACTCTGGGTACCTCCTTTACTGTACTGCTGCTGGGACCCCTGACCTCTAGCTGCTCCTCTATTCCCGGGGCGACGAAAGGAGCCACTCCGAAACTGCTGCGACTGTAGAGCCCCCATAGATTTCGCAGTTTCAGTGTCCTTTTTAATCTTTTCCAGTGTAGCGTCAACCTCGGGGCCAAATAAAAAGTCTGGGTTGACTGGTTGATTCAAGATATTATTTTGAATCTCAGGTTTGAAACCTGATATTCTCAGCCATGCGTGCCTCCTCAACATCACACTAGTGTTGATTGCCCTTGCTGCAGTGTCAGCTGCCTCCAGTGCGCATTTGATGGACGCATTTGTAATGAGTTGCCCCCCTCTGATGAGGAGCTCCGCTCCATCTTTGTATTCATCTGGTAGGTGTTCTAGCAGTGTTTCTAGGGTATCGTAGTGTGACCTGTCGTATCGGGCCAGGAGTGCCTGAGTGTTGGCAATGCGCCAGATGTTTGCTGCTTGTGCTGCTATCCTTTTGCCTGATGTTTCTAGCACTTTGGACTCCTTGTCCGGAGGAGGAGCATCACCTGTAGTCTGCGAGTTAGCTCTCTTGCGAGCATTAGAAACTACCATGGAGTCCAACGGCAATTGACCCTTAATGTACATTGGGTCTCCGGGGGCCGGTTTGTATTTCTTCTCTATTCTCGGGTTCAATACCCGTGCCCTAGTTGTCTCCTTAAAGATGTCCTTAGCATGTTTAATAACCCCTTTTAACATTGGTAGAGTCTTGACCGTTCTTTCCGATGTGGAGAACGTGTCCACCAAGAAATCCTCCTCCACAGAGTCAGAATGAAGTTCCACTCCGTGATTGGCAGCCGCCCTTTCAATGAGGGCGTTAAAAGCAGCAGTATCCTCAGAGGGAGATGGTTTGATATTATAAAGATGAGTGTCAGGAGCATTTTGTGGGTCTCCTGGGTCATTAGGGTCTCCCCATGCTTTATCTTGGTCTTGCTGTTGTTCATCAGGGTCAGTATCCAGAGGATAAGTGGTATCATCCTCAATATAGCCCTCTCCTGCATCCGCCTCCGAGTGTGTGGGAGAAAAGGATGGTGGGTCCTGATCATAGGTGTGGTAAGGTTCTACAAGCACTGGTGTTGAACCTGACGCCATTTTCCTCTTTAGTGTAATCTTGTATGAGTCCAAAGCCTTCTCTGGAACAATTCTCCGCTTGCGGAACAACAGCCTACCAGTGTCGGCGTCGATAAACTGGTCCTGTGAGTCGTCGACATCGGTTCTTTCCGTGGACACTGTCCTTGGTTGTTTGATACTCTTTCTAAGTTCGAACATCTTCGGTGCCCCTGGTGGTGGCAATCCAAACTTGATCTGTGCCGGCGCCGAGTGAGGTTTGGCGACCTTTTGCGGTTCGGGACCCGTTTTCGGTTTGAGAGCGGCCCGTTCCCTGATGCGTTTTAGGGACTCCGACACCTGTTGCAACGTGAATGCAGACGGTGCTTTGGAACCAATAGGCTCTTTGGAGACAGGCCTCGACGCAGTCTCGGTTTCTTTCCAGCTTTCGATCCGAAGTTTGGGATCGACGCCCTGTTGATCCGATATTTTGGCAGTCTCAGCACTCTTCGGTGTTGATGTAGTCGGGTCGACCCCCTTGACCTTGGTCGTTGGTGGTCCAACCTTCGGTGCCACAGGCCGTTGCGTCTTCTCGGGACCGAGGGCCTTCTTTTTCTTGGTGCCGAAGTCCTTTTTCGGTTTCTCGGTACCGAAGTCCTTCTTTCTTTGGTTGGCTCCGACGTCCTTTTTCTGTGTCGACGGATTGGAGGGCTTCGATGCCTTCGATCCGACCTGAACCAGTTGCACTTTCGGTTTCGATTTGACCGGTGCTGGTTTCGGTTTCGATTTCAATGAATCGACTCCAGTCTTTTGTGATATTTGTGGCTCTTTTGAAATGTTCGAAGCCGGGCCTTCAGGCGGGGGCTGTAGAACGATCCGACCGATCTTGGGTAAGGCCCGCAGGCGATCCCTCGACCTGAGCCTTATCAAGACTATCTCCCTCGGCCTCCCCATCGACTGATTGGCCTAGCTCCTCGCCTGAGCCATCTTCCTCTGCCCCAAGGGCCTCATCGTCGTCTCCTACCTCGTCGACGACGTCTTCGTCCTCGAAGATCACTTCATCATCGTCGTCATATTGGGATTCATGCTCCGAAGCATGGCTCGAGTCTATCTCTTCGACGCTCTCGACCTCTTCATCCTCGGTGCTGAATATGTTAACCGGGGTAAGCGCCGACTGTTTGGCCTCCAATCTAGCCGCCCGTCGATACCGAAGTGTCTTCTTTGACCGGAACCGGGCGCAGGCCATACACCTGGACTCATCATGATCCGGTGATAAACATTTGTTACACACCGGATGAACATCGATGTGTGGATATTTCACATGGCATAAAGGACATCTCTTGAAGGGGGTCCTCGATTCCATCCTCGAACGTCGATCGATGTTCGGACCGAAACTCGGTGAATAAGTCGAGAACAAGTATAATAAAGTATCGATACCGAACGCAAACAATACCGACGATACCTAAAGGCTTTTGGCCTTAAATAAAGTTTTCCTAACTTGAGCTAAGATAAGCACATCCGAACCCAATGGCGGAAAAAAACAATCTAAGGATGGAGAGGATGCCCATGCGCACTGTAGTCCAGGGGAGGAGCCACCTATCTTGTGATACTTCGTAGACTCTTCCAGGACAACAATGTGCCATCATCCGGACCCAACACTAGGCGGCGATCTATGCACAGATATGAATGTCAGCAGCCCACATGCCTCGAACACAAATATTTAGCTCGTTAGGAGGCAGACGTGAAGGAGGGACGCAGAAACTACATGTAGATTTTTTCTCACACAACGAAATGTAAATGAGCTGTACAAATATTTCAGAATATACCAGCAGTTAAGCACATTATTGGTAATTCTTAACTTTGATGGAAACATATTTTAACCAGATCAAAACAAATCAATAAACTTAGTGATGCACAAATTTAATATTTGTTGAAACCTCATTTCCCTACATTGTTTGTGGTCTTTATAGTTTTAACAATAAAACTGCATGTCTGTGCAAATTCAGTGGCCATTTCAATGGAAAATGTGCAGTCTGTAAATTACAGTGCACTACCACACCATGCATTAGTAAATGCACCACCAGCTACATGCTACAACCACACCACTCTCCTGCTGAATAGGTTTTTAACACTTGTTGTTTTGTTGCTTTTGCACAATTGCTACGACGTCAGTGATGCAACACTGATGGCAACATCCCCCCCTCTGAAAATTTCTCCAGCTGAAAAGAGCCCGTAAGATAGTATTCACTGAGGACACCAACACATTAGACTAAAATTACCTGAACGCGCGTTTTTTGTTGGTGATGTGACATTCTCCTTGTCTTTGTCTGTTCAACTTCATGTCTATGGACCCAGCCTCGAAGTTCTTGTGTTAACCTGTATAAAAACATCTACATTAAGAAAAAGGGTCACATTTACATGGTGAGTGTAAGCATTCTATCAAGGCTCAGCCAATCAAACACTTTGTGTAGGGTTTCAAAACCAAAGATGTTAATTATTGCTTAACTTGCTTAGGACAAAAGGAAAATATTGTTTTTTGGAAGCTTTTTATTTGAAGCTGCAACAAAATGTAACTTCTTCAAACAAGCGATGGGCATGTAGATCTACAAAAAAGGATATTTTATAGTTGTTTCTTATTTAAACAAGACTCTAAACATGAGATTTTTCAGGGTTTAAGAATCCTCAAGTCCTCATAGTATGAAAGTACAGCAATAACTCATTCTGTGGAAGAAGGTCTCTTCCACTTACTCATTTTTGGAGTTATTTTTATGCACTGATTTAATTTTATATTTCTAGTAGTATCACATTCATGCATATGGATCTCTACAGATGCTAACAGTTACTGTCAGCATATACAAGTAAAGTAGTGTGCTCTTCAACGACTATCCATTCCAGAGAGTCCATGCACAGACTATTCAATAGAATTGGAGCAAAAATAGATTCTGGCAGGGGGCCCCAGTTAACAGACCGGTGGGTAGTAGTATAATTCATTTAAAGTGAGTGGTTCCTGATAGACCAAGATGAGTGAACCATTTTATTTGATCTATTATCTGAAGTAACAAGTTGTCACAAGCAATGCATTTGGAGTAATGGTTGCATAGTTCAACACAGCTGGTGATCATAATTAGGCATGGGCGTAGTTCCCAGAGTTTTGCTAAACGGAACTCTGTGAAGTCCCCCAAAAACTCGGCGGAGTTCCGCAAGCAGCGGAGTGCGGCACGAACTGCCATTCGCACTGACCTTCCCACTGCTCGGGTAGCAATTCTACCCAAGCTGCAGCTCACGCTTGCCAACTTACCATTAGTGAGCGCGAGCGGGGAAAAAACTCCGCTGCGCTAAGCGGAGTGGAGTTTTCTGTCCCCCTCGAGCTACGTGGAGTGCAGAAAACTCTGCAAACTCCACGAACGGAATGGAATTCACTGCCCAGGCCTAATCTTAATAGCAATGTGTCTTCAACTTAAGTTTTCTTGGGGATGACTAAGTTTCTTTTTTTTTCTTTATAATTAATGCCATATGTGATCTGATGAGTGTCATAACATCAACGTTTTTTCAGATCATTTCTTGGGGGTTTTGATCAGATATCCTGTCCACTGCCAGTGGCATTCACAGTTCACATTCTACTGTCCTCCACCAGTCCCTCGGCAGGTACGGGGAACTGCAGGTGTTCTATTTGATTACAAACACATCATAAAGCAAAAAGGGCAATTTGGCACGGTTTAGAGTCTGATAATGATTGGCTAAAAATATAGGAGTAAATAAAGGGGGGAATTAATCTTGTGACCCTTAACTTCAACATTCATGATTGTGTTCATATTCCTATTTTACTTATGTTGTCTCAACTAGAGAGCGTTCTTCCCTATTAATCAAGTATGTATTCCTTTCCTCAACAGCTGGAGGCTTTAGAAGTGTTTGGGTTATCATTCTATTCTTACATGCGCTCTCTGTTCCTGTAAATACATGTGACATGGGTGTCATCATGTGATCATATGAAACTGGAAAAGGACATGGGAGTAACCTCCCCCCTGTCCAGACCCTCCCCTGGGAGGGTCCCCTGAATCCTCCCAACCTTTTCCCTAGGGTACTTAAGGGAGTACCTGGGTGTAGGTCCCTAGATTCATCGTGGGATAATATTCAGATCAGACACCACTGCGCTTCTACCGTCTCGGCAATCTGGACTTCGCTGGACTTCGTTTGGGCCTGACTTTGTCTCCCTTCCAGTCTGCTGCATTGTCTGTGCCAGTGCATCATACAGGAATCTTCCAAGGTCTTCGAAGCATCAAATACAACCAAAGTAATCTCCCTTGGAGTGAAGGAGTCGCTCACCTGCATTTGCTGGCACCGCAACTAAGTTGATCGGTCTGCAGATCCTGAGCTTCTTCGGACTCTGTGAGCTCAGCAACACAGGTGGTGGTTTTCCACACTCCAGAGGCCTGTTTTACCCTCTCACCAAGTTTGAAGCCAGTATCCTTCGTGGGGGTTGCAATAACCGAAGCCCTGTGCACAGCATCCAACTTACAGTTGTAAAGGCTTGTTGGCTTCTTTGCAAGAAGATCTTCGGGCTCCAAGTAGCCCCAACTTCAAGCACTTCCTGTGACCAGAATCTTCAGCCACACCGCATCGCTTGCATCGTGGCCTGCGTCTTTTGGTGAGAGGCTTGAGGTCCTCTCGCGACTCTGGTGCCCCCGGCCTGTGGGTCCACTTCAGGGTCACACTTGTTACTTTTGGGCTTCCCTGATTGTTCGGGCCTGACCCCCCCCCCCCCCCCTGCCTTTGGTGAGTCCCCTGGACCTTGCTGGTCCTGACGTTGCTCCGGCTTTGAGGACTGCGTGGCTTGCCTTTGCCAAGGCGTGTTGGTGCCCCCGTTGTGACACTAACCCCTCAGCACTCGACATCCTTCGTAAGACAGCTTGTATCTGGGTCCTGGTCTTCCTCAGCGTTGCCTGGTCCTTACAGCTGCAGAGTCAAGGTCATCGTCATCTTCCCTGAAGCACCCGACATCGAAGGGCATTAGTCTTCCAAGTCTCCTGAGTGACAGACTCTGTCCCCTCTACTTTCCGGTACTCCTCCTCAAGAATCCACGTTTGGATTCCCTCGGACACTTTCTACTCTTCCAGCAGCGGCTCCTCCATTGAGTTCGGCGGTTTCCGACACCACTTCACACATATGCATCCGGCTTCCCTGGTGTAGGTAATATAGGTACTAGGGTATCCACGGGTGGGGTGGCTCTCCAACCTTCTGTCCTTCAAGGGGTTTCTTCAGGGTCCACTGGTAAGGGTTCTTAATCTTTAAAAATCCAACTGCGACTTGCACATACAGTTGTACGGAGCATGCGGTTGTGTTTCCACACTGCACACGCTCTTCGTCGGGTCCCTATCTACTCACCTAGGGTGGTTCCTTGGGGTATCAGCACTTCAACGTCCTCTCGACACTGTCTAGACTGGAGTCATGGTTCTTATACCACTCTTAGTATATGGTTTGGTACCCCCCTGGGGACACTGTGTATATCGTGCTATTTACTCTGTTTCTTTGCTTAAGTATTGTGTGCATTGTGTTGATCTCCATGTAGGAGATATTGGAACGTACTAGAGAGTATTATATAATAAATACATATTTTTATAAATAGTTGGTGTGGTTCTTTTTCACTTAACCTATACTATAAGATTACATTCTGGTAAAAGAAGCTGCTTTACACTCCTTCTGGACTACGCTTGAAGGCTGCTTTCCACAACTACCACCTAGAGAGCTTTCGAACATTGTCTAAGAATCTTAAATCGCCATAAGGGTTGTCTGGACTGGTGCAAGGTGCCCACTTACATTAGTGGACATCATATACCAGGCCACCTTCTCACAGGAAGTTTGTGTGTTGTTGAGATATGTGGCACCAATGTTGTGTAAGGCTTTGTATGTATGAAGTTTGAAGAGGGCTCGTTTGTAGATTGGGAATTAGTGGAGTTCTTTGAGGTGCGGGGTGATGGTGAGTGAGGAGTGGGAAGTTTATCCTGGCCGCTGAGTTTTGTATGATCAATTGAGCATTTATTCTGGTATAGTGTGTTGCGATAGACCAGCTTGCTTGTGATGAGGGGTTGAGTTACGGTTCTGTGAGTGCTGACCGGGAGCCATTTGAAGATCTTTTTGATCAGTCAGTGTGTGGAAGCAGTAGATGGAGACTGTGTTCACTTAGCCAATCACGATGAGTTGGTTGCCTATTACTATTCAGAGGTTCTTTGTGTAAATTGTCAGGAGCGGTGAGGGTCTGAGTTTGGCAGGCCACCAGGTAGAGTCCCAGAGCATGGTGTATTTCCCTAAGATTACTACTACTGTCTTGTCTGTAATGAGCTTGAAGCAGATGTTCTTCATCCATCTGGCAACATCAGTCGTGCAGGTGTAGAAACTGATCTTTTTTTTGGCATGTTGTCAGAGGGAGAGTATGAACAGGTTGTCATCCGCGTTGGATAGGACGTTGCTTACGTAGGCATGGATGATGCTGGCGAGTGGGGTCATACAGGCGTTGAACAGTGTGGGGCTATTTCACAAAGACTTTTAACATCCCAAAACACCATCTTCCAAAAAGGTTTAATAATCACAGACTACGTTTTAGAGGACTTGTCTACTTCCTCTAACCCTTTCTTTTTACCTCCTACCACTTTTTGCTCACTGCTGACCAGTATCTCTCAAACATGCCCATCTCTCACAGACCCGCAACTCTTAATCGCAGAAAACGATTTCTCTAGGATTTTTCATAATTATAAGTCTGCACATCTAAGAGATGTATATCATTATAGACAGTCAGCTCTAGAAAAAGTTAAGATATAGCAGACCAAGTTATTTCTAAGATGTATAACAGAAGGCCTCTCGCAAGATGCCCCAAAATCACAGACCAGCAAGTCCAGAAGATGGTTAAAAATAACAGGCCGGTCGGGGGTGGCTTGGCGCCAGCCAAGATGGCCACACAATAAAGGAGCTTGGTAGCGTCCTTCCTGATCCAGACGTGATCCGACCACCATCCGCCCGACCCAGACAGTCTGGGGACGTCGGGGTGTTCATAAGTACAACAAGCAACCCGTGAGGTGAAAAGGTGGACTCTTATCACACCCTTGGGCGCCAAACGGAGCTAGGACCTGCAGGGCCGGTGTGCCGCCTGAATCGAGCCCCTGGGCGGAGATCCCCCCTGCCTTTGCCAACAGCGGAGAGCAGCGACGGGCCTGTGTGGTGGCCGGTGTGTGGTGGCTGCCGCGGAGACTAGTAAAACGGAGAGCGCTGGGCTGGGCCACTGGCATTGATGCATGAGAGGGCCAAAGACTGCTTGATCCGAGAGACGCGAGGACTGAGGCGTACATGGTGAGTAGCCGCAAGCCAGGGGCCTTGAGCGTACAGTGCGCTCTGAACGACTGGACCGTCCCTCCCGGTCGCTCGGCCACCCCCCAGGGGTGCCGGCTGCTTAAATTTAAGTCGGGATCCCAGAATGTAGAGTTAACCAGGAGGGCGCGTCTGATCAAGAGTGACCAGAGATAGTGGGTCAGTAACAACAACCCCCCTTCCCAAATAATTTGGGACATAGTGGGGGTGGGTGGGGTCAGGCCTAGACAGGCTGCCCTGAGGCAGCGGCCAGGAGTCACATAAAATGGAAGCGGAGGCCTAAGTGCAAAGAGAGCGGACGTCACCCCGAGACTCAGCCCGGCCAGCTTGGAAGAATTTTTGACAAGCAACACGATGAAGTATATGGTTTTGGCGCCGGCATAAGGCCGACCATACCGCTGACTACAAGGGAGCAAAAAAAAAAATAAGGGCACCCCCAGCCTCCCTAAATCATTCTGAAGCCTTGAAGGCTCTTTTTCCAACAAATACTAAACTATTGGATCTTATGACCTTGATAAATATTCATCAGTAAAGAAACTGTTTGCCTATATTGGAAATCACGGTTGCTGGTTCGATTCACATAATCTTCACTTTGAAAAATCATTTTACTTTTTCGAGAAGCCCTGAAGAAGTCTCTGTTTAGAGACGAAACGCGTCGGCTATGATTCGTCATATCTATGTGGCTATGATTCTTCATGTTTATGTGAATATGTAATAAAGAAAAGGATTCTCTCAAGAAAAGTATATCGACGTTTTGGACATTCTTTCTTACAATCATTGACTTTTTGGAACAGTGCTGAACCCTTTTGTGTTTAATCAGGGGCCAGAACTCTATTCACGCAGAGGTCTGATGCGCCCCGCCAGCGTCACGGCTAGCACTGGTCTCATTGGTGGTGGCTCCTGAGATGTGACACATGTGATAACTTGGAACAGGTACCTCTACGACCCAGCAAAGGGATCCCTGACCACTCCTCACCGAATCTACAACCAGGGGCACGCTGTGTGGACATTGCACTGAGACAGACTGGTTGCCCTCCCATAATCTACTGAGGCATATAATGCGACCCGAGCCCCCCTCGTCCAATAAACTAGATAAATACGCAGTGCTAAGGAAAGCAATGGCAGAAGGCACAGCTTCGCAAGGAAACCCAGACACAGCAGAACCCTCACTAGGGGCGATCATAGCGGCCATTCAGGCACTGGGCACGAACCTAGAGTCCAAAATAGGCAAAGTCATGATCGAAGTCAACCTGCTAAGGGCAGATATGAATAAGAACTCTGAAAAAGTAGCCGCAGCAGAAATTAACAGTTGAACTTCAAGCTGCCACCAAGAGAATGGACGATCAAATACAACGTCTCACGCACCAATGCAAAAGCATGGTGGCAAAGCTGGATGACCAGGAGGGACTTACCCGGAGGAACAACATTAGAGTGGTGGGGGTGCCCGAAGGAGCGGGGGCCCAGAATGGACCTATTCCTGGAAGATCTCATACTTAAGCACCTTCAGCCTAAACGCTTGTCAAACTATTTCTCTGTGGAAAGTAAACACACAGCACTGGTGCCAGCAACCGAAACTAGGGCCCCCCCCCACGAACCATTATTGCAAGGATCCTCAACTTCTGGGACCGAGACGCCATCCTACAGGCCGACCGAACAAAAGATAAGCTACCCTATAAAAATGCATCAATCCGTTTCTTCCCGGACTTCACCCTCATGGTCCAATGACAGCGCCGTACTTTTGATAAGGTTAAGCAGACACTACTGAACGGAAATCTCAAATATACAATGCTGTTTCCAGCTAAATTGAGTGTGTTTGACAATGGCAAAACATGGTACTTTGCATCTCCCTACGAAGTGCGGGACTGGCTCAAGAGAGTGCAGAAGGCCACCTGACCAGTGCAACAGGGTCACAATCGCCGACGAGGGGAATAGAGAGATGCCCCCCCCCCCCCCCTCGGAATCAAAACACGGATCATGAAACTGAAGGCTTGATGACTGGGGCTGACCTCCCCTTGATCGGGCTCGGCACGGCTTGAGACTGCACCTGGCAAAGGCACTGTAGACCACTGCGGGTAAAGAGACTCCTTCAGCAGGTACGGAACGCAATGGAAAGGGGTGCACACCTGCACTTTGCTAAAAGACACACACTTAAACAGACAATGCACGGAATATGGGAGTGTTGCTGCCGGATAACGAACAGCGGCGCCGGCCAAACCAAAGATATTGTTCAGTGGTCCAATTTGGGCAACAGGCGCTCTGCAAATTGGGGATGTGGGTAGTTTTAAACCTACAGTGCAGGGCAGTAGGGAGGGGGCGTTTTATATGTGGGGCTCTAGTTTAAGAAGTTTAATGCCACACAAAACCTTTGATATTTTCCACGATCTAACCAAAGATTCACCGCCTCAGGCAAGAAAAGAAATCGCTTCCGCGGGAGGGTGGGCTAGGGAGGGCACTGAGGGAGAGAGGGTGGTTAAGTACCCAACACAGCTTTCGCCGCACAACCCACAACAACATTGAAAATCCCATAACGCAACGTAAATGGGCTGGGAGACAAGATCAAGCGGACTATGGTCTTGCAATATTTACGCAGACACTCCCCAGATCTTGTCCTCCTGCAGGAAACACACTTGCAAGGCCACCACTATCTGGCATAGAATAGGTTTGGGTATACCCTCCGGGCATAGGCAGGCTTCACATCAGAATCCAGGGGATGGCAATCCTGGTTAAAAACTCAGTGCCTTTTATACTGGGCTGACCATGGCAGGACCCACCCTTCCTCCTCGTATTGCTCTGTGGCACTTTGATGACAAAGACTTCCAGGATAAGCTTAGAGGGCGTACTCAACAATACTTTGCCAAAAACGCGGGGTCAGTGGGCTCGCACTGCACACTCTGGGAGGCATACAAAGCGGTTGCCAGAGGGCTATATCCAGGCAACTGTGGGTGGACTTAGGAAGCAGAGAAGCTCCAGGTGCGACGAAATAGAGAGCAAGATTGATTCTCTGGAGCGGAAACTACACCAGGCTATGCCGGGTGAACCCAGAGTTGCTCACAAGGGTACGCCTTAAGCAAAAGGAACTCCGGGACCTGGGGGAAGACGTGGCGAGACAGCACACACTGGCCACACAGAGATGACTGTACGACGTAGGGAACAAGGCTAATGAGTTAATTGGGTGATTAGAACGACGAGAGCGCGACTGGGTTGCAGAAATGAAAACAAGCAGTGGGGTGACACTTAGATCTGGGGCAGACATTGCAGAAGCATTTGCGTCCCATTATGAGATGATGTATCAGTCAGCATCTAACAGATCAATGGACAAGTGCACTGAACTGCTTGCGAACCTATCCTTACTGACTTTGCCACAGGAAGACAGGCAAGACATTGACTGGGACCTGACAGTAGAGGAGGCAGCGGGGGCCATCAGGGACCTACAATCCGGGAAGGCGGCAGGGCCAAATGGGCTCCCCGCAGCACTCTTTAAATTTGTGGCAAAACCAATGTTGGAAATGTTCGACACTGCACTGCAGGATGGTTAATTACCTGCAGATTTGAGAATCTCCACAATAGTGGTCATTCCGAAGTAGAACAAACCCATGGAGCTCTATAGCTCTTATCGGCCTATCTCCCTACTTAACTTTGAAACAAATGTGCAAGCAAAGGTACTGGCAAACCTGAGGGACTTGAAACTTAAATCCTTCCAGGAACTTCAGGAGGATTATGCAGTTTTACCGCTACCTACAATTTAGGCACGCCCTATCCCCTAGCTTGGAGGGCCTGGAGTCCCTACCCGCATTTAGCCACATAGAGGCGAAGGTCTTCATGGGGGACCTCTCGGATCGCAAGATCTCCCGAATATATCGGTCACTGGTCATTCACTGCTCCCCCAACCTACAGAGGCTTAGGAGTGCTTGGGAGGAAGACGTTGGTGCATTGGAGGCGGAGGACTGGGCTGAGGCCCTAGCGCCCCCGCGGGGGACGGCGATAGCAATGCGCCTACGGCTAGTGCAGTTCAAGTACTTACATAAGGTGTATTTCACCAAAGTGCGTCTGTGGAGGGCGGGAATGATCGCCTCTCCAGAGTGCTTTTGTTGTCATCCGGAGGACGGTACACTTATACACACGGTCTGGAGCTGCCTATCATTAAATAGTTTTTGGAGAGGGATATACTCCTGCCTGTCTGAGGTATTGGGATGGGAGCTCCCCCTCACGCCACAATTGGCCCTGCTACATGCTATGGAGGAAGTGGGGGGGGGGGGGGGGGGGGGGGTAATATTTATAAACACCACCTCTTACAACTGGGCCTCACATTAGCAAATAGGGAGATTGCCAGGGCCTGGAAGGCACCTAGGGCCCCATCGGTGGCTGCATGGAAAAATGGGCTAGATTTTTGTATGGGGTTAGAACAACCCGTTTTCTTTGCCAGGGGGTGTCTGCGCAAACACTAAGATATGGAAGCGGTGGGCAGACTACCGGGGTCTATTATTGGACCCGCCGCAGGAAGTAGAGGCACGCTTGCTGGACTAATTCACATGCACTTTCTTGAAGGGTGGTGGGATGGCTCGGAGGAACCAGTATGATGCTTTGTGATGGACAGGTTTATGTGACAGGTTTATTTGGCAGTTGGGGGGGGATTTGTTATAATGTGGTTTGTTAATACCTGCAAAAGTCAAAGTCATTATCAATGTATGTTTGATGTGTGCAGATGTCTCTGGAGTGCAGAGCCCTGCAATATATGTGAAACTAGACAAATAAAATTTGTTTAAAAAAAAAAAAAAAAAAAAAGTACTGGAACACCGACTTGCCCCCATAATTTCCACTATTGTCCATCTAGACCAAACTGGGTTTATGCCAGTACCGCAGTACCAGACTAAACCTCAGACGCCTCTATGGGGTTGTAGGGGTGAGGCAGAAGGGACCACGTGACACGGCAGGTAAGTTTGTACGGGGTTTTATTTTCTTTGGTTTGCCCCTTTCTTCGGGGTAATTAGACCAAATAACAGTAACAATCTCAAAAGGTTTTAACAAAAGGGTAGGTATCACAGGACAGAGTGATCCAAGGTCCCTCTCGGTCTTCCCTTCAGGCCCTAGGGATATTGTGTCATCAGGGTCCACCCGGTCACTTCCTCAGGTCCAGTTGCGATAGGAAAACGAAAGAAAACTAATATAACCGGGGATTACTGCTGGGTTTCAAGTCTCCTCCTTGTGTGCTACGGGTAGTGAGGGAGGGGAAGCGTGAGGGAAACAGACACGGTGCAGGGATTTAACAAGCATTTACAATGCAATGGTCTCGGCATTGTTAAAGTTAGAGCTATTGGCATTGCTCATGACATTATTTTTGTTTATGTTTTTGTTTTTAAAACATTTAAAGAAACGGCATTGTTATTTGGCTCCACATAGCGCCTTCTTCAGCTTGACGCTTCTTTGACTGAATATTGAAATTATAATTTCATAAAGTGTGACGTGCGCACTTTCATTGGGATGTGTATGTTAAAATCACCACTCTTTTCTAAAGCAGTCTACACATTGTTAAGTCTAGTAGCGAAGAAGTGTTCCTGTTTAAACATAACACATAATTACATCGATTGTAACGTGTATTGTGGGTGGAATTTCTACTAACGTCGGCTTCTCAATAAACGGAAGGTGATCGGTTTGCATGTTATTTGTTTTGTTTTTGTTCATAAATTGTGCACCTGAAGAGAGGGTATCCGAGGAGGCTTATTGAGAAACCCCTTAAGAAGGAAAAACTGGCATGTCGGCATTGTACTTAAGGTCACATTTCACCATGTCACATATGTTAATGGATTGCTTATATTTGATTATCTGTTGTCTATATGTTTTACATTTTGTTATGAAAATAGCAAATACAGGCGTAAATAATTATTGTTTTTCAAGCACAAATGAAGACTGATTTTAGAGAACCTTTCTCTGAAATGTGTACATCTTGGAATAATTTTAATGATATACTGTGATATTCGTTTATAGTGCTAATAATTATTTGTTACAGTTGCAATTATTCGGTTATATAAGCGTCATTTAAACCAAAACGAAAATTATTGATAAAGGCAATGTACATGTTTTTGTAACTACATTTGATGGGCTGAAGAACAGGAGTCCCTACCATCTTTATGACAAGCCATGCCCCAGACTAAATGAATATTAATGCATTTAAAGTATTAAAGTTGAGACAAAGATGTTTATTAGCAAAACGCAAGACAGCAGGCTTTATCCAGCTATGCATCCGAGACCTGGTAAAGCATCCTTGCATCCACCCTATGCACTGCACATGCGTAAAACCAGCGGCCACGTTAGGGCCAGGCAACGTGCCAAGAGCGCTTATTTTAAACGGCATTGGCTTTCATTCTCGAGCAGCAGCGAGGGAAATCCAAAAAGTGTTTGACAGGAGAATGAAGTTTGCCGGCGCGGCCCCCCCGCTCACCTTAGAGGAGCCGCCCAGAGTAGTGACCCGGGTGTACAGAGCATGCAGGTCCAGCTCCCTGCCCGCCACAGCTGGCAGCTTTCGAACCCGGGACCTGTGCACAAATAGAGAGCATTAGAGAGATCCGGCAGACGAGGCCGGCGATACCGGACCCCTGGCAAAGCTACCCCTCCACCACCCCCGTGTCTTATAGGTTTAAGGCTAAATGGGTCTTCTCACCCTCTGCTGTGGTGGAACTGCCTCAGCTCGTCCAGGAAAGCTTGCCCTTTCCTCCGCTGGTCCTTTTGAGGTTTCCCCGTCGAGTTTGCCATCGTTTTGGGTATTTTAAAAACAAAATGTATTTTTTCCCCTTTGTATTTATTTTTTTAATCCCCTCTCTCCGTGTTAGGGAACCCGAGTCCCCATCGTCGTCTTTGGGACTGAAAGGCCGGAGAGTGGTCTCTTTTCAAAGAAAAGTTGGTATTTAAAGAGGGGGGGGGGGGGGTGATAGAAGGGCCGTCGGCGGCCTGAACTGGGGGGGTTCTGGGATCTTCAGCAGGGCCAACGGAAACACAGACCAGGCTCCCCTGAGCCCCACTCCATGCCTCTCACCCAGCTTCGGCAAGAGAGATCCAGTGTTTTTTCCCCGGTTTATTTGATTTTTATGGGTTTTTTCTGTCGGTTCTTTCGGGAGACATCCAGGGAAGGTGTATGTGTGTATGTATTGCACTTACCACATTCGATCACACACCAGCCGCTCGCGCCCGCTTACAGGACGCACTCGAGCTCTGCACACGCTCACACACACAAAAAGAGCCCGGGATATGCGAGGCCACGGCGGCTGCTGCTCGCCTGAGAGAAGGGGATTGTGTGTGTGTGTGTGTGTGAGAGGGAGGGAGCGAAAGAGCTCGGCAGCGACCCCTAGACTAGGCCGGAGGTACTGCGCACTGACAGAAATGGGTGTAAAGTCTGGTCAGCTGTGGCTCCCGATCAAATGAACGCCATCCTGAAGAGAACGGCCTAACGCGAATTTATCAGCGACCTTCAGCTTTATGTGCGTAACAGCTTCATAAGTTGAATTATAAATGCATACTTTTTTGTGAGTTGAAATACTTTCTTAGGAACAATTTTCGGAAACCATTTTAATAAAGGCAACCTGTTTCTAAAATATGTGTAGACAGTACTTACTTGTTAATTAATTTCAAACCAATATCTCTACTAATATATGACGATTTAACTTTGTACCTTCGTTATCTGTTTGGAAGCTCTTTGAGCTTATTTAAAAAAAAAGAACGATGTGCTCTAAAATGGCCGGCATGGGACTCCTCGGCGTTTGCAGTCCGCTTTCTCTATCTTTGGCATGACAGCAGCCACCCCAGCGGTAAGCGGCCAAGCCGGGAACAATAGAACAGACCAAGGGTTCACCTTCCCGTGCTTTAGGGATCGTCGGAAATGTGCAGGCAGCGCATGTATTCTTGAGAACGACCCAACTAACAAGGAAGGGGGAGCACCGTTGGATTCACCAACAGCAACATTTAGGGGTTTCAAGCTCTCTCATGGCACATCCAGTGTGGCACCAGGAGTATCAAGCTATCTTCTGAGGCGAGCACACTGCACCGTTTCAGCTTTCGCCTTAGCACCCTCGCTTTACCATTTTTCTATGTATTTTAACGTGACGTATTTTAAAATTCCCACATCACATTTAAACCTTACTTCGTGGGGATGATCTACTCCCACTTTGCAGTGAAGAAAAGCCTGGCTTCCTCGGCCAGCACCTGTTATTTTTACTCCGTTACTACTAGATACACAACATGTCTGTGTGCGGAGGACTCGTTGCTAAGACACAGATAAATCCCTCACATCGTACTGCGCACAGGAATGCACCGAGTCGGAAACCTTTCAGATCTACGTAAAAAGATTCAAAAATCACATCCCCAAAAAGTGTTTTAAACGACATCTGTCTTGGTGGTCGGTACAATTTACTATAGCCACCATGGGAAAACAAATGCACAGCATTTTTTGTTGGTTTTGTTTTTTGTTGCCGTTACATAGCGCGAACTCGGCCGAAGGCCGCATTTCATGACACCAGATTACACAACACAAACTCATTTTTACAAGGGCCGAAGGCCGCATTTCACGAGCACCAGATTACACAACACAAACTCATTTTCACAAATACATTTAACAAGCACACCACTAAGCACACCACCACCTTTCTCCGAGGCTGAGAAGAACTGCCTCGGAGAAACGCAGCGTCCTTTTCGGATTGGGGGGCGTGTTTTGCTGTTGTCTCCTCCCTGAGACTTTTCGCAAAAAACACGCCCCCCGATCCGAAAAGGACGGGGCATGATTGGAGTGACGGGACCTCTTCTCCAATGGCTGGCCAGCATTTACTAGGCCAGCCAATGGAGAACAGGGTAGAAGAGGGGCGGGTGCAAGCCCCTCTTCTCAAAGACATTAAATCTCCGGACTTCCGGTCTGCCGACCGGATGGTCCCGAGACCTAAAAACCACACTCACGTGAACTAGTTCCCCGTGCCTCCCCACCAAAATGACCCTCTCAATGGTACTCACCTTGAACCTCGGCCTGTGCCCAGGTCCGTGGCGTAGGGACCCGGGGCCTCCTCTCTCTCCTGTGGGTCACCGGGCTTGGTCGCAGTGTACAACACGCTCTCCTGGGTCTCCTCCCTTTCACCTTCCTCGTCTTCATCTCTCTTGCTCCTCGGCTCTTCCTTCACCTTCTCCGCCTCCGTCTTGAACGTCGTCTCCACGTCTTTTGTCCTGTCCACGGCTGATGACGTCAGGGGTCTCTCCTTGTTCTTCCCTGCCAACGCTAGACAGCTAACCACTTCCGGTTTGGTTGGTGAGTCGGCATTCTCCGTCGGGCACTTTCGGTGCGCAGAGTCTCCGTCCTCCTCACAGGGGTGATGCACGCTTCGGCAGCTAACCCAAGCAAATCCACAACACTACTATCGTTGGACGCCCGCATGGCGTTTGACAGTATCGAATGGCCATACCTTCGGGCAGTTCTGTCCATGCTCGGCCTTGGCCCGCATTTCAGTGCATGGGTCCGCCTCCTTTACCGGGATCTGAGAACCTGTGTTTGTGTGAACGAGTCGATCTCCAGATCCTTTACACTCCACAGAGGCACATGCCAGGGGTGTCCACTCTCCCCCATACTGTTTGCGCTGGCGCTCAAGCCACTCGCAGCATAGATCAGAGGGGATCCCAAAGTCAGGGGCATAGACATTGGGGAGGAAGGGAGAAACAAATCTTGCTGTATGCAGACGACATATTGCTCTATGCAAGCAGACCTTGGCAAACGTGTCACAGACATAGCAACATACTACGGCTATTCAGTACATACTCCAGTTATCAGATAAACCGACACATCCCTCATTTTTAACCTTTCTGGAGCGCTACCCCCACTGTCTAAAGACTGAGGGGCCCTAACACAACAAATTTAAATATCTTGGAATATGGATAACAAAATCAACAGAGTAATTCCTCAATCTGAATGTATACCCACAACTGACCAGACTTCGCGGAGACACTGCTCATCGGCGTCAACTACCTATCACTCTTATAAGTAGGGCAGTGCTCGTTAAAGTGATGGCCCTCCAGCGACTACTCTATTCTGTACAAAATACACCACACAAGATCCCGGACGCCTTTTTCCCAGCCATTGAAAGGGAGCAGTGCAACCTATTATAGGGGAGGGGCACCATTAACTGCGCTCCACAAACTCCAACAGGGGGTGTACGAGAGTGAACTAGCAATCCCAGATATCTAAAACTACTACCTGGCGGCCCAGCTCATTAATAGAAAAAGCTGGGTCTTCACACCCCGCTCCGAACCGGCATACCGGATAGATCTTCAGGCAATTGAAATCAATGAGCACCTGACGGTGTTATATCAGTGAAGCGGGGGAAAATCGCTCCCTAACCATATGCAGGTGGTGGTACGAGTGTGGCACGGCGTCACCCAATCACTGGGCTGGAAGGACCGATTGAGCAAGCAAACCCCACAGTGGCTTGTTGAGAGAGTTGGGCCGCCTACAGGGATTCCGCAGTTGGAACCTCATAGGCATAGACACTCTCGGGGACGTATGTCGTAATGGTAGAATGATTACCTTTAAGGAATTACAAACTGAATATCAATTGACGGACAAGGAGCAGTACAGATATCTACAGATGAGACATGCCCTGAATGCCACATCTCAGACAGGGAGTCACTACCGGAGTACTCCCAATTAGAACACAGACTGTTATTAGACCCCATTCCTGATAAGGCGATCTCCTACACATACAGGAAATGAATGGATAACCTCCCATATCCTCTGGGACCGCTTAGGGCAGCTTGGGAAGCGGATTTGGGACTGCTAGAGAATGACAACTGGCAGGAAGCAATACAGGCACGATTCCGACTAATCCAACTTAGAATCCTACATAGATCATACTATCCCCGTACACTTCAACACAAGATCGGGAGGGTGGACACATATCAATGTGTTAGAGGCTGCAGGGAAATTGGCACATTCTTCCATATCATCTGGGGATGTCCCAGAATCCAACGCTACTGGGTGGGAGTTGTCGTGGTGATGTCGGACGTTCTTGGGATTCGCAACCAACCCGATGCACGCTGGCACTTGCTCAGTCTCACGGGGGAAGACCGGTTGCCCGCACACACACACACATGGCTCATGTTAGCTTCAGGGGATGGCAAAATGAAACCTTGCACGGATGTGGGTGGCGAGGGACCCACCTAAACTTTCCAGCTGGGTAACTGACATGGACTGGTGCCGAATGGCAGAAAAAGTAGTTTACAAGAGATGGGGCTGTCCAAGAAATGGGAAAAGATCTGGAGCCCATGGGAGAAATACAGGCCCCAACATCGGGAGAGGGAGCATAGGTCTTGGAGAGATGGTGAAGTCATAATTGATGTTTATGACCTTCTCCATATATGTGTATTGTCGCTTTCCCTGTAACAGAGACTGTGTAGAATATACCTGTTTGACGACTACTATGTACATGGATGGATTGAATGTTTTGAATAAGAAGTACCCAAAAAAAAAATCAAAATCACAGACCGGAATCTGTCTGATATGTCCAGAATCACATACTGGTATTTCTCAGACATTTACCAATTACAGATAAGCGTCTCAAAAAATGTCTCTATCCAAAGTAATTTCTGCTTCCAACCTGCTCTGTGAATCTTAAATCACTGTAGTCGCTGAACTCTGCCTTTAGCCATAGCCTGTGTTGAATATCCTTGCCTTCAATACTGGCTTGGCATGGATCCATTTTGATCCATTTTCCATTACTCGCTGCTCAAGGCCTGCAAGTGGGACAATGTAAGGACTCTAACCATGCCAGGTGCACTGTGAAATCTGTACACAGCACCTGCTAGGCAGGGCCTGCTGTTTCTATTGCCCAGAACTTCTGCTGTAACTTCTGCTGTACATGCCTTGTAATCATGCCCTGTGGAAGGTACCTCATCTACAAGATGTCCACTGCATGAAAGAAAAGGCCATGTCCTGTGCCCAGTATCCCTTACCACAATCCACTGGGCACATCCTGTGGTTTAAGGCCATGCACCCTGCCTTGTCCCAACAGCTACAGGCACAAGTCTTGATATTTACCTGTGCCTAGTTACTTGTACTAGTACCTGCAATATAAAATAGCCATACACTTTGGATGTCAGTCAGTCAAATTACTTTATTAGATTCTTATATGATAAGATCATAAAAGTACAAAGGTACAGGATAAAGAAAACATCCATCATAATAAAAAGTGGGGAATACAATGGATAAAATTGTACAAAGAGACAGGTAAAACATTGATTAAAAAAAAATAGAACATACAATTCATACATGGCTATTATGTTGTCGTTTAGTCTTCCATGAAAGAATTTTAAAAAGACGCCACGGAATAACAAACTAAATTATCAGGCAGTGATTGTAAAAAAATACATTCCTGGGCAATATTGTGTAAATTTATATTTGCGCATAAATGGCCGAATAAATCTCTTGCGGTGTTCCGCGAAAAAAAGAAAAAGATGTGTGGATTTGATTGACTAGAAAAACCATCACACGGACTAGGAAGAAGATCATTTATAAAGTAGATTCCTGATGGATATGCCAACATAAAAGAGATATAATTCAGTCAAAACCTCTCTAAAATATATCTATGATGTAAATTTGTCATGGTGAGTAAATATGGGGCAATCCATGCCTTCCTGGTAAATCGGACTCTCTAAAAAGGATTAGATTTTGCTCTCTCTATTGCCCTTTGTTTAAGAAATTGGATCTTTAGTTTCATTTTTTGAGATAGTAGAGCAATTAGACAGAGAGCTAAATAAGTGCTCTAGACCAAGGGAGGAAGGGCTATTTTTGATGTATGTTATCCACAGGACCCTATGGCCATTTTCAAGAGAGAGACCATCTTCTATAAGCTCCTGTGTAAGATTAACAGATTCTCTTCTCCAAATAGAGTGCCATAGTGTAATTGGAACCAGGCTAATTATGTCATTGATGTAAGGAATGTCCAATTTTTTGTGACAAAGTTGGAGTAACTTAAAGGGAGGCCAAACAATTTTTTCCAAAAGATGTCCTCTATATGTCTGAAGAGTTGAAGAACCTGAAAATCCCCAGACACCTTCCCCATAGGTTGCTACAGAAACCGATTTGGCAGTATAAACTTTTTTGACCATTTCAAGGAGTTTTTCACCCAGTTTATTTATGAAAGAATGTAGGGCGTGAATACTTTTTTCCAGCGATAAACCCCTGTTGGCGATCATGTTAGAACAGGTTAATTGACTAGCGAAAGTTATCCCGTGGTAAGAAAAGGTATCAGTGTGGGCTATTTTCTGGCCAGCTATATAAAAGTTTGGGACCTTCCTAGGTTTGCGGCCAGTAATTAAAATGAATGACTTCGCCTCATTGATTTTAAGATCCAAACTACTCATATAACTCGCATAAAGTTCTAATAATTTTTGTAAGGCTAGGCCAGTGGGGGCGATTAACACCGCAACATATGCAAGGGAGGAAGGGCTATTTTTGATGTATGTTATCCACGGGATCCTATGGCCATTTTCAAGAGAGATCATCTTCTATTGGCTTCTGTGTAAGATTAACAGATTCTCTTCTTCAAATAGAGTGCCATAGTGTAATTGGAGCCAGGCTAATTATGTCATTGATGTAAGAAATGTTCAATTGTATGTGACAAAGTTAGAGTAACTTACAGGGAGGCCAACCAATTTTTCTTTCTCTTTTTCTTTGAGTCTCTGTCAGCTGGAGCTTGTGGAAAAGCACCTGAAGATTGTTTTGAACAGGATGCCTGCACCACAAGACTCTCTGGAGAAGGGTGCGAGGAAAGGAAACTTGAATCCCCCGGAGCCACTCTATATCTTCTCTCCACAGTCCTGAAAACCGCAGGTGAAGAAAGTGGCTTGCGCCAAACGTCCATAACAAGCTCTAAGATAGCCTCATTAAAAGGCAACACAGGCTCGACAATAGAAGGAGAATTGTCGTACTTTAGAATTTGGGACCGCGTAGGAGGCAGAGCCCTACCCCTGTCTATCTCGGTAATAGTGAACCGCGATTGGTTAATGCGGTATGTACAAGTGCTTTCTGTAACGTTTTAGCTATGAATGCACTGTGTATACGCTATTTTACATCACTGCGTGGGTTCCATTTTGTATCGGTGGCCATCTTAAGGTTGCCCTCACATAGGCTATAGCATGAAGCGAAAACGGGGCTTTTAAAGCACATGTGGCTTTCTTTGACTTTTCTGTGACCTGGGCAGCTTGGCTCCGCTGCCCCAGGTCAAACTGGTCTCACGAGTTCCCCGTCCTCTGGCCACCTGTGATTAGCATCAGGGCTTGACACACCATAAAGTCTTTTCATCCTACACAAGCCTCCAGCTAATCTCTTTCACACCTGGCTGTTCCTGCTTTATGGCTTGTTTCCCAAAACAGGAGATGCTCATGTTTATAGGGGCCTATCGATATCTGATGTGGGATCTGAGCCTTGCTGGGTAAATAATTACAGGCTTGTTTAACTGGAATGTGGGATGGTCATCATGACTCTGCCTTTTTCGTTTGTAATGTACACTTTAAATGACCATACCGTAAACTTAAGAATGTATGCCTGAGGCAGGAAAATCTGTATTTAAGGAGAAGCCTGTTTCTGTGATTTTTAGCAGTCTCCTAAGAACATACACGCTGTTGTACTTCTAGGATACCTGTAATTGGTCTGCAGCCAATAAACTGATCTTTGACTTCACCCAGAAGACTCTGTGTTTCTGTAGGTCTGAAACAGGAAGAACCCCGAAGTCATAGGGTGTGTTCCCCTGCACCGCTGGGCTTAAAACACCCAGTACTTCAGTTGGTGCCCAACCTGGGGCGATTTCAGCGGTACCGGTCCAAGCCAGAGGTTCGTGAGGAGCTTCGTGTGGAAATTCTGGAGGAAGGCCGCCACTTCATCGACCCCTGCATGTCGACGTGGTCCAAAAGTCTTTTCTGCGAGGTTCTCCGCGTCCCGACGGCTACGAAGGACTGCTGCCCTGATTAATCGCCCTGTTTTGGACCCTTGACGATTTTGGTAGAGCGAAACAATCGAGAGAGTCTTCTGGTGACGCCATCGATCATCAATATTCAGTTAAGTATAAGTGGAGCGTCTCCCAGTTTGAATTTGGTGTCCTTCGGGATCATTTCGATTTGGTGCTTGCAAGTCCCAAAGCCAGAGGACTCGTGTATTCACGAGACTATCGTATTCGATAATCCTTTGACGTTTTGAAACTAGACTAGTGAGCGAAGATGCCTGGTTCTAGTGTATTTTGTAGATTGTTTTGTTTGGGTTGTGGAAGGGATTTCCAGTTGGAGGATTCATGTCCGGTTCCTCCAATTGGAACTCCAACTTATGAGCTTTATGTAAAACATGGCGTGGGCCCCATTGCATATAATGAAATATGGATCCGATACACCAGAAAGGACGGTGTTTTAAAATGGCCCCAAAATGGTAGTTTCAATACAGATATCTTAGATAATTTGGAAGTGAAATTGTTTAAAAAGAAAGCCCGGCCGGCGATGTTTGATTCTTTCCGCCTATGGCGAAAGGAAGCCAAACAGAAGGAAATTAAGCTAGCGAAAAGAAATAAGAGAGAGAGAGGTATGTCAGTGATGCAAGCAGCTGTGCAATTTAAAGATAATGAGGAAGAACAAAGGAATGAGCAATTGCACAGACAGCGCAAACTAGGGATTGATAAATGTTACCCTGTTTTGTCACCCCTTGTGCAAGATGAGACAAAAGAGAAAGAAAATGATTCCCTAATGTCCCATTTGCTAAGTTCGCCACCCCCATATGCGCAAAATGCCACTGCACCTCCACAGCTTGTAAATGCGCAGCCTCTAGTAAATATGCCGCAAGCCTTCCCGCAGCTGCCAGCTCCTCCTCAGCTGGCTCCTATCCCTGTAGTGCAGCCCTCTCAAGGATCGCCAGTTTTGCTACCTGTTACCCCCGCGCTTTCTGCGACTTTGCCTAGCACGCCAGCGGCCTCCTCTGGCGCTCCTTCTTACACTACCCAGGTACCTGTATCTGAATCTGTTTTTCTTCCCTCTGTCTATCCCCCTGTTTTCGCCTCAACTTCTCCTTCAGCACGACAACGACTGGCTAATGTAGTTACTAGTCTAATGTCGCCTCTCTTTGGGTCATCTAGTGCGACTCCTGCCTTACAGCGTAAGCAATTGCGCAGTCAGCTACCTGGTCCCGAAGAGAAAGAGGTGTTAGATCATTTGGCGCGTAGGTGGATTGGTTTCCCTTCACTCTATGATGTGGAATCAGTTGTTAACGTTTTTCACCAATGGGATGCCCCAAAACAGAGGTATGTCTTTGATAAAATGTGTGAATTCCTCTGTGAGGAATTGGAGGATAAGGGTGCAAACCCAAACCCACAGGAATTGTGTCGAGTGCGATTTGATTTCGAAACAGGTGTAATTGTGGGTCCCAATGTAGATAAAGCAGTTGCGACTTTACTGTCCCTCAGAAATGGGGATTGTCAGCAATCATTGTTCGAACAGGAAATCCCTGTGGGGAAAAAGGTAAAAGCGCGCCAATATCCGATGCGTGAGGTTCCCCCAGTTTGGAGACCTGCTGATCCAAATGCTAATCCACCCGTCTTGGCACATTTTCAGCGTGTTTGGGTGCATGTTCCATGGAAGCGATCTGAGGTGTTAGCACTTAAGCAGACATTGCCTGATCCCCGTAAAAACCCTGCAGGATATTATAAGGAGTTGTCACAAACTGCAGAATCATGTGTAATGAATTTGGCCGACATAGATATGCTGTTTGGGAATGTGGTTCCACAGCCTTTATGGGGATCCATTCGTAACGTAGATCACGCTGTAGAATTGGGTGACACATGGGCTAATATCGTTGCTGCAGACGCTAGACAAGTTGGTGGCGCAAAACCTGAGCCTTTGGTAGCAGAGCTCCCTGGTAGAATTATTACCTACATGAAAACTAGAATGCCTGCGATGCGCGTAAATTGGGACAAACTATCCGCATGTAAGCAAAAGAAAGATGAGACAGTGTCTGATTTCTTCACCAGGTTTGAAGAAACGTTTATCGACCACAGTGGTCAAGACATGAGCACTGAAGGTGGCCAACGGTTATTTGTTGATAAATTTGTGCAGAATCTACTTCCCGAGTTGTGTAAGAAATTAAAAGATTCAGAAAGTTCTTGGGCTGTTTCCTCTTCAGCGCAAATACTGGCTACTGCACAGTATTATGAGAATAGAGACAAAGATGAGAAGGATAGAACAGATAAGAAAACGAAAGAACTAAAGTCAAAGGTCCTCTTACAGCAGGCCTATCCGCCACGTGGAGGATAGAATAATTATAGGCAAACACAAGGTATCTATCAGCAGCCCCAACAGTTTCAGGGTAATCAGCCAATGAATGGGTATTATCAACCACGAATCCCTGTAGGTCCCAACCAATGTTCATATTGCAAAGAGGAAGGTCATTTTAAATATAGTTGCCCTAAATTAATGCAGCGTAACAGTAATGCGTATGGCGCAAGAGGTAGAGGTGGTCAGCAAGCTCCTAGAGGCAGAGGGCGTGGAAATATTACCCAGAACGCGCGTCCTCTTCCGCCTCAAAATACCATAAATCGCTTTGATCAGCAAGCCAACGCGACTGGTAATACAGCTCAGTATTACAATAATGATTATTATGCGGAAGATGACAATGTAGAAGATGATGATTACTAGGACAGCCGTAGACAGAGAGAGGGAGTGGTTTCAGTGCCAGTGGATCAGAGCGGACCTTATGTTAAAGTAACTACAGCAAATGTAACGGAGCCCTTTCTGCTGGATACTGGTGCTGCAAAGAGTTCAATCATGCATTCAAAACTCCCTGGCGCGCCTTTGTCTGGCGAAATGAATGTCTCAGTAGGTTTTTCTGGCGCCCCAGTTAGGAACCCGATTTCTAGTCCTATGTCTCTTTCTGTTGGACCTTGTGAGCTAAAAGCACCCCTCATTCTAACGACAGGTTGTGGTGAAAATTTGCTAGGCTTAGATTTGCTAAAAAGATTGCATGCCACGCTATATTGTTCTCCCTCAGGAGTACAACTTACATTAGGTAAGAAAGTGATTTCCCCAATGTATTTGTCTAAGAATGCAATGCCACCTGAATTGTCATCCCTTCCGGATGTCCTTTGGGCTACTGGTCCCAATGATGTGGGTCTCTTGGAAATACCGCCATATGTGGTTACTTTAAAAGCCAATGTTAGATTGCCACGCATTCCCCAGTATAAGATCTCTAATGAAGGTCAGAAAGCGTTGTTAGAAATTGTCAGCGATTTGATCAAAAAAAGTGTGATTGAAGAGACAAGAGGCAACGTTTGCAATAGTCCTGTTTTACCTGTCTTAAAACGAACGGACCCTTCACAGCCACCTGTTTACATATTTGTGATTGATCTTAGAGAGGTTAATAAGATTGTTGTGCCACAGTTTCCAGTTGTCCCTGATATAACTGCCTTGTTAACTATGATTCCAGCCTCCGCTGCATGGTTCTCAGTGATCGATTTAAAGAATACTTTCTTTAGCATCCCAATTGCAGAAGAGAGCAGAGACATTTTTGGCTTTAGTTTAGGAGGTCGCAGCTTCCGCTTTAAACGCGCTCCTCAGGGCTACTGTGAAAGTCCATCAATATACAGCCAAGCTTTAAAAACACAGCTTGATGCACTAGTTTTACCTAGTGGCGCTATCCTCATTCAGTATGTTGACTATTTACTTATCGCCGCGGATACTGAAAAGATTTGCAAGGAAGCTACCTTGTCATTGTTGCGTCATTTGTCTGCCTCCCATCACAAAGTGTCTCTCTCAAAGCTGCAATATTGTCGACAAGAAGTGACCTACTTAGGTCATCTCTTATCGAAGGAGGGAAGGAAACTGACCCCAGAAAGAATTCAAGCCATTGCACAGTTGAGTGTGCCAAGAACACAGAGAGAAGTGCGTGCTTTCTTGGGCATTACCTCATACTGTAGGCATTGGATTCCTAATTTTTCCTTGTTGGCAAAACCTTTGTTAGCATTAACATGCAAAGACACACCGAATCCTATTCCATGGTCTGAAGAGTGTCAGAAGAGTTTTTGGGAATTGCGCAACGCATTGTGTTCAGCTCCTGTGTTGGGTACCCCTGACTACAGCAAGCCTTTTACATTGTATGTTCATGACAAAGATGGTTGTGCATTATCAGTGTTAACACAGCCTTTTGGCGACAGACCGCGTCCATGCGCGTATTTTTCGTCAACCTTGGACCCTGTAGTGAGGGCATTGCCAAGTTGTTTGAGAGCCACAGCCGCTGCAGCTATGTCTATTCGACAGTCTGCTGGATTAGTGATGGATAATACATTGATTGTCATGGTTCCACATGCTGTGGACACATTGTTAAACAGGACCAAGACACAACACTTAACTAGTGCGCGATTATCTGGCTATGAGCTGACACTGTTAGCAAATCACATACACATAAAGAGATGCAACACGTTGAATCCAGCTACACTATTACCAATTCCAGCAGACCTAGATGAGATTGAGCAACATGATTGTCTGTTCAGAACAGAAGAAGAAACGAAAGGGAGAGTAGATCTCAAAGATACTCCCCTGACTGAGTGTGATGGTACTTTATGGGTGGATGGTTAGTGTTTCAAGCTTCCGAATGGTGATACGACTGCTGCATATGCTATCACGACTTTGCACACGATTGTTGAAACTGCGCGTGTGCCACAAAATTCGGCTCAAGCAGCAGAATTGATTGCCCTTACGAGAGCATGTGTGTTGTCTGAAGGAATGAAAGTGAACATATACACAGATAGCCAGTAGGCCTTTGGCGTGGCTCATAGTTTTGGGCGATTGTGGAAAGAACGTGGGTTCCTGACTTCGCATGGAGCTAAGATTCAGAATGGCAAGTTGGTGAATGATCTCCTTGAGTCGCTGACCCTACCGTTGCAAGTTGCGATTATGAAATGCAGTGCGCACAAGAATCACTGATGATGTTGGTCGTGGTAATGCGTTTGCTGATGAAGTCGCGAAAGAAACAGCAAAAGATGTGAAGACTCGAATGTATGTTGCAGGCCCTGCCAGATGGGTTGGTGATGTTGGAATGTGTGAAAACACAATAGAGAGTGAAAAGTCCCTTCAAGCTGAAGCCACAGAGAAAGAGTTAAGCAAGTGGAGAGAAAGTATGGGTAAGTTGGATGAGAATGGTTGTTGGATTGATCTGTCAGAACATAGGCGATGGTGGTTACCTGATGCATATGTGCTTCCAGTGGTTACGATGGCACATGGAATGGCACACATCAGTACGAAAGGAATCTGTAAGTTGTTGGCTCCAGTATGGCAGAATGCTGGAATTCCTAAGTGTGCAGAGAATGTGGTCAAGAATTGTATGGTATGCTTGAAGTACAACCCTGGTAGGGGAACCCCAACTCCAGCTGGTCATTTTGCGCCTCCATCATATCCATTTGAAGTTTTGCAGCTAGATTTTATCCACATGGAAAGGTTCAACAACCTGAAATATGTATTGGTGGTTGTTTGCGCTTTCTCAAAATGGATTGAGGCCTATCCCCTAAAGGATAATACTGCTCTATCCACAGCCAAAGCCCTTGTGAAGGAATTTTTCCCCAGGTTTGGAATGCCAAGAATGGTGTGGAGTGATAATGGAAGTGAGTTTGTGGGTAAAGTGATGAAGAATGTGTGTGAGGGACTAGGTATAAGGCAGAAATTCCATGCTGCAAATCACCCCCAATCAGCTGGATTAGTAGAGCGCTACAACGGCGCACTAAAACTTAAACTGGCCAAAATCCAAGCGAGCTCAGGTCGTAAATGGCCTGATGCTCTGCCTCTTGCACTCCTGTCCACCAGAATGACCGTACACTCACGAGTGGGACTTAGTCCTTACGAGGTCGTTTTTGGCCGCCCGGCCAATGTATGGGGTGTGCCAAGACCGACGAAATTCAGTGAAATCGAGCATCCAGTACTGTTTGATTACTTGCACGAATTGACAGCTAAACTGCGTGTTTTACACCAACAGGTGCATGATACTCTTCCCCAGGCTTCTGAAGCTCCAGGACACCCTATCGACCCTGGCACGTGGGTCGTGGTGAAAAATTTTCAGTGCAAGAGCAATAATGAGCCTCGTTGGATCGGCCCTCACCTCATGTTGCTGTCGACAAGATCAGCTGTTCGAGTGAAGGGGAAGAAAAACTGGATCCACGGCGCCCACGTGAAAAGGATCCCTTTGCCTCTGCCGTATGACCAGTGGGTCCAGGAGGGTATCGCAGACTCTGAAACAGACACTGTACCTCGTTTTGTGCCGTTCAGTGATGCACGCATAAAAGGCACAGCTTCAGACCAGGAAAGTGACGATATTTTGCAAGAAGCTGTGCCTCCGTCAATTCGATTGGACACTACCGAGCCTGAACTTTTGTTTCACGATCAAACAGTACCTGGCCGTCTCCACTACAATCTGAGACCAAGGCCTATGGACAAATAAATATTCTTTTTCTTTTACCTTTTTATTTTTTGATAACCAGAGCTCTCCCATCTGAAGGACTTTCTTGATTTTTGTTTTTCGAACCACCATCCGGGTTCAGCCGCAGGGTCGCGGTGCCAAGACTTTGGGGTACAGGCCGAAGACGTTAGGTCGACGGTTCTGGTTGGTCTAGGGCGTTCCCTGGACTGACAGGCGTACTCCTTAGCAGAAGAAACTCACCCGCCGCGAGCGGCACGATTAGTGGATGGAGTTCTGTAAGATGGAGAGACTCACTGAGGAAATGAACTTTAAAGCAAGAATATGTGAAATAGTGGAAACTAAACGTTTTGTGTTTTTATGCCTGTTTGTATTATGTAGTATGGTAGTGTTTACTGTAGGATTTGTATTCTTCTCCTCTCAAGAGCCCATTGCCCCCACTGTACAGCCTATACCTCCTCCTACTATCTCCTCACACTCTTTTCACCCTCTGCCCGAACATGAACAAGCTAGACGATCAGAGTTTGTGAATAACTCGTTTATTCAGCTCCTGCACCAGCACCAACTAATCATGAATACAACAAATTGTTGGGTGTGTGGTTTAATGCCACATACCATTAATAAGGGTATTCCTTATCTAGTGCTGCCGTATAGTTACAATGGATCGTCATGGGCATTCCAGACTATGTTTCTCTATGCACTAGAAGTATACTCCCCGCGACAACCGCGTTCCATCAGACCTAGCACCAATAACAAAGCTTTAGTGAAAGGAGTTGCCGATATGAGTAGAGATATCGATGCATACTCATCCATTCCCAAAGAAGAGCTGAGAGCTTATGTAGGGTGGAACGCGACGGGGTATAGTATTAGTCTAGGTGAAAGACAGCGGAAAATCTCATCCCCAATCTGGGTCGTACCCCACATAGGTCGGTTCTGTTTGCAAGGTAATGGTCAGAATCCTAGAGCTCAACTGGGAAGAAGTGACTGTACTGAAACGTACACTTTTCCGTCACAGTTTTCCCCTTCGTTTTTGGCTGCCAAGGGTACATATTTTATCTGCAATGACCGAGCATATACATGGTTGCCCCCTGATTTCTCGGGCACATGTTATATTGCAAATCTGCTACCGCCAACATTTACTGCCGCCTCCGACTATCACAAGACCAGAGTTGTGAGAGGCGTGATTAGTAAGGAGGATACTGCCGGTCAGGAAGCGGGAGATTTCTTTTTGGGTTTCCTGCCGTTTTGGGGACCTATGGTTAATAGTAGGAACCTGAGACAGCTGACTCGTGTGGTTGAATCCACTGTTAATGTTACGGCTGGTGCCCTTGGTAATTTGACTGCTGAGCTCCAAGCGGATCGCCTCATGACTTTGCAGAACCGCATGGTTCTAGACGTCATACTTGCAGACCGTGGTGGGGTATGTAAGGTTATCCAATCCAGTTGTTGCATTTTCATACCAGACAACGCTCCAACAGTTTATCAAGCCATCTCCAAACTGCATAAAATATCTGAGTCCATACACTTGGATAAAGGAGATTGGTCACTGGTGGGGTGGTTCTGGGAACTGATATCTGCCTGGGGTTGGAAAGTTCTGATGGTCATTGGAATGATCTTAGCCATCCTTTTCCTGTTCTGTCTGTGCATACAGTGTGCTCCTGCGATATGTGGCCTCTGTGCTACATTATGTGCAAGGAAACCTGTATCGAGGGATGAGCTGAGTAATAGGATGATGCTACAGCAACATCTCCATGACTTCGTGAATATTGACCTAGACTCGGATTGAAATGAGTATAGTTATTGCCTATGTAAGGGCAAAAGGAGGGTCTGTCATACTTTAGAATTTGGGACCGCGTAGGAGGCAGAGCCCTACCCCTGTCTATCTCGGTAATAGTGAACCGCGATTGGTTAATGCGGTATGTACAAGTGCTTTCTGTAACGTTTTAGCTATGAATGCACTGTGTATACGCTATTTTACATCACTGCGTGGGTTCCATTTTGTATCGGTGGCCATCTTATGGTTGCCCTCACATAGGCTATAGCATGAAGCGAAAACGGGGCTTTTAAAGCACATGTGGCTTTCTTTGACTTTTCTGTGACCTGGGCAGCTTGGCTCCGTTGCCCCAGGTCAAACTGGTCTCACGAGTTCCCCGTCCTCTGGCCACCTGTGATTAGCATCAGGGCTTGACACACCATAAAGTCTTTTCATCCTACACAAGCCTCCAGCTAATCTCTTTCACACCTGGCTGTTCCTGCTTTATGGCTTGTTTCCCAAAACAGGAGATGCTCATGTTTATCGGGGCCTATCGATATCTGATGTGGGATCTGAGCCTTGCTGGGTAAATAATTACGGGCTTGTTTAACTGGAATGTGGGATGGTCATCATGACTCTGCCTTTTTCGTTTGTAATGTACACTTTAAATGACCATACCGTAAACTTAAGAATGTATGCCTGAGGCAGGAAAATCTGTATTTAAGGAGAAGCCCGTTTCTGTGATTTTTAGCAGTCTCCTAAGAACATACACGCTGTTGTACTTCTAGGATACCTGTAATTGGTCTGCAGCCAATAAACTGATCTTTGACTTCACCCAGAAGACTCTGTGTTTCTGTAGGTCTGAAACAGGAAGAACCCCGAAGTCATAGGGTGTGTTCCCCTGCACCGCTGGGCTTAAAATACCCAGTACTTCAGAATGAAGGACTTCAGTCAAAAGGTTTGGCTTATATTCCGCAGAAGGCAACTGTAAGTCCAATAACTCCGCAGCCTTCCTGATTACCAAATGGTAAGGAGCCAACTCTTGAGGAGAAGACCTGGAAGAAGAATGCTCCCATTCAGGAGTGGTGTCCAATCCGCTTGCCTCCTGAATACCTTCAAATTCATCAGTGGAGTCACCCACTTCACCTTCCTCCACTTCCTCTGCCCGATATTGCTCTTCCTCTATAATCCTCTGAGCCTCTCTTCGAGAGCGGATCCGAGGACACTGCGTCGGCGGCACCATATACGGAGTCAGCGGAGCCGGAGGAGTCGGCGACGTCACACGCGGCGCAGCTAGAGTCGGTGCCGGCGTCGAGGGAGGCTCCGACAAAGGCACACGATCCCGGTCGAGGTCAGGAGGAAGGTTCTCCAGACGGCGCCGGGAACTGCCATGACTGCGCCATCGGCAAGAAGGGCATATATGTTGCGGCACGCCCAAACTAAATGCCATTGGACCCACGGCACCTGAAGGTGCACCGGATGGGAAGGCTGCTCTCTGGAAAACACCATACAGAGCATTAAGGAAATGCGTCGGATCCGCACCCGGAGTCGGGAAATGCGGGTACGGGTTCGAACCTGAATCCGGCTGAGGAGTAGCTGGAGCCGGAGCCGAAGGATTCTCTACTGAAGCCACAGGTTCACATTCAGGCACAGGTGAAAGATCAGCAACCTGACCCGGCTCGGCGTCGGAAGCTGGAGAATCCACCAGCCCTGGAGACTGCGCCGGAGTTAACGTGGGCGAAGGTGACTTCTCCGGAGAAACACGAGGAGAAGGGGGAGACCAAGTCCTTACTTTGACGTCGAGGCGAAGGCGACCTCGAAGCCCTACTCTTCGTCGACCGGCGCTGAGAGCTATGCTTCCTCTTTTTTTCTTGTGTCTTCTTGACTTCAACGAGTGCGAAGTCGACGGCTTCGACTTGTCTCTTTTTCGACCTCTGCCCTCCTTCGCCTTAGCCATGAACAGCTTCGCTTCTCTTTCTTTCAATGCTTTAGGATTCATTTTCCTGCAGCAGGAACAGACCTCCACGTCGTGGTCCGACGAAAGACACCATAAGCAGTCTTCATGGGGGTCAGTGATGGACATGTGACCCCCACATTCCCTACACGGCTTGAAGCCTGACTTCCTCGACGAAGACATGAGTATTCCAGAAACAGTAACTCACAAGGAGACTACAAAGTAACAGAGTGCTAGAAAACCGTTATGCGTCGACGGCGCGGAAAAAAGGGAACTGACGTCATCACGCAGACGTGGCTCTCTTATGACTCCGGTGATGTCACACGGAGTCGCGAGCAGAGCCGTGGTTCTATGACGTCGGCGTGGAGAGCTGGGGAAAAAATTCAGTGGAATGCTGGTGCAGGGGATATTCACAGAAGCTTGACCAGTTCCACATCTCTAGGGATAGATCGAAGGGCCGTGTATAGATTTGATAGGGTTTTAGTGCATGCTTGATCAAACCATCTTGGGACTGATGTGTTGGCAATGGGTCTTTTCCTAATTAGGGCTTTTTTAACCTCTAATAATATCTGATCAAAGGCCATAGTTACCCAAGTAGGATCCAGGCGCGCAACACCCATTGGACTCAAAGGGCTTCAGCCCCTCCCCCCCCCCCCCCCCCCGTCGTGTGTGGCAGCCCAGGATGAGACAGCTTCGCGGCGCACACACAGCCGCACCCGAGCACTTCACAGGTCTTTAAAAGACCATTTGCATGTTAATGAGGCCTCGCTGCTGTTTCACCCCTTCTAAGAGCCCCTGCAGTTCCACTCTGCCTATGGCTTAGAATATTCAGCCCCCCCCGAAATTTTTTCTTAGCCCCCCCCCCCCCCCCTAAATTTGGCTCTAGTTGTGCCTCTGGTAGGATCAGTATCCAATCCTGGGCAAGTCATAATATCATTGAACCTATTTCCAACCACGACCGGAACAGTTTTTTAGGTTGAGCCTGTAACAGCACGCATGCGCTGTTCTGGCGAAGACTTTATGAAAGGGCTTTTTGAAATCTCACTACACGCTCATGCGTGTGGTTTTGTTTTCGTCGCAGGCTATAGGGCTTTGCGTGCGTCTTTCTAAGAAAGACAGCACACAATTGGACAAAGGCGGGCGCATGTCCTGCCTTTGCTCCGCCCACGGCCTATTGCTTGCGGTTACTCGCACAGGCCACATCTGTTTTCAATTATCATGCCCAGACACGGGCGTGATAATTGAAAACAGATCACTCGCTGTGGCGCGTGCGCACACCACTTGCGTGCTTGTTTTTAAAGGAACAGGCAAGCTGAATTACAATTGACTGGGAACTGTCAGAGTATGATTATCTGTAGTTGTCAACGATGCAAACATCCCACTCATCCCTATTTACGCTTGGATCTATTTAAGTGCATAATCAGGCTCATTGTCTAAACATGCTAGCCTTTACGATCTCACTTTGTGTACAGGATATCCTTTCGAAGTTCACTGTCCTTATTGGCTGCCATGTCTGAGCTCTCTGTCCACACAGGATATCCTGGTTGTGCTCACTCAATGCGGATATTCTGTCTGAACTCATTCTTCACCCATACTAGATTTTATGAAGTTACTGGTTCCCACCCATTTATTTAATTGATGTTTTCTGAATTTCGGAGGTTCTCGCATTTGGAAGTGGTTTAGAAACGGAGCTTCTTGAAATTGCGTTCCTGTGTGAACTGTCACAACATTAGGGCTCTAGAAGACACTGTAAAAGACCACAAGAACTCTAGCTCGTCCGTCTGCTCGGACGTAGCCTGTCGACAGCTGGGTAGTTTATGACGCTCTTTCATAGCACACCCACTCCCATGGGTAGCAGCCCCGCATTCAACTGCATGGCAGCAGGCACCTTGAAACCGGGCCTTTGTAAAATGCAGGTATCTTCTCCCGGAATCCTCTAAGAAGGGAGGAAAGCACATGCTCTGATCAATTCTGGTCCGAGTCAATCTACAATGCTTTCTAATCCACCTTCGCCGAGGGGGTAGCAGTGCCGTGGCTCGGTCACGGCCCGTGGCCGGCTACACAAAGCAGCACGGCGATCGCCGGTGCGAGCAAAGCGCTAGAACTAATCCGCTTTCAAAGCACTGAATGCGTCCTCGAGGGAGGCTGTGGAAACGGCGCTGCCGCACTTTTAACTTGCACTGATCCCTCACTTATCATGGCCGACCACTACTGCCGGCGCTGCCGCTGCCACTGCCACGGGGTTGCTTATAGAAACCTCTAAAAGGGCGTAAGCTCGTCGGCGCACAAACCCTCCCCTCTTGTTTACCCGTTCCTGGTTTGAGAAAACAAAGATTACGAGCTGCTGAGAGCCGCGGCCACTGTAGGGCACGCGGAAAACAGGGCAAAGCCCGGCTGCTTCGGCGGCGGTAATGATTATTCTTTTCTTTTCTTTTAATATCCAAAGCATGGAAAAAAGCTATATTACATGTTATCTCTGTGCAAAAGGCAGGCTAGTGTGAAAGCGGAGGTGCGAGAGAGACGTGCCACGAGGGCTGTTTGTGTGTGTGAGAAACAAGGGAAACAGACATGGGCCACGTGTGTGAGACAGACAAGGAATGTTTGAGAGATCAGGACAGTTTATATGTATGAGAGGGGGGTTCGGGAAATAATGCACGTGAGTGAAAACACACAGCCAGTGGGAAACTGACAACATATATGCGTGCATGAAGCCGAGAGGCTTCCGGATGCGAGTTTGTACGAAAAACAGGATAAGAGATGTCGAGTGTTGTGTGTAAGATAGACAAATTGATAGTGTGTGTCTACTGGGCATTAAGTGGAAAGAAAAGTGTGCGGTCTCTAAAAGGGGCATTGCCTATGCAATTTTGCAATTAAGGCCATGGCTTAAACGAGAAAGAACAACGATTTTGTTGTAAATATTGAAAATGCATTAATTCTGAAATTATGAGACTGTGAATTAAACCTTATTGAGGCCCGTGGAAGAGGTTGTGGTCTTCAGAGCGTCTCAATCACTCCTGTTATGTACGTTCTATGTTGCAAATGCACACCCTTTTCCTCTCTCATTTGTTTTCGTCAAATGCTGCGGAGCATCAGCAAAAAAAAGCAGTGGCAAATCCAGATAGTGAAAATAGGGAGACCTACCTGCTATATGCCAGTGGCAGGTTCAAGTCTCGGCGTCGGCTCAACAACCTGTGATTCTAGGCAAATCACATAATCTCCCCGCAACTACCAACAAGCATTGGCACAGCCAATAGATCTCGCCTTTGGGACCTTATAAGTGTTTAGCCATGCAACACTTGAAGTTGTTGCACCAAGGATATTGTGCTGGATAACTAAACACTTATAAGGTCCCAAAGGCGAGACCTATTGGTTATGCCAATGCTTGTTCTTTATCTGCAGATACCCATTTAAGGATTATCCATTGTTTCTAGCTATCGTGGGTTTGATATACCTCGTCTGCTTAGGATGGATTCCTACCCACTCCAGGTCACCGGTAATGCCCGCATGATCACTAAAAGGCTTGATTAAAACGTTATAAACAGACTTTATAAAAGGCACCGGGACAATCAGGTAATCTAATGTCGATCCCTGGGTAGCAAGGACAAATGTGTTTTGTAACATGCCTGAGCTGGGATCTAAAGGATTCTAGATTTCCAGATCATTAATAATAAACAATCTATTCAGAGCGTCTCCATAGGGGTTATGTATAAAGTGTGGAATGGGGTTGCCTAATTCATCAGTTTTACCACATAGTTTTATTAAGTAAGGCACAGCTGTGCACGTTAAAGTCCCTCACCAATAGGATTTTCGGAAACTGTTTGAGTGTGCTAAAAAACATACATTGATTTCCCCTTCCAACATATCAACTATTTGCTTCATATTCCCAGTGAAGTTCTTATTGTAAAAATTAAGAGAAGTGTATCACCACTCTGGCCCTTTAGGTGGAGAAGATGACGGTAGGGGGAATTGTTGTGAAAAGACACGGCTTCTGGTTTTAGTGTGTTTTTTCAATAGGGTCACAATCCCACCCCTGACATGACCAGAGTTAGACGGGAGAGCAGGTGTGTGAAATGAATATGCTACTTACCAGTATGCATCTGTTCTTGGCATGTAGGGCTGCTGACATTCATATCTGTGCATAGATCGCCGCCTAGTGTTGGGTCCGGATGTTTGCACGTTGTTGTCCTGGAAGAGTCTTCGAAGTATCCTTGGATAGGTGACTCCTCCCCTGGACTACAGTGCGCATGGGCATCCTCTCCATCCTCAGATTGTTTTTCGCCATTGTGGCAGTGATGGAGTAGATACAGAAAGTGATGACCATGCTTGCATTAATTCTGAGAGCTGCAGCTGCTACAGGCGCCGGGGAGGAGGGAGGGCGATATGAATGTCAGCAGCCCTACATGCCAAGAACAGATGCATACTGGTAAGTAGCATATTCAGTTCGAGGCATGTGGGCTGCTGAATTCATATCTGTGCATAGAATACATAGCAGTGCCCTCTATTGGCGGCGGCTACCCGTGCCAGCTGCAGCGGTCTGAAAAAGTGTTTTGAGAACAGCCTGTCCTACAGCTGCCTGCTGTTTTGACTGCACATCTACGCAATAGTGTTTTGTAAATGTGTGTGTAGTGGACCATGTGGCTGCTCTGCATATATCATGCAGGGGAATATTTCCTAGAAAAGCCATGGAAGCCCCCAACTTGCGTGTTGAGTGGGCTCGTGGTGGAATAGTTAATGTGCGTTTTGCCTTTTGATAACAGATTTGAATACACTTAACTATCCATCTGGCTATCCCTGCTTTGGAGATGGCGTTACCTTTGTGGTGTGGGGCAAAGGCAACGAACAGTTGTTTTGTCTTCCTGAAGGGTTTAGTCCTGTCGATGTAGTACATGAGGGCCCTCCGTACATCTAGTGTATGTAGTGCCCTTTCTGCAACAGTTTGTGGGTTTTGGAAGAAAACTGGCAGTTCAATAGTCTGATTCATGTGGAACTGCGATATTACTTTGGGCATGAATTTGGGGTTGGTACGTAGTACGACCCTGTTGGCGTGAACCTGTATAAATGGCTCTTGAACGGTTAGTGCCTGGAGTTCACTAACTCTTCTTAGGGAAGTGATCGCTACAAGGAAGGCCACTTTCCAGGTAAGGAATTGAATCTCGCATGAGTGTAGAGGTTCAAAGGGTGGACCCATCAAGCGTGTGAGGACCAAGTTGAGGTTCCACATTGGAGCCGGTGGGTGGCTTGGTGGAATGACTCGTTTGAGTCCTTCCAAGAATGCTTTGATGGCAGGCACTCTGAATAGAGAGAGGTGCTGCCTGGTTTGCAGATAGGCTGAGATTGCGGTCAAATGGACACGTATAGAGGTGTACGCCAGATTGCATTGATATAGGTGTAAGAGGTAACAGATGATGTTTTGGATGGATGCGTCCAGCGGGTTGATGTCATTATTACCGCAATAAATGACGAACCTTTTCCATTTGGCTGCATAGCAAGCTCTGGTAGTGGGTCTTCTGGCCTCCTTGATGATGTCCATACAGTCAGGTGGCAGGTTGAGATAGCCAAACTCTAGGACTTCAGGAGCCAGATCGCCAGGTTCAGCTGTTGCGGATCTGGGTGCTGAACCTCTCCATGGTTCTGCGTCAAGTGCGCGGGTTTGATCCGCAGCCTTTGATGCGGCACCACGGAAAGTTCGAGGAAGGTGGTGTACCACGGCTGGCGTGCCCACGTGGGAGCAACTAGGACGAGTGTCAGGGAGTGTTGTCGGAGTTTGCGGGCCACTAGCGGTATCAATGGCGCTGGGGGAAAAGCGTACGCAAATCTGCCGGACCAGTTCATCCATATCGCATTGCCCTGCGACTGCGGATGTGGGAATCTGGCGGCGAAGCTTTGGCATTTTGCGTTTTCGCTTGTCGCGAATAGGTCTATCTCCGGATGACCCCACTGCTGGAAGTACGGTTGGAGTACTGATGGGTGTAACTCCCACTCGTGCATCTGGTGGCTGTGTCTGCTGAGCAGATCCGCCATCTGGTTGTCCTTGCCAGGGAGGTGTTCCGCCATGAGGAACATGTTCCTTTGAATGGCCCACTTCCACATGCTCTGAGCCAGATGAGACAACTGTGGAGAGTGTGTTCCTCCCTGTTTCTGTATGTAGTACATTGCGGTCATGTTGTCCGTCCGGATCAACACGACCTTGTTGCATAGATGTACTTTGAATGCCTTCATGGCTAGGAAGATTGCCATCAGTTCCAGAAGGTTGATGTGCAACTTCTTTTGTTGTGTTGTCCATAGTCCCTGCACTGCGTAGTGGAGTACATGAGCTCCCCATCCCTGGAGAGACGCGTCCGCTGTCAGTACCATCTGTGGGACAGGCTCTTGGAATGGTCGGCCCTTGCAAAGGTTTTGTGGGTTCCACCAATGCAGAGAGTTGTATGCCCGACCGCTCACCAACACTAGGTCCTTTAACTGTCCTTGAGCCTGATTCCACTGACGTGCTAGGCACTCCTGAAGTGGGCGCATATGTAATCTCGCTTGCGGGACTATGAAGATGCAGGAGGCCATCATGCCTATCAACTGCATAAACACTCGCGCTGGAAGTGAGTGATTGGGTTGGAACTTGGAGATCAGCAGTTGTATGCTGTTGATCCTCACTAAATTTGGCTGAGCTGTGGCCGCCAGAGTGTCTATAGTCGCACCTAGGTACTGTTGTACGTGTGCGGGCTGGAGATGGGACTTTGGATAATTTAGTGAGAATCCCAGACTGTGAAGAAGGTGAATAGTGCGGGACATGTGGCTTGCACATTGCTGGGCTGACTTCGCTTGAACGAGCCAGTCGTCTAGGTAGGGGTAGACGTGTATATGCTGCCTCCGTAGATATGCTGCCACCGTAGCTAGGCACTTCGTGAAAACCCTGGGCGCTGTTGTCACGCCGAAGGGAAGGACTTTGAACTGATAGTGCTGCCCCTGAACAGTGAACCGGAGGTATTTTTTGTGCGAGGGGTGGATGGGTATGTGAAAGTACGCATCCTTGAGGTCCAGTGTGGCTAGGAAGTCTCCCTGCTTGAGAAGCGGAAGGACTTGCTGTAGAGTGAGCATGTGAAAGTGCTCTGAAAGAATGTACTGGTTCAGGGGTCTCAGGTCTAATATAGGTCTGAGCGACCCGTCCTTTTTTGGAATTAAGAAGTAAAGGGAGTACACTCCCGTACCCTGCTCGTGGATGGGTACGACCTCTATAGCGCCTTTTAGAAGCATACTTTGCACCTCTTGCTGTAAGAGCGTTAAGTGCTCTGAGGACATAGGACGGCTTCTTGGTGGCATTGTGGGTGGAGTGGAGGTTAACTCCAGACAGTAACCGTATTTTACAATATCTTTGACCCACCTGTCCGTGGTGATGGAGTTCCACGTGGACAGGAACCTTTGTAGCCTTCCCCCGACAGGTGTTATGTGGTCGGGAGGAAGGGAGAGGGCGTCACTGCTTGTTCTTGGGGGAGGACCTGGTGTTGCCGTAGCCACGTCCTCTGCCCTTTGTACTGGAGCCACGATATCCACCTCGGGTGTTTTTATCGTAGGTGGTCTGTGTATTGCCTTTGTTATATGTTTGTTGTGACCCCTGTCCTCTACCTGCTCCCTTGTTTCCGGGGCGACGAAAGGAGCCGCTCCGAAAGGACTGAGTTTGTAGGGCGCCCATGGACTTTGCAGTGTCCGTGTCCTTCTTTATCTTTTCGAGGGTGGTGTCAACCTCTGGCCCGAATAAATAGTCGGGGTTGACGGGCTGGTTCAGTATATTGTTTTGTACCTCAGGCTTGAATCCTGAGATCCGTAGCCAGGCATGTCGTCGCAGCATGACGCTTGTGTTTATGGCTCTGGCAGCCGTGTCTGCAGCATCTAGTGCACATTTGATGGAAGCGTTCGTGAGTAGCTGTCCTTCTCTGATGAGCATTTCTGCGCCTTCTTTGAACTGGTCAGGGAGATGTTGGAATATTTGCTCCAGTGTGTCATAGTGCGCTCTATCATAGCGAGCAAGCAAGGAGCGCTTGAGTGTTGGCTATGCGCCATATGTTGGCAGCTTGGGCGGCAACTCTTTTGCCAGAGGTCTCTAACACTTTGGACTCTTTGTCCGGGGGAGGAGCGTCACCTGTCGTTTGCGAGTGTGCCCTCTTGCGTGCATTCGCTACGACGATGGAGTCGAGTGGTAATTGGCCTCTGATGTAAGTAGGATCCCCAGGTGCTGATCTGTATTTCTTATCAATCCTGGGGTTTATCACTCGTGCCCTGGTGGGTTCCTTGAAAATGTCCTTAGCTGGTTTGAGGACCCCCTTCAACATTGGCAGAGTTTTCACATGTCTTTCTGAGGATGCAAAGGTGTCCATTAGAAAGTCATCTTCGATGGTATCAGAGTGAAGCTGTACCCCATGGTTATTTGCAGCACGTTCAATAAGAGCGTTGAACGCCGCAGTATCCTCCGTAGGAGATGTTTTTGCCCCATAGAGTTGTTGGTCCTGTGCATCGAGAGGTGCACTGGGGTCTGCAGGGTCGCCCCAAGTTTGATCAGGGTCCTGCTGGTCATCAGGGTCTGTGTCTACATGGTAGGGGACTTGGTCATCCATGTAGTCCTCCAATGCGTCCGTGTCGGAGCGTGTGGGGGAGAACCGGTGTGGATCCTGGTAGGATGAATGGAAGGGTTCATAAAGGAGAGGTTCTGATTCTACAGGCAACTTCCTTTTTAGTGGGATCCTGAAAGGGTCCAGTGGCGGCTCCGAAGTTATCCTTCGGTCGTGGAGAATCATCCTGCCAGTGTCTGCGTCGATGACGCGTGCCGGAGACGTCTCAGCAGGTGTGACCGTAGTTTGGGTGACCCGTGTCCTGAGTTGGAACATTTTTGGGATTGTCGACGGAGGCAAGCCGAAGGTAATGTTGGCCGGCACCGAAGAGGCTGCTGGAGCTCCGATCGAACCGGAACCCGACGTGTCCTGGAGGACAGCCGTGGTTTTGCTGCCTTGCGTCGCACCAGGTCGTACTTGGGGCGCCTTTGAGGCTTTGGCACCGGCCAGGTTCGTAGAGGCGGCCGTGGATTTTTTCGGCGCCGGCGGTTCTTCGAGTCGAGGTGCAGAGATCACCGTCGAAGTCTTCGATACGTGAGGCTTAGGTGTCGTCGAGGGAGCGATGCGAGACGCAGCAGGCGTTACGGCCCTCGGTGTCGTTGGTGCCGGTAGCCGAGCAGGTTTGTCGGTGCCGATGGCCTTTTTCCGTTTGTCGACTCCAACGTCACCCGCTTCAAGTTCGGCACCGAAGTCTCTCTTGGTGCGGTCGGTGCCGACGCGTTGCGCTGGCGCCGAAGGCGTGGAAGGCCTCGATCCGACCAGCGCCACTTTCAGTTTCGGTTTCGGTGGAACCGGAGCAGCTTTCGGTTTCGGTTTTGCGGTAGGGAAACCAGCTTGTTTATGCAATAATGGCTGCCGCTGAACGTCCGAGGCCGGGCCCGAGGGCGGGGCCGAAGAACTGCGGGATGGGTCTCGGGTAAGGCCCGAAGGCGATCCCTCGACCGGAGCCATAGGCTGTGGCACTGGTGTTTCTTCGGTTTGAACAGGTAGGCCTTGTTCATCATTGGAGCTACTCTCTTCGGCCCCTAAGGCCTCCTCGTCGTCTCCTACCTCGGTGTCGTCTTCACCTCTGTGGAAGAGTGACTCGTCTACCTCGTCCGATCCGGGGTCGTGTTCGGAAACGGGACTGGAGGGCAAGACTTCTAATTCCTCGACGTCTTCGGCCTAGTTGAAGATGTCTGTTGGGGCCGGTGCCGCGTGCTGCGCCTCGAGTCTCGCCGCTCGTCGATTCCGTAGAGTCTTCTTCGAACGGAACCGGGCACAGGCCATGCATGTCGATTCGTCGTGGTCCGGCGAAAGGCATTTGTTGCACACCGGATGGACGTCGATGTGTGGGTACTTCGCATTGCATACCGGACACCTTTTGAATGGCGTCCTCGATTCCATCGTCGAAGTAGTCGATGGACAGGTAAATGCGAAAAAAGTCGGTGCTGAAAGTTAGTAAACTAACAGAATTGTATCGAAACCCGATCGATAAACAGTACCGACGCAAACTAAAGGCCTTTTGGCCTCGACAAAATATTTTCCTAACTTGAGCTAAGATAGCACATCCGAACCCAATGGCGGAAAAAAACAATCTGAGGATGGAGAGGATGCCCATGCGCACTGTAGTCCAGGGGAGGAGTCACCTATCCAAGGATACTTCGAAGACTCTTCCAGGACAACAACGTGCAAACATCCGGACCCAACACTAGGCGGCGATCTATGCACAGATATGAATTCAGCAGCCCACATGCCTCGAACTGAGCAGTAACCATCTAAGTTTATAGGTCCTATTTCTCATGTTTCCTGTAAACAGATCAAGTCGTAAATAGTAACAATTGCTAGCCAGTCTGAATCAGACAGTTTAGATCTCAGTCCGGCAATATTCCACATTATTAATTTGGCATGATCTGTATGATTACATGTTGCCGTAAAGTGCGTGGGGAGTTCTGACCCTATTATTGTGCGACTTCGAACATGTGTTACAGTGCTCCTGTTCTCCCTCTGTCAATCAGTCTTCTAAATCTGTTAGTGCTCTACATCTGTTATAAGTGGGAAAGGGGTGTAAGGTTGTCCTGAAGGTGGGTGTAGAGGCTCACAATGAAAATTTCAATGAGGGATCACAGGGATTTGCCCCATGTGGGTGGACCTTTCTGGTTTATAGAAAAAGCCCAATGGTAACACAAATATTTGGGTATTCGGCGCTGGCCCTGATGGTAACCAAGTAAGCAATTGCTGGACCAGGTAGTGAGAATTAAAATTAACCACCACACAATCCCCCTGAATAGATTTCATTGAGTCCCCTACCCAAGCCAACCTTTTTGCCATTAGAACGCGGGGAAGTAACGCCCCCCCCCCCCCCCCCATTTTTACAGATCCAATGGCATGTCTTGGATATGAGCTGGTCTGTTGTTTCCTTCTGTGCAGTGTCAAGCCTAGGAATATTTGCCAAAATTACCACATAAGGGCAGGCGGCTGGGGGGAGTGCCAGGCTCGAATCACGGTCTGCTTTGCCCCCTCTATCCCACATGTATTCGCCATCAGGTCCCAAATTCATCTGAGAAGAGGTGCTGACTGTCCACTGAACTAACGGGGTGGTAACTTTAGTGAGGGCAGGTTTCGGGGAGATGATTGTTTCGCTGTATTGGAGGTAGAGAATGGCTTGAATGAGCCCTTGAAGACCTGCCTCCTGGAGGAGAGTCTTTAGTCTTGCCACCATCACCCCCTCTTATTGGGTCCAAATTGGCAGTGCAGTTTTTAGAGGGACACAAAGGTCTTCTAGACAAATCATTAAGAGGCATTCACTCGGCAGTTCTGGCCATCTGATGAGGATAGGTCATGCCCTCCCGTACGGAACATAGGGGCTCTATACTGACCTCAATTCTGGTTAGTCTATCCTGAAGTGGTTGCAATAAAAGTGTGACTGATTGTTCGATTTTTAAAAACAAATCATCTGTTAAAGATGGAGGTGTAACTTTTGGACCTTGAGGGGCAACAGAGATTGATTTTTTTGTTCTCCCTCCTTTTTTCTTCCTTTCTTCTGTGGGGCCCGGGGGTGAAAACATTTCCTTCCATGCAGGTGGTCATGCTCTTTGAGCGAGTAATGGCTAGCTTAGGGGATAAATTAGAAGGCTCTACTGAAAGCGCAGATGGAGACTCATTAATAGTGCGCTCACTTAAGAGGTCAATAACTCCCGGGTCCCCAATGAAGATTCTGCGCTTGGCATTCTGGATCTCCTTATCCAGGGCATTAGAGGTCATCGTGAGGAAAAGTCTAGATTATTAGAGGGCTCACCTCCATGTGTTGTAATCTTCCCTTTCCCCATCTGCGACTCGAGATCCAAACAAACTGTGAGGCTGGAGTCAGACGTGTTAGAGGGGGGCCCCAGGCCAGCCTCCTCCGGGCACCGATGTGCGTGGACGGGCCCGCTTAAGAGCGCTTCCTCACGCAGGGGGAGACAGAAGTGAAGCCCCCTCGACTCCTCTTAGCAGGGCTCCTTGCTGTGATAGGCAATATTCTCCAGGCGGAAAATTCCCAGGAGGCTGAAAAATAAACTGATTTTGTTTTGAAGTCTCGTTGACTATAGATTTCTTGGTACCTCTGTTCTGTGCTGGTTGATGCAACACCAACTTTTTTGTATACCTCCGAAGCGAAATGCAGATCCTCAATAGCCAAAGTACTTGGCTTAAGAGGCACATGGCAAAGGGAATGGCATTCAACCATGGAGTGTGCTGCGCACACATGCACACAGTGATTGCAGGGCCTGTTCTAGAGTATTCTTCGAATCACAATGTATGACCTTTAGTGATATCCACTGCCCTTTGTCCTAACCTCAGCACATGTAGCTTAACCAGTTCAGCAATTTAATGCAGGCACTGCATGCATCCAGAAGCGCAACTAGAGCCAAATTTCGGGGGGGGGGGCTGATTCTTTAAGCAATAGGCAAAGTGGAGCTGCAGGGGCTCCTAGAAGGGGTGAAACAACAGCAAGGCCTCATTAACATGCAAATGGTCTTTTAAAGACCTGTGAAGTGCTCGGGTGCGGCTGTGTGGGTGCCCGGGAAGCTGTCTCATCCCGGGCTGAGACACAAGACGGAGGGGAGGGGGGAGATGATGAAGCTCTTTGAGTCCAATGGGTGTTGCTTTTATTACCGCCGACTATTTCCTCGAAACTATTCCCCTAAATGCCTATTTCAAAAAGAATCTTGGTTGAATGGGATGGTATTTGCTCTTCCTGAGCACCAACAACAAACCAAGCAGCATGATTTATTTACTCTGTCAGGGAGGCATTTACTTTTTAAATGTGTGGCCTACAGTGACTTCTCATTTGTTTTCGGTTATTTTATAGCACAATCATTCCTATAGGGACGTCTTTGCTAGCTGGAAGAAGGTGCTTTTAAGGAGCTGGAGAGGCTGCTGAGGGACTCGCTGTCCCAGAATCCTGTTGTGCCACTGCTGTTTTCCTGCGCCGTGCACTTAAATGTGCGTTACTTCTCCCGCGGGCCGCGCGCGGGCTGGGGCCGGGCCCGTCTGCGCCCATCAAAGCCCGGAGGGGGCTGGGCTGGACCATCCCCCTTGGTCTTCGGTCCTGGTGAAATCTCATCGGCTGCTAGGAGCTGACCCAGGACTGCGAGGAAGGAAACTTGGATTTTTGGGAGCCACAGTGGAGACAGGTAGGGACCCTATGTCCTTTTCGTTAACTCATGCTAATTCTGATGTTGTTTTATCGCCATGTTTTCGAGGTGTCTGCACTTGCAACATTCAGTTTTTCCATCATCTACTGGGGGCCTTCAAACTAATTGACCTTTACCATTGGCCTATTGTTGCCCACGTTATGACCTCCCCTTGTAGTTTTTAGGTCTCGGCTAGCGAAGGCTGCGCTTGCGCAGTCTCGCTCGCGAGATTTAATGTTTCAGGAGTGGGGCTTTAACCCGCCCCTTTTTTTTCCCTCTTCTCCATTGGCTGGCCTCTTAAATGCTGGTCAGCCATTGGAGAAGAGCTTTGTCTCTCCAAACAAGCCCCGTCTTTTTCGGATTCGTGGGCGTGTTTTTTCGATTCTTTCGCTTTTTTGAAGCCCCGCCCCTTTCAGCCCCTTTTACACGTGGTGGGCGTGTTTTTTGTTTTTTTTTGCGTCAGAAGATTAGTCCATTTTGTGCGCGGTCGGAGCGGACGTGGGGTCACCTCTTCCTTGCTGCTGGATTGGCGTTTCAAGTCCGGTGAGTACAAGCGTTAAGGTAACAATGTTGTTCCTGCTTGCATTTCACATGGTTCACGGGCGGCAGAGAAGTAACAGGACTCTGTCTTTTCCTTCTTACTAGAAGAAAAATACAGTGTCCGCTTCTGCTCTGCCGCTTCAGCTGCCTCCCCCACTCTTTCCCATGCAAACGAGGTGAGCGTGCTTAGAGCATACACGGGATCAGCCGCTCTCCCCGCGCGCGCTCACCCTAGCATCCAGGGCGCGACGCTCGCGTCCCTTGCCAGCTCGTCGCGCGTGCTGTAATTGACAAGGCACCGCTCGTGATGAAGTGACAGGCCTTTCCAGATTGCAGTGTAGCGACAGGCGCCGCCATTTCTCTATCCTGATAAAACGCCGCGTCAATATGCTTAACAAGCTTCCGGGGCGACGAAAAAGATTGCGCAGTCTGCAATTTACAGAAAAAACATTCCAGACTCGGATTTTAGTGTTTCCCATGTCCGAAAACCCAGAAACATAACTGAACATGCCACCTGGTATTTGTTCACGTTATGTTCCAAGTACGATTCTACCGTGATGTTTTTATTTGTTGCTATTAGTTTGCAAAATGAACACTTCCGCAAATAGTATTGCACGCCACATAAAGGACATTCAAATATGTTTGCCTATTTACTGTGTACAAAAGAGGAGCAGAACTTGCTCAAAATGGAGTTAACTGTGAAGGCCTAATAATGCGCCAAGTTAAATATTAAAGAGGGAAATTATGGGCTATAGCTGAAACAGCTGAAACCACAATACACAAAAGCAGCGAGCATTAGTTCTCCCAGGAAGATCTGCAGGGAGCGGGGAAGGCGGTCGATGGATCCCTAAATTGGACGCAATCGCCGTTCCTGCAGCCTGGGTTGGTAGCTGCTACATTTGCAGGCCCAGTTCATTATTTACCCATAATGACCATCAAGCGCCAGTCAAAGTCGGATCACGGCAACTGTCAGCGGCTCTTTTAATTAGCCTTGTTTGAATTCAGATAAATATCACAATAGGACCGGCGTCTGCTAAAAGAGCAGCCGCATGTGAAAGAGGCGGACGGGCGGCCCAGGCAGGCGGGATAACTAGCGCTGTGACAAGCCCCTACGAATCGAGGCGCATCAGCAGATCCTGCAAGATAGATATGCCAAGGAGAGGGAGGGCAGGTATTCTCTGAATGCTGCTTGGCTCGGCAGCGGATCAAACATACCAGACAGCATTCGGACTCGACACTCAGGGTCGGACTGGCCTACAGGCCAATCTGGCAGTGCCAGAGGAGCTGGTCGGACAGGTCAGAATGTGCGCCGTGTGTTTGGCTGTTTGTGGGCCTGTTCTATTGTCGATTTGCCCAACATTACCACAAACGTTGCCTGCAACGAGCACACATGAATGCAGTTCCCCATACTTAGCAAAATTCCTATACAGCGCCTCTTCACAAGTTCAAAACTGGCCCAATGTACAAATGCGGGCCATTTTTTCCTGATCGGATTTGCTAAGGGTTTGGGGGCCCTTTTATTTTGGTTCCTGCCACGGTCTAATTTCTGTCCCAATACCACCAAAAAGCAAATATTCGAATTTTGTGCTATTTTAATGCAGCTTGTGTTTGCACAAGAGCGCTTAGGTCTTCGAGACGTTGCTCATGTTCGCCTCTCTGCTAGCTGGACCTGTCCTTGACCAGGGCTGTGTGCTCCTCGGAGCTCTTCATTGGGAGTGTTTGTCAGTTTGTTTGAGCCGGGGCTGTGATGGATGCTGTAGTTTCTGAGTGTGATGCTGCGCAGGAGCCAAGGACAGGAGTCTTGTGCGTCTGCTCTCGACCTGGTCTCCAGCTTTATCTTATTTTACGTTTGATGCAGAGTGGCTGTGTGTGTGTGGGTGGCTTTGTGTGCGTGGGTGCAAATGCAATAGGTCTCGCATTTGAGAGTGTCATGAGCAATGCCAATAGCTCTAACTTTAACAATGCCAAGACCATTGCATTGTAAATGCTTGTTAACCTCGCTTGTGAGTGATCCTTTTAACGTAAGCCGCATACCAGCCTAATTACCCTTACAGGGATCGCATACATCGTTAGCATACTGCTTGAACCCTTTGAGGCCAGTTGGGCACGTTGTCATGGGGAGGCGTAAGCAACCAGGAGGTTTGTCAAACGCTTACGAACATAGTGTCAACTATGGATGCCATTTTACAAAGAGCAGTTGGTGTCCTCGACAAGGAGATCGAGCTAGTAGCTCGACGTCTGTCGCTCCCCAGTGAACCATGCACTTATCCACCCCCGATTGCTCCCCCCACACAACCTCAGTTTACCCTAATTCCATCATGGTCTGAGACTCGCCACAAACAGACTTGGTGGAGGGCAGCAATATCAGTTCACATTTGGACCAATCTATCTCCCAGCCATCGGACCAGTGGGCAGCCTCAGCAACACCTGCACAGCACCCTGAAACAGGGAAGGGGGCGAGAACAAAAGGGAAATGCCCACTCCCATCGGGAGTAACGCCAAACGACGTAAGAGCAACTGGGTGAATCCTTGTTCCCTTGACACCCCGGCTCTATCTAAATCTGATTTGACTGCCATGCTGGAGCCCCTCATGGCCTCCATTACAGCAGTCCTGTACCTTAAATTAGATCCTATTGTCGAACGCCTATCTGCACTAGAAAGGTGCTTTTCCTCCATGAATTTCTCTTCAACGCAATTTTGGGGCAGTGGGCGCAACACCCATGGTTTCACCCGCCCCGTTGATTGCAGCGACTTGCAGTGCACAGGCGTATGACATTAGAAACCCACAGGTCCAGCACCAACCACCCCTGGAATCCGCATCAGATGGCACCTTCATTCACCTACGTCTATCCTCACCCCCTATGTATCCACCAACCTCGTCCATAACATTGAGAGGTGAGCCCCCCTTACCGCAAGAGTAATCCTGGAGAAGTTGTGATGCCCAGACGAGAAGCAAATACCCGTGGCCACGAGGCAGCTAACACCACCACTCGATGCATGAGTACTCTCCATTTACCGGCAGAATCTACCCCTCTTATAGTAGTTCTTGCAAACGTCCCAGCTCTCCTAATAGTGGGCAAAGGGAGATTTTGACCAACTAAATAACAAGGTGGCACATTGGCTGAACTGCTTCGCTGTCCCAGGACCGAGAGTGGAAAATCAAATCATCATGTTGAGGAGAACAAGCTGGGTGGAAAGGGTTAGGAAGGTGTGGAGCGGCAATTTCATTGTTATCAACTTCAACAATCGCCATGTCGTGGACAGAATACTCACATCCGTCCTGCAGCCTATTAGTAGCTGACCCACTTCGGCCATCAAGGCCCTCCCCTTGGGTTACTTCTACAGGCCTTCGACCTACCCGCCCCTTCTTGGAGCTAGGGCTTGTGTGGACGAAACGCCTGTGACTGGGGGCCACGGCAGGTGTCCACCCCTGGCATTGATGCATATAATAGGTTTGCACCATTGGGATCACCTGTCTGCCTGCCAGAGTCTCATCTGAACCTAAGACCTTTCTTTATCCAGCAGACAACTGGGTCCTTGGGGCAGGCCAACCAGGTTTCTCTCGAATGCAAATTCATCTCTTGGAATATCGCAGGGCTGGAAAGCAAGTTTCATGACCCTAGGAGGATACTTTTTTATAAAACAGTACGATGTAATGCCTGCAGGAAACATGGGCCATTGTTAACAACTTCTTCTTGGAAGGTTTTAAACATTTCTTCATATCAGCTACTCTCTCAAGTGTGGGCAGAGCCAAGGGGGTTCTGATCAGTTTTGTCTCCCTGGTTATCTGTAGTAGCTTTGTAACAGTGCCCACGGACTTTTCCCACCATGCAGGGTCTGATGTTTTCAAGGGGGTCAAATAAGTTGTTGTTCATGAACGTGTTTAATGCTGTATCCCCTCTTATTGCAGGCTGTAACATCTACCGGTTGGGCTCCTTCTTGAGAAATTTGTGTGTAAAAAAAGAGCCACACTAAACTTATGATTGCAGGAGACTTCAATATTCACCTATGTGAGGATTTAAGGCGAAAAGGGATCAAACACATGGGATGTGCGCGGCTGTCAGGGTTGCATATGAAGCACATGCTACAGGACAACTTACTTAATGCCATTGTAAATGAGTTTGACTAAACGATATCCACGAACAAGTTGAATATTAACCCACCCTTTACTGGCAGAGGAGTCATTCATAGATTTTATTTTTGTATCCACTCCCTTTTTTGTACATATTTTGGACTTTTACATTCAGGAGTGTGTGCATAGCAATCATAACCCAGTGTGTATGTCAAGTTGTTGGCCCCGGGCCACGCAAACCAACAGAGTAGAACCCAGGGGGTTGCTCTTGACAACGGACGGTGGGAGGCGACTGAAGTTGATTCAGATTTAGTACTTGCTCTCTCAGTGTCATAAAGAGTTTGCAACCTATATAGATTGTCATTCTAAGCCATCAGACATCTTAGGGGCTTTCAATGCGATCTCAGGCGCAATTGCGAGCTTACTAAACCATGGCAGCTCAAAGTTCTTCTGTAGCCTGAAAATGGTTTCACTCAGAATGTACACGAGCCTCTAGGAATCTGAGAGTAGCCCTAGGCACGAAACCAAGAGAGTCCTCCACTGTTAAGGTCTGTCATAGACTTTATAAAACCGCCCTGACTAATCTTAAATCCGCCTTGAAGGAAGAAACTTGGGCAAACCTAATAGAAGCCAGTACCCTAACGAACAGTTCCAAGTTTTTAAGTATCCGTTCCTGGCAGGTGACAACACAAATCTCTTGGACTCGCAAATTACAGAAGATGAATGTGTAAGGCACTTTGCGGATATATTTTTGTCCCCTTCCGCCGCAATGGTAGTTCTGTGGCGAGGTGAGGGGACCCCTTATGTGGTTTTTACACCTGAGGAAGTTAGAGAGGGTATAGCGGGGCTAACAAAAAGGAAGGCCCCAGGCCCTGATGGGATACCCCCGGACCTGTACATTTCAAACATGGATATCTGGGTTCCAACCCTGACTGCAGTTTTTAATGCTGCAGCTGAATCCAGCTGTGCGGCTTCTTAGGGCACTATCTACAACCGTACTAGTCTTAAAAAGGGAGACCGGGTTAGTACCCACTGTTATAGGCCTATCTCTTTACTGGATTCAGTGGTAAAGGTGGTAGGCCGCATTGTTCTTAAGAGGCTCTCTACCTGGACAGAGGACAAGAACATCCTGTCTGACGCCCAATATGGTTTTTGCCCGGATCGATCCACAGTGGACCAAAGCGTAAACCTGTACATGGGACTCAGTAAATACACTGTTGCACGCCCCAGCACAGTATATTTAGCCTTCATGGAACTGTCCTCCGCTTTCAACCTTGTCAATAGATCGAAGCTCTGGCAGATCATGTTGTCCCTAGGAGTTAGTTCAGACACTGTACATTTTTTAAGGGACTTACACAGAGATACCAAGGGTGGTACAATATACTAAGGACCTGAGAGTCACCCGCCAGCTCCCAATCGAGAGAGGAGTGCATTCTGGCCCCCTTTCTCTTTAATCTGTACATCAACAACTTGGAGCAGACCCTTGTGAAGCTGAAAATAGACTGTCCGCAGGTGGGTCGGCGAAGCCTTCCTGTTCTACTGTATGCGGACAACGCTGTTCTCATGGCTAGGACTGCCAGGGGTTTGCAAGAGTTACTGGATTAATTTGCCCATTTCATGGAGGACATAGACTTGCTGGTAAATAACAACAAATCCTTCATAATGCAAGTAGGTTCATGCTCCAATAAACCTTGGACTTTAGCTGTAGGAACAACCTTGGTCCCTAAGACTAATGTCTTTTCATATTTAAGAGTAGTGTTTAACGCCGCTATGACTTGGTGCCCCCCATCAGAAGGAAAAAAGGGGACGTTGTCAGAGCCAACGGTGCCACTTTCTATTTTTCATCTAGGTTGGGCAGTAGACTTATTGGGCCCCCTTGAAGATCTATAAAGACCAAATGCATCACTAAGGTGGCTTACGGGAGCGAGATCTGGGGTTATATGGAGAATGATTAACTCCAAGTTATTGAAAAAACTTTTTTTTAAATGACTCGTGTTTACTGCAGTGTATCCCCTCGTAGTCCACGAAGAACTGGGTTCGGCTTTTCCCTCCGATTTGTTGTCTTATCGCCCCCTATCATTGTGGATGAACTTGGGGCTAAGGGAGGGAATTGCCCTAAGTAAGGACATCTTAACTGATTGCCTCTCCCTGCACTACTATCCTCATATTCCCTGGCTCAAGTATGTTAGGGACTACCTCGCTGGCCTGGGAAGGGTTGACTTATTTATCAATCCTGAGAATATGTGCAGAAGAGATCATGGCTGGGTGAAGGAAATTTTTATTTATTTTTTAAACGGCAGATGGACAGGGAAAAAGGGGAGCTGAAGAAGCCTCGCGTGCACAGGTACTTCCTATTGAAAACCGTACCATCAACAGAACCCTATCTTTTATAGATCAAATGTTATCATTATCGTTTTTTTACTGACCAGGTTCCGTTTGAACATTTTTCATTACGTCCTGGCCCACCCTGGTGGGGATCATAGGGGACAGAGCCTCCTTGCCTGTGGATGCAACGGGAAGTCCCCACAGAACATGATGCATTTTTTGATGTATTGCAGTCTCTACGAGGTACCTAGGAAATCTTACCTTATTTCCATTTTAAAGAAGGGTGACTTTAGACAGGTCAGACCAGCTTTTATCTTTTTACAAATGCTTATCAGCAATTTTGTGTTGCACGTCCTTAAATAGTTTTAGGTCTGCAGTCAAGCTTAGATCTAGCTGTGACTAACTAACATGGCCGTGTCCTTAAAGGAAATTGTGTGACTGTGATTAACATAATTGTTCTGGTCCATGTTTCAGCACGCTTTGATCTTTGTAACCCAGCGGACCGGTGTTCTCGAATTGAACTGTTAAAGGTACATCACCCTGGTTCTTTTTTTTTTTTTTTTTTTGTTTTTTTTGAAACCGTTTATTACACAATGAAGAAGTTACAGGCATGGGCCTACAACCATCCGGCCGGCCGCTAGAGTAGCAAAAGGCATACAACATACATACAGTGAGAGTCTCTTGGCGGAGCAGATTGGCAAATCAGGTGATATCAATAGCGTAGGCCGCATAACACCTAGCCCACAATACGGTTTCCTTTTGTCAAACAAAACAACACAAAAAAAAAAAAAAAAAAACCACACCCGCAAGGCAACCCGCGATCCAAGTGACAGTACGTGCTCCGTAAATGGGGGATCCTAACCAGCAGCAGAACTCTGAAGAGGGGAATGGGAGTATAGCAGGGACTGGGGAGCCACGTGCCCACGGCTGAGGGAGGGGGTCGGCTAAGGAGATGGGGCTGGCGAGGCTGCCGGTAGCAGTGGCGGCTCACAAATACCCCCACGGTAAGTGTTCCAGGGGCCCCAGATTTTCACCCACGCCCCAGGCTTACCCCTCGCCACATACACTACTTTTTCACGAAACATACACCAATCCATATGTTCTTTCCAGGCCAACACCGCCGGGGGCCTCTGGGATCCCCACAATTGGGCAATGTCACGCTTCGCTATCATGTATCCCAGAGTCACCCACCGCGTCTGCGGGACCGAATAATCATTTGGTTCCCACACATTCAGCAAGCATCTCCTCGCTTCAGGCAGCAGTGCGACACGCGTAACCACACGCAAAACCTCATGCACACCACGCCAGAATCGCTCCACTTTCGGGCACTCCCACAGTATATGCATGAAAGTTGCCAAAGCACCACAGCCGCGCTTACACAATCCGTCAGCAGCAAAGCCCATACGTAGAAGCCTCGGCCCCGTGACGTAAACCCGGTGAAGGATCTTAAGCTGGACGAAGCGAAGGCGAGCCGGGATGGCCACCTCCTTCGGAGAGGCCACCGCGGAGATCCAGTCCTCGTCGTCCAGCTCCAGCCCATCGGCAACCCAGGCCTCGCGGAGGCCAGTCAGCAGGCACGATCTGTCATTGATCAGTTTTTTATATATAAGGGAGATCGTGCTGTCTGGTACATGGCCATCCAGCACTCTGTCCTCTAGGGGGGAAGACTCCGGAATGGACGCAACATCCGGGAAGACGGAGGCCAGCGCGTGGCGGACTTGTAAGTATCGAAAGTACTCACTGCCTTGCAGCTGAAACTCCGTCTGCAGCGTCTCAAAAGTCTTGAAACCCCCCCTCGTCCAGAGATCTCCCACCGTGCTGATTCCGATCGTGTCCCACTTCTCGAAGCCCTTCGATGTCCACAGGGAGCCCAACCTCTCAGACGCATATAGCGGTGATGCCCGGGTCAAACGGTCCTTCCACCCCATAGCTGCATTAGCCGCGTGCCATACACGCACCATGACACGCGTCGGTCCCGTCAGACGGGAGTCGGGCGTGCCAGAGTAGAGCGCTCGATTATAATCGCCACCGGGCAGGAGCATCTTGTCCATTTCAAATGCCGGGTTCAAGGCGGGCCCGTAAAGGCCATGATTGATTGCAGCTAGCTGGGAGGCCCAGTAATACCGTTTAATGTCCGGGAGGGCGACCCCCCCATCGTACCACGGGAGCGTCAATTTGGCCAGAGCAATACGCGGCCTCCCGTCCCAGAACAGGCGCCGCTGCAGGCCCTCCACCTCGCGGAAGTAGCGCGCTGGTACCAAGTCCATAGTGTTCTGGAGGGCGTACAGGAAGCGCGGCAAGGACATCATCTTAAACAAGGCCGCTCGGCCAAGTGGCGAGAGCGGAAGACGCCGCCAGCGGGCGACATCCTCTCGCAAGCGCTGGAGGGGGGGCAACAAGTTCCGCTCATAGCGGGCCTCCGGGTCTAGAGTGATATATATACCCAGGTACCGGAACCCCTGGGAGGCAATCTGGATCGGGCAGTCACGCGGTAGGGCCGGAGCCTCCCCGGAAAGCACATATAAGCAGGATTTCGCCCAGTTGATGACAAGGCCTGAGTTACGCCCGAAGGAGCGCAAAACATCAACTAGGACAACCAGCGATTTGCGCGGGGAGGCGAGATACAAAAGGATATCATCGGCGTAGAGGGACACGCGGTCCTCATACTCAGGGGTCCAGCGGAGACCACGGATAGAAGGGTGCCACCGTAGCCACTCCGCCAAGGGCTCCAAGGCCAGTGCAAACAGGAGCGGCGACAAGGGGCAACCCTGACGCGTGCCCCGCCCCAGCTCGAATGGGGCCGAGACTCGCCCATTCACCACCACCTGAGCCAATGGGCCCGAATACAACAATTTGACCCAGCTAATGAACCCCGGGCCAAATCCGAATTTCGCCAGCATCGCCCAGATGTATGGCCATTCAAGCGTGTCAAACGCCATGGTGGCGTCTAAGGATGCCAAGATGGCCGGCTCCCGCACAACCGGGACACGCGCGAGCACCCCGTGCAAGCGTCGCAGATTAAGAGCCGTGTTGCGATGGGGTATAAATCCAGATTGGTCTTGGTGGACCAGGTCGCCCACCACACCGACCAACCGGTTGGCCAACACCTTGGCGAGGATTTTGGGTTCCGCGTTCAAGAGCGAAATTGGCCTGTAGGATGTGACCCGCTCACGGGGTCTCCCCTCCTTGTGTATCACCACGATCGTGGCCAGACGCTGGTCCGGCGGGAGGGAACCCTGCGAGTGGGCCGCCAGGAACATCGCGCGCAGGTGGGGCGCTAGTACATCCGGGCGCAGCTTGTAAAGCTCGATGGGGAGACCATTAGGGCCCATGGCCTTGCCGGACGCGACCGAGCGAATAGCCAGGGCAATTTCGTCCGAGGTGGGAGGAGCGTCCAGCGAATCCCTGTCCTCCACCGAAAGGGAGGGCAGCGCTATGTCCCGAAGCAGGGAATGGGAATCTTCCTCCGAACAGGGGGAAACCGGGGAGTACACCTCGCGGAAGTAATCCGCGAAGCAGGAGACAATGGCTTCCGGCTCGGTGACACGCGCACCATCCATCCTCTCAATCAAAGGAACCACACGACTCGCTCTCTCCCTCTTATCCAACCACGCAATCAATTTACCCGCCTTATCGCCCACATCATACAATCGTCCCTGTTGCTCTCTACTGAGGCCCCTGGCCGCCTCCGTGACGAGGGCCCTATAAGCCGCCTGCTTGAGGTGCAAAACATGCAACTTGGCATCCGTTACCCCGCTCCCCAGGTCACCCTCCAGTTCCACAATCTCGGCCTCCACCCGGGTCACCTCCTCCCGCTCACGCCTCCGGGCATGGGAGATAAAGGAGAGGGCCTCCCCTCTGAGGACTACCTTAAAGGCCTCCCACAGGGAGATGGCCGAAGGGACAGACCCCACATTCTCGTCAAAATATCGCTGTAAGGATTTGATCAAGTCGGCACGAATAGTGGGGTCTCGCAAGTACCATGCATTGATTGGGGCCACCCTGCCCTCCCCCCTCGGGAAGACATCAAAATGTAACAGTAATGGGGAATGATCCGAAATACCCCGCGCCAGATGGCACACCTCTCCTACCCTCCCAGCGTGGGCCGCCGGGACCAGGATGTAGTCAAGTCGCGAGAGGCTACCATGGGCACCCGAGTGGAAAGTGTATTGCAGCTGCGTAGGGTGCTTTAGTCGCCAGCAATCCACCAGGCCCAGTGTGTCTAAAAGGCCGGACAGCCACGCCTGTGCCCGGGGGAGGTCCCTAGGGGGGTGACGATCCATAGACCCAGAAACTACCGCATTGAAGTCCCCCCCAACCACCAGCAGGCCACCCGGGAGGTCCAGGAGGAGGCGCCCCAGGTCCGCAAATGTAGTAGCTTGTAACCCAGGCGGGACGTACACTGACATGAAAACAAACACTCTACCCTCCATTCTACCCACCAGGACAGTGTAGCGTCCCCTCTCGTCATGGCGCACCTCATCAATCTCCAGCGGGAGCGAGTTCTTGATCATGATACCCACCCCCCGCGACCCCGAAGTGAAGCCCGAGTGGGCCACCAAACGATAGCCTCGCCGATTCATGGCATGGAAGGAGTTACCTATAAGGTGTGTCGCCTGCAAGAAGACAACATCTGGCGATATACGCTTCAGGAACTGCAGGACCACACCACGCTTAATCCGATCCCCCAGGCCGTTAACATTCCAGGACAACACAGCCAAGTCCCTACCCCCCATCATACGTAGAAGCAATCAGTCGTCCCCCACAGAGCATTTCGAGAACAGCAATACGGTAAAGGGTTTGCCTTGCGGTGCGAACAAACAACACACCCCCCCCGCCCCCCCATCCCAACAGAACTCCCCCCTCCCTGCACCCCTGCATGAGCCCAGTAAGCCCCCCCAAAGTGCAGTGTGCCTGTCGCCCCATAGAGAAGACTAACTAGTACCCCAGAGGAGGAGGGAAGCCCCCAACAGACCCCGTACGACCTCCATAGGAGGGGAACATACACGATCGAGAAATGGTAAAGAAGTATTGTCCCGAGCAGGGTCTATTATTCACCCCTTAATTCTGATCCGGCAGGCCCTCTCCACCGCCCGCACCCCCCCCACCCCCCCGGCCCCGATCATCAGGCAGAGTGTCCAACCAGTCCCCAGCCGCCTCGGGTCGATCAAAGAAGTGTGTGCGACCTTCCACCTCCACCCTTAGCTTAGCTGGAAAGAGCATTGAGTACTTTAGGTTCAGGTCCCGCAGGCGACGTTTAACACCGAGAAAACTCAGTCTCTGCTTTTGGACCGCCGGAGTAAAGTCTGGGTAGAAACGCACATCCATGTTGTCAAGCTTGACCGGTCCCTGTTGCCTGGAGGTCTGCAGGATAGCGTCCCTGTCCCGGAAGTTAAAAACCCGGGCAATGAGAGGCCGCGGCGGGGCACCGGGCTTCGGCCTACCCCCAGGGACCCGGTGAGCACGCTCCACCGCAAAAAGCTTACTCAGGCCCCGGGGCTGCAGATGGGTAAGGATTAGATCTTCCACAAAAAGGTCGGCGGCCTCCGCCTCTCGTCCCTCCGGCACCCCCACAATACGAACATTATTCCTCCTGGCACGACCCTCGGAATCCTCCAGTCGCCGGTCCATCAGGGCGCTCGCCTGGCCAAGCCGGCGCACCTCCTTTTGGAGGGCCGCCACATCTGTCTCGAGGCCCGTTGTGGTGTGGGTCAGGGAATCGACCCGGTCGTTCGTCTTAGACAGGTCGGCCCTCACCAGGCTCACATCCACAAGGACCGAGTCTATTTTTTGCGCTAGGGTGTCGAAGCGCTGGTCCACCGAGGCCTTCATCTCCGCGATGGCGCCCATGACGTCCCGGAGGGTCAGGTCCACCGGCTGGGCAGGCGTCTCCGTCAGGCCCGCCGGGGACGTGCGCGATGTCTCCGGAGATCCCTTCTGGAGCGTGTAGCGGTCCATACTGTTGGATTGGTGCGCCGGGCCACGGCGGGTCGTCTTCACCTTCGCCCGGTCGCCATCTTGTTTGGTGGACATGCTTGCTCTCCCACCGTCGTGCCAATCTCCTCAAAAGGGCCGATAAACCCGTTTACGGGGTCCGGGGGGGGGGGGGGGGAGGGCGGCCACCGCACCGCAGGACGATCCACAGCTGGCGGGTCAGCCGGGCACCTGGACAAGACCACACCACCGCACCCCGCCTCGCGACCCTACCTCGCTGGAGGCGAGGAGGGTGCAAAAGTGAAAGTGAAAGCGCGGGGTACGCGAGTCGCCCAGCCGTGCCCGCCGCTGTTGTTCACTTTGTCCCCGGATCGCCCCACTACTCCAATCCGGGGGGCCGGCGCGGGGAAGGCCGCAACCTTCGATCGGCGCTCCCGCCGGTGTTCGGGGTCCGATTCGAACACGGAAAACGGGTGGCGCCTCAGCTCGGGTTCACCGACACAGTCCCCTCAAAAAGGACAGGATATAGCCAGGATTAATTCAGGAGGTCGCGGAGGTCCTCGGGAGCCTCGCACCTACGCGGCCATCTTGGTTGCGCGCTAAGCTCCTCCCCCCACCCTGGTTCTTAACTATAGATACCATAGTTTTATTTATATTTGTAATCTTTTTAAACAAAGGTGATGATTTTAAGAGAAACCTTGGTAGACTGAAATGTATAGCGGATTGCCAATTGAGGTTAGCACTTTTATCATCTTCCCTTTGCTTTTAACCCCTTCGCCGCGGCACGAATTCCGCCGCGGCGCTGGGGGGGTTTGGGGGCAGCACGGCGCCGCCATGCTCATGACGGAACCACACCGTCATGAGTCATGGGCGAGCTGTGCTCATGACTGAGTGGTTCCGTCACGACTCCGCCCACTCGCGCTAATCGCCCGCACAGGCGGGGAATCAGCGCCGCGTGGGCGGAGCGGCCGCCAACGGCCGCAGCATGACGGAACAACTCCGTCATGAGCACACGGCGCCCGTGGCTCATGACGGAGTGGTTCCGTCATGAGCAGCGATGAGGTTAACTGTAATTGTCATATTATTAACTGCTTTTATATTGTACTGATAACCATTTCAAATTTTTGCATTGTACTTTAACTTCTTTTATCTTTTTATTTTTAGAGCTAGTCCTATTCCTGCGATACAATAGTAGGATTTGTATTCTGTACTCTGGGTTTCTACATAGTTTAGCAAGGCCTGTCATAGTGAAAAAAAATTATACATTTCTCTGTCTTACTTTTATATACAATGGACCCTTCCTTGTAAGGGTGCATTATTTGTATTTAAAAGGGGAATTTTGAACTGTCAAACGGTTTATTTTAACAAGTCAAATTACAGATATTGCACTACTATGGTAAGGCTGCACTGGTAAGTCTAAAGCCACGTTTGCACTGTACTGTAGTAGATGGCACAAGAGGTGCTGCAGTCCAGAGTGCAGAACTGCCCCAGTAGCTGGTGGCAATCTCTCTGTTGATATTCTAACAGTGTGGTGAGATGTTTACCACCTCTACTGACACATCTTGCTCCTTGTAGGACAGGAGATTTGGGAGGGATATACTTATCTCTTCCTATCACCATCAGAGACCATGAGCATTGTCACTGCTGATCTCTCGAAGTGTGGTTTGAGTCGATTGACATGCAGGACCCTTAAGAGGTTTCTTGATGTCAGCCAGATAGGTGATCTCTTCATTCTTCTCTTTGATCTTATGGGGCCTGTCCACCAGTCCTGAAGGGCTCAGACGTTCCATGAATCTATGACGTTACACCGCGGGCAAATACCACGCGGTAGGTTACAACGTAGACGTTACATCATTCGCGTTACCACGCATGGCATTACATCGCAAGTCGTTTCTACGGCTTGCACTAGATGGCGCGCTGGACTTCGGAATAGTATAAATTACTATTCCTACTCCAGTTAGCGCAACAGCTGGGAATGTGTTAGACTGAAAATCCAACACATTCCCTGGTGTTGCACGCCATCTAGCGCAAGTCGTTGAAACGACTTCCGATGTAATGCCATGCGTGGTAACAACGCGGATGATGTAACATCCGCGTTATCAACGCACGTGGTAATGATAGCGTTGTAAGGAATATGCTACTTACCAGTATGCATCTGTTCTTGGCATGCAGAGCCACACACTAAGGATAAGATCGCCATCTGTTGTTGGGCTCGGATGATTGCAGGTTGTTGTTGTCTTCGGAAGTCGTCTTTGGTCACGAGATAGGTGACTCCTCCTCTGGACAACAGTGCGCATGGGCATCCACTCCATCCTCAGATTGTTTTTCGCCATGATGGGAAATGATGGAGTGTATAAGAAGTAAAGAGAAAGGATGTCCATGTGTAGTGTCTAATTAAGACAATGCTGGAACAGATACAGGTCCCGGGGAGGCGGGTGGGCGTGTGTGGCTCTGCAGCTCTACATGCCAAGAACAGATGCATACTGGTAAGTAGCATATTCCGTTCGAGGCATATGAGCTGCAGATCACACACTAAGGATAGACTATATAGCAGTGTCTCCCCTAGCGGTGGTCACCTGTATCCGTTGCAGCAGTTTGGAATAGAGTTTTTAGGACAGCTTGGCCTACTGAAGCTTGTTGTTTGGATTGCACATTGACACAGTAGTGCTTAGTGAAGGTGTGTGTAGTAGACCATGTGGCTGCTTTGCAAATATCTTCTAAGGGGATGTTCCCTAAGAATGCCATAGAAGCCCCTATTTTACGCGTGGAGTGCACCCTAGGGGGAACTGTAAGAGTACGTTTAGCTTTCTGTTAACATATTTGGATACATTTAACTATCCACCTGGCGATACCTGATTTGGAAATAGGGTTGCCTTTATGTGGTGGAGCGAAAGCATCAAACAGTTGCTTGGTTTTTCGAAAAGGTTTGGTTCTGTCGATGTAATAAAGCAAGACTCTTTTAACATCTAAGGTATGAAGTGCCCTCTCAGCTACTGAGTCTGGATTAGGGAAGAAGACTGGCAGTTCGACTGACTGGTTTAGATGTAAAGGGGAGATGACTTTAGGGAGGAATTTAGGATTTGTCCTAAGAACCACTTTGTTACGATGTAGTTGTAGGAAGGGTTCTTCAAGAGTTAAGGCTTGTATTTCACTTACTCTTCGCAGGGATGTGATTGCGACAAGGAAACCCACTTTCCATGTTAGGAACTGCAGTTCGCATTTGTTCAAATGGGGGACCCATGAGCCTTGTTAAAACAATATTAAGGTTCCACACTGGGGAAGGTGGTAACCTTGGAGGAATAATTCTTTTAAGACCCTCCATAAATGCTTTAACGGCTGGTACTTTAAAGAGGGACAGGTGTTGTCTATTTTGCAAGTAGGCTGCTAATGCCGGTAGGTGTAGACGTATAGAGGAATACGCTAAATTGCATCTTTGCAAGTGTAGTAAATAACAAATGATGTTTTGGATGGAAGCATCCAGTGGTTGTATGTCATTGTTAGTGCAGTAAATGGCAAATCTTTTCCATTTTGCAGCATAGCATGCCCTAGTAGTAGGTCTTCTGGCTTCTTTTATGATATTCATACAGTCTGGAGGAAGGTTGAGGTACCCAAACTCTAAGACTTCAGGAGCCAGATTGCCAAGTTCAGTGTTTGAGGATCTGGGTGTCTGATTTCTCTATGGTTCTGGGTTAATAGATCTGGGGAGAGACATAGTTTTTGATGTGGAACTAGCGATAGTTCCAGAAGTGTGGTGAACCAGGGTTGACGTGCCCAAGTGGGAGCTACTAGGATGAGTGTTAGCGACTGTTGTTTCAGTTTGCGTACCACAAATGGAATGAGTGGGAGAGGCGGAAAAACGTATACAAATCTGCCTGACCAGTTCATCCATATTGCATTGCCCTTTGACCGTGGGTGTGGGAACCTGGCGGCGAAGGTTGGGCATTTTGCGTTTTCTTGTGTGGCGAACAGGTCTATGTCTGGTTGTCCCCACTTTTAGAAGAATGGGAGTAGGACTTTGGGGTGTAATTCCCATTCGTGTATTTGCTGTGTGTGGCGACTTAGGAGGTCGGCCACCTGGTTCTGAACCCCTGGGAGGTGTTCTGCTAGCAGGTAGATGTTTTGGGGAATTGCCCATCTCCATATTTGTTGTGCAAGTTGGGACAGTTGTAGAGAATGTGTTCCCCCTGCTTCTGTATGTAATACATTGTGGTTATGTTGTCCGTGCGGATGAAGACAGTTCTGTTTTTTAGATGCACTTGGAAGGATTTCAGTGCTAGGAACACCGCCAGAAGTTCTAGGTGATTGATGTGGAGCTGTTTTTGTTGAGTGGTCCACCTGCCCTGAGTGGTGTGTTGAAGGAGGTGGGCTCCCACTCTGTGAGAGATGCGTCGGTGGTCAGCACAACTTGTGGAAGAGGCTCTAAGAACGGCCGCCCTTTGGACAGGTTGATGGTGTTCCACCACTTCAGTGAACGAAGTGAGCGGCTGTCCACCAACACCAGATCGGTAAGTTGTCCGTGGGCCTGGTTCCACTGTTGTGCTAGACATTCCTGTAAGGGACGCATTTGAAGGCGTGCGTGGGGTACTATGGAGATGCATGACGCCATCATGCCTAAGAGTTGCATGAACACTCTCGCTAGAAGAGAGTGTTGTGTTTGAATTTTTTTGATGAGATTTTGTATGTTGGCTATCCTGGCTGTGCTGGGATAAGCTATGGCCTTGGTTGTATCTATGGTGGCTCCCAGGTATTTATGTACGTGGGAGGGCTGTAGTTGAGATTTTGGATAGTTGATGGTAAATCCCAAGTTGTGTAGGGTTTGAATAGTGCGGTGAGTATGGAGAACGCATTTTTCTAGAGTATTGGCTTTTATGAGCCAATCGTCCAGATAGGGGAAGACATGGATTTGTCTCCTGAGATATGCTGCCACAACTACTAAGCATTTGGTGAATACCCTGGGTGCGGTTGTTACTCCGAATGGGAGAACTGTAAACTGATAGTGCTGACCATCTACCACGAATCGTAGATACTTCCTGTGAGCGGGATGCATAGGGATGTGAAAATATGCGTCCTTGAGGTCTAATGTGGCAAGGAAGTCGCCTTGTTGAAGTAATGGAAGGACCTGTTGGAGAGTGATCATGTGGAAATGATCCGATTGTATGTACTGGTTTAGTAGTCTGAGGTCTAGTATGGGTCTTAAGGTCTTGTCCTTCTTGGGAATGAGGAAGTATAGAGAATATACTCCTGTGCCCTGATGTTGTAGTGGAACAGGTTCTATTGCGTGTTTTTGAAGCAAAGACTGAATTTCCTGTTTGAGGAGCGTGAGGTGGTGAGACGTCATGGGACGGTGCTTGGTGGTATGTTTGGGGGGGTGTTTGTGAGTTCGAGGCAGTAGCCAGACTGGATAATTTGTCTTACCCACCTGTCTGTTGTGATGGAATTCCAGACAGATAGGAACTGTTGAAGTCTTCCCCCGACCGGAGTGGAATGGTCTGGGGGGAGTGGTGGTAAGTAACTATTTAGTGGCTGGAGAGGTGCGGGTGTTGTCCTCGGCCTTTAGTATTGTTTCCCCTGTAACCTCCTCTAAAATATCCTCTGTTAGGGGATGTTTGACCTGATGTTTTAAGGATGGAAGAGGTGTCTGTTCCCACATTTTTGGAAGCCCCTCTATAAAAGGAGCGACGAAAGGAGCCTCTGGGATGAGTAGACTGCAATGCTCCCATTGATTTGGCAGTCTCATTATCTTTCTTCATTTTTTCTAATGCAGTGTCTACTGCGGGTCCGAAGAGTTGCTCCTGATTAAAGGGTTGAGCAAGAATGGTCGTTTGTACTTCCGGCTTAAAGCCGGAAATGCGTAGCCATGCGTGGCGTCTAAGCAATACGCTTGTTTTGACTGCGCTAGAGGCGGTGTCCGCTGCGTCTAATGCACATTTGATGGAGGCATTTGATATTAATTTACCCTCTTGGATGAGGTCATTGGCCTGTGATTTGTATTGATCAGGCAGGTGCTGCAAAAGGTCCTCTAGTTGATCATAATGAGCCCTATCATAGCGAGCCAATAGGGCTTGTGTATTGGCAATACGCCAGGGGTTAGCAGCTTGTGCGGTAACCCTTTTGCCGGAAGCCTTCAAGAGTTTAGACTCTTTGTCTGGGGGCGGCGTGTCTCCGGTTGTTTGGGAGTTCGCCCGTTTTCTGGCATTTGACACGACTAGAGAGTCTAAGGGGAGTTGCGTTTTGATGTACGCAGGATCCTGTGGTGCCGGTCTGTATTTTTTTTTCGATCCGGGGGTTGAGAACCCTGGCCCTAACAGGGTCTTTAAAAACCTCAGTGGCGTGCTTTATCACTCCCTTAATCATGGGTAGAATGTGAACGGTCTTTTGTGACTGGTCAAAGGTGTCGAGGAGAAAATCTTCCTCAGGTGTGTCGGTGTGCATGGTGACGCCGTGAAACAGTGCCGCCCTGTTTATAAGCTGACCAAACCCTAAAGGTCATCAGGAGGGGAGGGTTTTGAGGGGTATGGAGTGGGATCAGGCATATTAGGCATAGGGTAAGTCCAGTCATCTACTGGTGCTGTGTCCGGGAGTGTAAAGGGATCAGTAGGATAAGTGGGATCATTAAAGAAATCCGGGTCTCCCCCTCCCCCCTAAATCATCATCATCCTGTGGAGGTGGTGTGTGAGAAGGAGATGGTAGAGGTGAAGGCGGTGGGGGTGGGGGGGATGGTATAGGAGGTAATGTAGGAGAGGAAGGACGTATGGGTGAAGTGGCACAGTCCTTCTTTGGAGGAGCTGGAGGAGGTGTTGTGTCCAGCTTCCTTTTCTTGTACGGCACCGCTGTGACATGTCCGGTGTTAGGATTTATGTAAATCCGTTTTTGCTTTGGATCTGGCCGAAAAAGTTCCTCAGTGTCCGAAGGTGGCTTAGGCGCCGACTTTTTTGGTTCCGATCTGGATTTTGTGAGATCGGCGGGTTGTTTGTGGACTTTTTTTGGCACCGAGGATGTTTTTGGTGCCGAAGAACTTTTCGGTTCCGGTGGATTTTTCGGTGCCGGAGAACCTTTCGGTGCCGAAGGACCTTTCGGTGCCGACGAGCCTTTCGGTGCCGGTGGAGACCTCGGCGCCGAAGATAGTTTCGGTGCCGGTGGAGACGTCTGTGCCGAGTGACGTTTCGGAGCCGATGGAGATTTCGGCCTCGGAGCCTGCTTCGGTGCCGAGGGTATTGTAGGCACAATAATATGAGGTTTGCTCGAGCCCGAGCCACCTGCAGGCTTCGTTTTCTTCGGAGCCGGGCCCGGGGGCGGGGCTTCTGAAGATGATTTTGGATCGCGACTGGGCCCAGCTGGCAGAGTCTTGACCAATGCCGTTTTTGGTGGGGTTGGGGTAGGGGAGCTGGTACTCACAGGCTGCCCTGGATCAGAATCGTCGGCCTCGGACACGATCTGGAGATCTTCGGAGTCGTCGTCGGGGACATCCTGTGCAAAGATGTCTTCTGGTTCCGGGACCGGTTTGGCCATGATATGGCGTCTAGCTCTTCGGTCTCGGATAGTTTTCTTCGAACGGAATGCGGCGCAGGCTGGACAGCTGGATTCATTGTGGTCTGGTGAGAGGCACAAATTACAGACCTCGTGGTGATCACTATGAGGAAACTTTGCTCCACATTGGGGGAATTTTTTAAAGGGTGTCCTTTCCATCAGCCGCGTCCGGATCTGGTCCGATGGGAGTTCGACGTCGAGTTATAAATTTTTGAGAGTTGTTGTGATTGCTAGAAGTTTTCTGCTGGAGCGGAAAAAAGTTCATCCGAACCCAATGGCGGAAAAAAACAATCTGAGGATGGAGTGGATGCCCATGCACACTGTTGTCCAGAGAAGGAGTCACTTATCTCGTGACCAAAGACTTCTTCCGAAGACAACAACAACCTGCAATCATCCGAGCCCAACACCAGATGGCGATCTTATCCTTAGTGTGTGATCTGCAGCTCATATGCCTCGAACACGCGGTTTCCCGTGTTCCATGGGCTCCAGGACCCACAATTTCTGGCCTAGCTGGTGCTGCAACAGAGGCTTTCTGGTTGGACTGTTTCATGTCCTGGATGGCCTCCAAATTCTTAATGACCTTTTCCATTTAGTGCATTATCTTGGCTCTGAGAACTAGCACGTAACTCACAACATCTTCTAGGGGCTTCTTGGAAACATACTCCTGTAAGAAGCTGGCTCTGAATATTCTATACCAGAGTAAGGTATATAGTGTGCACAGAGTCCAGTGGATCCCCAGAGGCTTTACAAAGGTTAAAGTAGATAATACTAATACTCACTTTTGTGGTAGTGTGGACAAGCAGTTAGGCTTATCAGAGGGCAGTGCTAAGCATTTGGTGTACACACAAGCAAGAAATGATTACACAAACTCGATGACTAAATCCGAGACCAATGGTTTGTAAAAATATTACTTTTAGTACATTGGTATCTTAGAACCAAAAACACTTTGTTGCAGTTAAATACGTTTGGCAATATCACTGTTTTTCAATGTAAAAAGTGGACCCAGTGCATTTTTCAATCAGTATCATGTTATCCTATTGGGGGAAAACGATAATGCAATTTTGCGGGTAAGTGCTAGACTTACAATTCAAGTTTTCGTGTTTGATGGTCAGCAGTGGGCAAAGTTCAGGTAGGTACCAACACCAGTGGCACTGGGGTGGCTGTGTGCAGAGGTCAAACTCTGTATCGGGTGCCCAATGTTAACCAATGGAGGCTGGGGGTGCTCAAAAGGACGCTGCTTGCAGGCAGGTAAACAGAGTTCAGGGTTAGAGCTCCAGGGACCTACACCACTAGCGGCACTGAGGCAGCCGGGTGCAGAGTACTAAAATAGCATTAGGCGCCCAATGCAGTGCAATAGAGGAACTTGGTTTTGCAAACCGTCTGCAGGCTTGAACCAGGAGGCTGTATGAAGAATACAAGCGACAGCAGAGGTAAGGTAAGCTACTGGGGGACGTAAGGATACTGTCTGTTAAGCTCCCTAAGGCCAAGGGGCCTCTGGTGCAGTGGTGTCTTTTGGGATTTTCCTACTACTGGAGCCTATCTCGTTTGCGGGGGGGAGCCATCCTGTTCAGGCTGCTGGCGCCATCTCAGAGTCTAGGGGTGGGGGGTCAGACAATGATGAATTCAGGACCGATGGGGATCCTTCTCAGGACCTGTGAGCCATCTGGACTCGGGCTGGAAATGTCAGGTGCAGAGTTGGTCAGGACATGTAGTTCCGGAGGGCTGCTAGGTCCTTTGTCTTCGTTTCTAGGGGGCAGGTCTGCTGCCCTTGGGAGTTCTTGTCTTTTTCTAAGGCAGGAAGTCCTCCCAGGGATTTTGGAGGTCGCTGGCAGCAGGACAGGTCGTTGTTTCTGGCAGGATCTTTGAGGGCTGCAGATAGGCCGGTAGGTCTGGGACGAAGTCAGTTGGTGTCTGTAGTCTTCACTGTTCGGACGGCTCAGTGATAGTGATATTCTCTCTCTTCTTAGGACTGGAGATTAAGGTTCAGGGGTGCTCGTAAATACTCAATTTAGGGGTGTTACAGGGATTAAAAGGTAGTAGACAATAGGCTACTTGCCTTTACTGGTGACTACACCCTTTGTATATCCACTCCCTCTGGTGAAGGAGCATACCCCCAACACTATTGGCTAGAATCCTCCAAAACAATATGGAGGAATCTCAAAGAAGGAGATCATTTCAGTTCAAGACACCTCAGTGTTAATCCTGGCAGAGAGGGAACACACCTCTCCTGTTTAATAAATTTCCACCGACCTTGCAGACAAAAGTGGGGCTTGGTCAGGGGGCAGGCATCCCCACTAGTTGGAGAGGCCCTGGTCAGCATAACAAAGGACGCAAAACCTATGAGGCTCACCGCCTTTCAATGCGGTTTCTGCTTGGCGGTAGGTGTGAAGCACCTTGTAGGAAGGTGGAATCTGACTACATGGTTACCCCCGCTTTTTTCCTGGTGTTTTACTGGTTTTCAACTTCGTTTGACTGGGATCCTGCTAATCAGGACCACAGTCTATCTGCTTTCTTCCTAAATTGGTTGTTCATGTACTTTAGGTACACTCCAGATTGAATTCTGGGGTACCCTTATAAGTCCCTAGTATATGGTATACTATATACCCAGGGCATAGGTACCCCAGAGGCATCTCGGGGGCTGCAGCATGTATTATACCACCCCTGTGAGACCATTCAAAATGACAGCTCTGCTACAGCAACCTGTGTAAGGTGGTGCATGCACCCATTACTTAGATATAGGTTCACTATATCTACTCCATATCACTGCACATATAAACCTATCAGTCACCCCTATGGCAGGCCTTCTCAATCCTGAAGGCAGGGTGCTGGATTGTATGTGAGAGGGTGCACCTGCATGAGCAGAGCCCCTCTGCAGCCTTTTGAACCTCTATTCCAGGGTTGTTTGAGATGCAGCCAACCATATATACTTAAGTGCATTATAACCTAGCGGTAAATGCTAACTTTAAAACGGCTGCATGGAAACATGTTGTGTTTGGTGTCAAACACCTTGGAATCATACCCCCAAACCAATTACTGTTGTGGGAGGTATGACTTACCCTCCTAGAGGGAGAAATAGGACACCGGTACACCTGGTACCAGCTTTCTCGACCCTGGCATCACAAGATGGATGCTGCCAGCCACAGACACGAGTCTGCCCTCCTGCTGCTGGACGAAACTCCGGCAGGGGAAGGCTGGACAATAGGTTTCCTGTCACAGGGAGGTGTGACTACCTCCCAGACAGGCTTTAGTGTATTGGGGCTGGGTGGGTGCACTCAGAGTGCTTTGATGTCTGCACTGGGGGCACATTTGGTGTCCCTGTGCATAGTACAGCTCAAACCGGTTGCAGGAGCCATTTGCTCCTGCTCTGGCGCAAAACTGGATGAAGGACATGGGTGTAGCCACCCCTCTGCCCTGACCCTCCAATAGGTGGGTCCCCAGAGTTTGTCCTACCCCTTCCTTGGGTACAAAGTAGGAACCGCTGACTATAGGACTTTGGATTTACCTGGACGAAACTCCAGAAACCAAGCACTCAGACTATCTACACTACGCTGGATGACTGAAGAATCTCCCTTGGAGTAAAGGAGTTGCGCCCCTGCAAGGCAGGCACCTGAAACGCATCGGACTGGTGTACATCTATGCAGCTCCTGAAGGACTCCGAAGATTTCTGCAACACAGGAGGAGGGTTCCCGTGGTCTCTGAGGTTGATCTGTGCTCTCATCCCTCGTGGAGACCATGCAACTCGAGCCCCTGGGCACCGGGTACATTTGCAGCAGCATATGCTTTTTGGTGACCCCTGAGAATGTGCTTTGGGCTACTTTTAGTCCTGACCCTGAACAGTATTTCCACTGAAGATTTTCGGCCTACACTCCACGAGTGTTCCGTGGGCTGGTATTTTGTGATTCAGCTCGAGGTCCCTTCGCGATCCCTGGTACGTCGACCTGTGGGTCCCAGTGAAGGTAACTTTGACTTTCCGTGGGCTTTCCTGGTTGCTCCAGACGTGCCCCGACTCCATAGCTTGGAGAGTCCCAAGGACCTTGCTAGTCCTCACCGAAGCATCCTACCTCTGACTGCGTGGGTTGCAGTTGCCAAGGCTTGTTGGTGTTCAATCCGGACACTGACCCCCCCAGCACTCTATATATCCTTCGTGGGACAGCTCACCTGCGGACTTTGGTCATCGTCGACTGGTCCCTGTGGCTGCAGAGTCAAGCTTCACCTCTTCTCACCTGAAACACCCAATATCGGTGGGCATTCGTCTATCGTGCCCCTGGTCACTGTGAAGTGACCCAGACTCTGTCCCCTCTGCTTTCAGGTTCTTCTCAGCTCCGATCCAGGCTTGGATCACACTGGACACTTCTCATCTTCCCGGCAGCAGCACTTCTTCGCATCACGCCATTGAAATCAACGAGCGTTTCTGACACCACTTGACCCCTATGCACCCGGGTCTCTTGGGATAGGTAACATGGGTACCTCGGTACTCTCACAGGTGCTGGCTTTAGAACCTCCTATGTTCCAAAGGGGTTGCTTGAAGTCCTCTCCTAAGTGTCCTTAATCTTTAAAATTCGAACCGCGACTTTCCCATAGACTTGTACAGAGCTTGCGGCTGTGTTCTCACACTGCACAAGTCCTCAGTGGGTCCACTGTATCACTACCTTGGGTGGTTCCTTGGGGTCCCAGCGATTTCTACGTGCTCTAGGCACTGTCTCTAGTCAAGACATGGTTGTTATACCACTTTTTTAGTATATGGTTCGGTCTCCCGCAGGGGCCCGCTGTGTATTGTGCTATTTACTGTCGTTCTAGAGCTTTAATATTGTGTGCCTTGTTCTCTGATCTCATAAAGAGGTTAGTAGAGAGTGTTTAGTAATAAATACATATATTTGATATATTCCTTGAGTGGTTCTCCTTTCATTTGGTCATTCAGGAGGTTATAATCTGGTAAACCAAGCTGCTTTACATTCCTTTGAGACTTAGCCTGAAGGCTGCTCTCCATAACTACCAATAGGATAGCTTTCAATAAAGGTTTCCTTCAACCTAATCATCAATAAGGGTCGTTTGGACTGTTGCAAGGTGCCCACTTTAACTAGTGGACAGCATATACCAGGCCAACTTCTCTCATACCTCACCCAAACACGCTTTGTTTCTGACCCACAAGAGCAAAAGGCTTCTACCTCAGGGGTCAGAAACGTGTCTATAGGTGGCAGGCTAATGCAGACCAGTCAGGCACACACTGGTGGGTTGTTAGGTTTTCATGGGGCACGTCTGAGGTGCTCTGTAAGTGCATTTATTAATGAACCCAATACTGGCATCAGTGTGAGCTCATTAATTTGAGATGTTTGACACCAAACATCTTGGAATTCAGTGAAGCCATCATGGAGCGGTGGCACTCGTAATGGCAAGCTCCAAGCCCATGTACTCAGTATGGCTTCATTGTACACTTTTAATGTATAAGAATGGACTTCGACACTATAAGGACATGTCTGCTCAAGCAGTTATCCCCTCACGGGAGATATAGTGCACCACGCATTAGGGCTGTAAAGCCTGATGCATGGGTGACTTAACTATGCCTCTTTCAGTGCTTGTAGACCTGTCGCAAAGGGAGGTGTGCCAGGTCAACTCTTCACTTAATCTGCACCAAAACATGCAGGCTGCAGTGGCAGTATGCTTGAGTTTAGTGAGGGGTCTCTAGGGTGACAAAATACATGCTTCAGTTCTTAGAGACCGTCTTTGGTCACGAGGCCCTTGGCACCTCTAGTACCTTTTACAAAAGACTTGTATGTGAGCCAGAGGTGTGCCAATTGTGGAAACAAAGCTATAGTTTTGGGAAAGAACACAGGCACTGGGAACCAGATTAGCAGGGACCCAGTACTGTAAAATCAAATTTGCACCACAAGCCATGCAATAAGTGGGGGGTACTGCAACTGAAACCCACTTTCCTACAGCTTCCACCCCTGTTTCACAAAACTGACAGGTCCTCTTCATAGGAAGCCCACACAGAATCTCAAAGGAGATGAAACCCACTCTATTCTGAGGAACCTGCCAACATGCAATCAAAAGGCATGGCAACAGGATGTCCCACTTACATCTCAAGGCCTCTGATAGATAAGCCCGTAATTATGCCTTTATTTTACATTTTATTTGAAGAGTTTTATAAACCGTGAACATGCCCTGCAGTATCAGGGTGCTGTACATAGGATAGAACAGAAGCAGGTGACGGGCTTCCTCCTGATATTTGAATCTTTTCTACTAGATACTTGGTTCATCATAGTGCAAGACTTTGTATGAGTCAAGCTATTTTCAGCTGAGCTCTGGCTTTGAAAGGGAGCCAGCCGAGAGACCCAAGGGAAGAGGTAATGTGGTCAAAGCGTCTAGTTCCTGTAATCTGTCTTGCAGCTGCGTTGTGGATTGCCTTGTGTTGAGGCGTTCTCGATTTAGAAGACCCAAAAAGAGTTGCAGAGCCATATTGCAGTCTGGAGACCTATAGCACAAGTTACTACTTGTGTACCAATATATCTGTAAGGGACATTAGTTAGTGATAGATTCCTTACCTTAGAATATCCCCAGGCGTCAGACTGGATCCGGAAAGATTTGTCAGCAGTACCCCTGCGCGTCGGTAGGTGGCGTCGTGCGGCTCCGCGTCCGTCGCTGGCGTCGTAAGCGCAGAGATGACGTCACGGAGACTACTTAGGCACCACCCATGCGCGCTGACGTCAGTTCTGTACACTACTTTCCGCGCCAGGAACGCAGAGCTATGCAAGAAAGTGACCACTGGTGCCATGAAACTGGGGCCCTGAAAGGGATGACCTTAACCCTAGAGAACAGTTCGCAGAAGTGGGAGGATGGGCGTGGCAGTAAGGAATCTATCACTAACTAATGTCTTTTACAGTCAGATCGGGGGTCGATAGCCATGCTGAGTAGCTCGAGATACCAATCCGGAGTCACAAGGATAACTTGGGCCCGGTCGCACCGAATCTTCTTCAACACTCTGGGCAGAAGTGGTATAGGCAGAAAGGCGTACAACAGACCACAACTCTACTCGCGTCATAAAGCGTCGCCGAGCGAGTGCCGCCTTGGAAATTCCAACACGCAGAACTGATGACATTGCGCGTTCTCTTCGGTGGCAAATAGATCTAACCAAGGCTCTCCCCACTGCAGAAAGAGACCTTGCGCCACGTCAGAGTTCAGACTCCATTTGTGATCCATCAAGCACCAGTGGCTGAGTTCGTCCGCCCTGGCGTTCAGAGAACCTGCCAGGTGTTGAACCACCAAGGTGATGTCTTGATGTTCCAGCCATGTCCAGAGGCGCAGAGCCTCCTGACATACGGTCCACGACCCCACCCCACCCATTGTTTGTTGCAATACCACATGGCGGTGGTGTTGTCCGTGAACACCTGCACTACACTTCCCCGGACAGAGGGAAGGAATGCCTTCAGAGCAAGACGGAGCTCCAAAAAGTTGATATGGACCCGGGACTTCACCGGAGACCAGAGGCCTCTGATCTCCACCTCTCCCAAGTTGCTGCCCCATCCTAGGAGGGACACATCAGTCACCACTGTGTGCTCTGGTTGGGGAAGGGAGAGGGATCTGCCATTGACCCAATCGCGATTCGTGAGCCACCACTGCCATTGTCATGGAGGGCCCTCCGAGATCTCAACATGATCGGACAGGGTGCCCTGATGCTGTGCCCACTGGAACGTCAGGTCCCACTGCAGAGCCCGCATATGCCATCTGGCATATTGCACTAGCAGGATGCAGGAGGCCATCCGGCCCAGGAGCCGGAGGGTCATCCTGACTGAAACCCATGAAAGATCGGAATCCTAGCCTGAATATCCCAGACTCGCTAATCGGGAGGATAAACCTGAAACTGCGTCGAATCCAGAACTGCTCCGATGAAGGGGAGCTTCTGAGAGGGACTCGGGTGCGACTTCGGCACGTTGATGGAGAACCCCAGCAAATGCAGGAGGTCGGCCGTAGTTTGAAGGTGGGTGAAGACTGCCTGGGGCGAGCCCGCCTTCAACAACCAGTCGTCGAGGTAGGGGGAAGACTAACACCCCTGACCAGCGCAGATGAGTTGCGACCGCCGCCATCACTTTCGTGAACACCCGAGGGGTGCTGGTAAGGCCGAAGGGGAGCAAGGCAAACTGAAAATGCTCCTGGTCTACCGTGAACCGCAGGTAACGCCGGTGGGCCGGCAGGACGGGAATGTGAAAATATGCGTCCTGCAAGTCCAAAACTACCATCCAGTCTCCAGGGTCGAGGGCAGCTAGAACCTGAGCCAGAGTCAACATCTTGAACTTCTCCTTCCGGAGGAAGCGATTGACGTTCCTGAGGTCCAAGATGGGGCGCAGGCCCCTTTTGTCCTTCTTGGGGACCAGAAAGTATTGGAATAACAGCCACGTCCTACTTCTGTCCCAGGAACGCGATGGCCCCCTTGGCCGGGAGGGCCATGACTTCCTGTTGGAGAAGCGCAAAGTGATCCCCCGACGTGGTGGAACTGAGGTGGCATGGCAGGGGGGGTAAACTCGAAGGGGAGGGAGTAACCCCTCCGGACGATTTGCGGCACCCACCTGTCTGAAGTGACAGAACGCCAGTGGGGGAGGTGATGTTGGATCCTGCCGCCCACTGGCATGAGGTGCACCCCAAAGCCCGGACTAGGAAGGCTTTGATGCGGATGCTGCGGGAGTGGAGGTGGACTGACCCGCATGCTGGCCCCCTGTGCCGCCACGGCAGCCTCCACGCCCACGCTGAGTTTGGTTCTGCGCAGGCTTCTGGCTGAATGAGCGTGCAGGTGCGTCCCTTCCATGGCCACGAAAGGTAGACGTGGCCGGGCGAGTGGTAGAGAGACCCAAGGACTTGGCCGTAGCCCGAGAGTCTTTGAAATGCTCCAGCGCACTGTTTGCCTTATCGCCAAACAGGCGAGTACCATCAAAAGGTGTGTCCATGAGGGAACTCTGGACGTCCCCCGAAAACCCAGTGTACCGCAGCCAGGCATGGCAACGCAGGGCCACTGTTGTGGAGATCGGTTTCCCTAAAGAATCCGCGGTGTCCAGCCCACACCGAATTGCGAACTTCGCGGCATTCTTCCCCTCCGTTACAGCTTGGGAAAGTATAGCCCGAACCTCTTCTGGGCACTGGGGCAGTGTCTGCACCACTGTGTCCCACACAGCTTGAGAGTAGCATCCCAAGAGGCATGCGGTGTTGACTGACCGCAGCCCCAAGCTGGCAGAGGAAAATAACTTCTTGCCAAACTGCTCCAACTTTTTCGATTCCTTATCTGGCGGGGCAGTGGGGAACACACTTTGGGAGGCGGAGGCCTGAATGACCAGGCTCTCTGGAGTCGGATGATTTGTCAAAAACGCCGGGTCACCTGGTGCCGGGCGATGATGCCTGGCCACGTTCTTAACCACAGGAACCCCTGTGGCTGGCCTAGACCAGGTGCTCATCAAAACATCCGCCAAGGCTTCATTAAACGGAAGCAGAGGTTCCATCGAACTTGCCGCCGGCTGAAGCACTTCAGTAAGGAGGTTCGTCTTGTGAGTGACAGTAGGCAGATCAAGGTCAAGGGCCTCAGCTGCTCTACGGAGCACCACAGTATATGTGGCACCCTCCTCCATGACAGCGGGAGGAGACGTAAAACCAGGCTCAGAGGAGAGGTCAAGGCCACCTGCATCCTCAGAGTTCTCCGCCCACTCATGTTCAGACTCGCACTGCCGTGCAATAGGGTCCTCCGACCCCTCTCAGTCATCCCCCTCCTCCACGGCCCGAGGCCCAGTTGGCGGGGGAGGCACGGGAAAACAAATGTTCCAATGGCGCCGGGATCGGTGCCGGCCGTCGCCAATCCAGCTCCATGTCCAAATTAGGGTCCCAAGCCGGAGCAAAATTGCCCGGAAACTTGGGCAAGGGTGGAGGTGAGACGAACGGAACCCACGGCAGTGCCGGGAACTGAGCCGCAGGGGGCGCTGGGCCGGAGCTGCCGGTGGAGGAACTTGCAGTGCCGGGGCTGGAGGCGCCGACGGCAAGCAAGGGCCCTCAATGGGGACCGCGGGGCCCGAAGGCATGCCGGCGGGAGCCCTAGGCCTGAAAAGGCGGACCATTGTGGCAAGAAACTCTTGCACCTGGGCCGGAGTCGCCGATGGACCCGGATGGGGCGGGTAGGCCGCGGGACTCCCAGGCTCCAATGGAGCCGCAGGGGAAGGTCCCCTGGTCCCCTCATTCGCGTCCAGAGACCGACGGGGGGAAGACGGCGAGCGAACACGCTTCTTTGACTTTTTCTTGTGACTTCTCTTACCCGATTCCAAGGGTGAAGACTTTGACCCTAAGGAGCGATGATGATGGCTGCGCGGTCAGCCCCTCGAACGACCCCTGGACTTCGAACGTTGCGGAGACGACTGCCTGGCCTCCAGCAGCTTCCGGGACCGCTCTAGCAAAGCCTTCGGAGCCATCGCCAGACAGACTGCACATTACCGAGAGTCATGGTCGCGCTCCAGACAGAGACAGACGCCATGGGGATCGGCCACAGACATCGTACGGCGACAGTCCCGGCAAGATTTAAACCCAGGCATCCCTACGTGGCACTAGGAGTCGAAGACTCAAAAGAAGTAGAGACAAAAGTCTCAAAGTTAGTCAAAAAGTGACTAGGGTACGTACTCTAACTGGGTCTGCGCTTGCTGGCACATAAAAAAAAAAGAAATGACGTCAGCGCGCATGGGTGGCGCCTAAGTAGTCTCCATGACGTCATCTCGGCGCTTACGACGCCAGTGACTGACGCCGAGCTGCATGACAACAAACAAATGATGGACGGAATGCTGACAATGCAGACATTCTCCCCCAGTCAAGAGATCTGGGTTAAATCCATCGTTCTTTTGCCCACTACGCCACCCCAGTTCAGACATGGCCATATGCAAATCAGTCTTGACCCTGTGCCTCATGGGAACAGTCCAGCCCGAACTGCCAAGCCATGTCTTCCCTGGACCAGAATCAAGCATCCTAGGACCGGTTTCTGGCTATCAGCCGTCATCAGCCAGGATAGCTTGACTCCAGTGGCGTAGTGAGCACGGGTCCCACGTCTGGGAATACCCATCCCACTTAGGGCGAAAAGCGTTACAACAAACAAATGATGGACGGAATGCTGACAATGCAGACGCCACCTACCGATACACAGGGGTACTGCTGACGAAAAAATTTCCGGATCCAGTCTGATGCCTGGGGATATTCTAAGGTAAGGAATCTATCACCAACGTCTCTTTCAGATGTGATTTTACTGCTAACTTGCAGTCCGGCAGTGGCAAGAACAGTTTTAACTTTCTTCAGGAGGTTGCGCTTGAATGACGTACTGCACGTGGTTGCACTGACATTGAGATTTGTATCCAGTGTTTTCTGAGGAATTTAGTTGCTTTCATAATGACAGGTTTGCAGTTGAGGGCATGTAGGTGGTTTATCCATTCTTGGATGGGTAGGGAGCTCTTATGAGGGGGGGGCTGGTAGGAATTCAGTTTTCAGTGAGTTCAGCTTGAGGATGTATTGAGACAGCCAGGTTTGGGTTTTAACTAGTGTAGACATGGAACTTTAGAACAAATCACAGAAGCGTGACAACCCCACCCAACCTTAGCATAAACACAAGTTACGGAGAAGTACAAGGTCAGGGAGCAATTTAAACCAGCATCATAGGAATCAAGATACGGCAGACCCGAAAACCATTGAGGATTGTAAGCACACCAGAGGGAGCGGGATTAAGAATCCAAATATGTTAAAGGTTAACATGTTCTGAAGGACGAATTGGGTCCAATTAGAGCAAAACACGAGCAGAGAAGCAGTATAGATAAAACTTGTATAGGCAGGGAAACGTCTTAGTTGATTATATTGTAAAACATTAATGTGCGAGTCATTAGTTTTTCAACTATTAGGAGGGGACTGTTCTTCCGGCTCTATGAAATCCAATTCATATCGTATTGCCAACAGAGTTGTCTCTCTCTTTGGCCTATCTGCCTTGTCAAATGTTAACTAGGATCAATCATGTCCAAACCAACAGCGCCCAAGGGGATGGAGGCCTGCCCCGACTGAATAGCAAATTACACATAAATAATGTAAGCAAACACCATGACTGACTAAATGCCTATCTACCCGGGCGGGCCTTCATAAGGCTGCCGTCACAGAGGTGAGACTGACACAGACTCCATGCCTATATTTTCAATATTTTATTATAAGTCACAATATGTTGTCCGTATGGCAAGGATAATGGGATGGGATGTGCGTAGTACTGAATACTCCATAAACTCATATGGAATGAAGCATTACCCAGTTTAGACCGGAAGGATAATGTGAATACTTATTATTGAAAATATTAAATGAGGCATTACCCAGATTAGACCAGAAGGTCGATTTGAGGACTCATTTATTATGTCTGAACCGAGTCTGGGAAACCAGCGTGGTCTGAAGTTTTGGTACAGACAGTCGCATGACAGGTGTCACTAGACTTCACTCTGAGCACTGTCAGACACTTGGGGCGGGGCAACCAGAGGCCAGGTAATCGACAAACAACATGAGACACCTCTTGAAAACATGAAGACATATCCGTGGTATTTTAAAGCATACAGAAACACTGTAAAGAATGGTATAGGGGCACAAAAGACACACCCGGCCTTGGCCGAAAGAAAGCACATTCGATGATAAAACGACCGAAAACACATTAACTTACATTTGCGCTAAATACACAGGGAAACGGAAACAGAAACAGAAACAGAAAAGGGAAAGGAAAGCCACCCTAGCACTTTGGCAGGCATTTGGTCAGATGAAAGACAACTTAAACCCAATGGCACCCAATGAGCCACCTTCCCCGAAGGTACCTCGTGCATACGGTCTCTACCCTCTCCTACCCCACCACAGGGTACCAAAATCTCATCATGGTCACACCCAAGGGACAGAAAAAAGGCCCAACTGAATGAGAAAAGTCCAGATCCCCACCATTGACCCCTCAGTGGAGCCTCAACACGAACTGTAAGCTAACTATGACAAGCCATACAACATCCTGAACAGGCTGACCGCCAGGCCACTCCCCTAGGCAGTGGGCCACCAGAAATTTCATTCTTAGAATAGGAGAACAAACCACAAACACAATGAAGAGAAGCGACTGAGGTGTAGATAAGAGCAGAGAAATAGGAAATTAGGGACATAGTAACACCAAGTTATCAAAGTCCCCCAACGGAGTTAGAACAGGTAGAAGGGGTGGTAGAGGATGAGTGGGATGACAAATGGTCTGATGGGTCTGCAGATGAGTGAGATAACCGCTCGAGACCGTATAATTTGCATCCCAGATGAAGACTACAGATGACAGAGAAAAAAAAAGAATGACAAAGAAATCCATTTTGAATATTAGAAAGTCAAATTTAACACCCATACAAATAATAGGGCAAAAGGAGGGTGGATATTATTGTCAGTCATTCTCTAATGACCTGGCAGGTTAGATAGAGGTGGGGGGAGCGGAAGCCATGGCCCAGACAAGGGTCTTTCCAACGTTTTGACTTGGCTACCTCTGAAGACTGTGTACAACAAGGACAAGGGGACCCCGACTGGGACTACTCCTACATGCTGGAGTGCCTCACAGTATGGGAAAAATATGCTATAGGCAAACCGACAGGTATATGAATAGACCACTTTGCTTCGCGTGCCCTGGGGCACTTAGGTATTACAGAAGGGCCTGCAGACACTTGTGTGGCCCCTTATGTAACACTGATAGTGCTATATTCAGGGGGCGGTCCCTCATTTGCATGGGGGTGTGCCCAATGAAAATGAGGTCAACCCTTTTCTCTGCACCCGTGCCGTATTACAGACTTAGCTGCAGAGCAAAGAAACTCTCAGGAGGCGCCCTGACAGGGCACCACCTAAAAGCTGGGAGCAGCCCTCTAGGGGGTTGGGGGGGGGTTATGGCCCCCCTAGACATCCCCTGTGCTGCCTGCACTGTGAAAACAATAAGCGACTTCAAAGCAGCCACTCCGTTTTTCACAGGAATGCGCAGTCCCCAGGGCAGCGCATATATCGTAATACGAGACATTATCCTTCATTGCGCTGGGCGTACCTTTTAAAAGGTGCACCTAGCGCAATGGGAAAATGCGATGTGTATATATATAATGCGGCCCCAGACCCTAAACTGGACCCGAGACTGACTTCCCCCAGACCAGTTACTCAGCTACCCGTTATTTATGGAGGAAAATTGCCAACATACATACGTTGGCCATAGATCGACAAGGAGAACTTAAAGAGGACATTGCCCTCCTTATCCAAGGGGGCAGGAAAATGGATAGGCTGCTTTGAGAAAAACACAGTGGGGTGAGCCTTGCCCTGGGGAACATTAAGGGTCTGTTAAGTACCCTGGTGGGAGATAAAGTAAACACCATCTATTTGAGGGCAGAAATGGCACAAGTGACATTAATAAATACCCGATGCAATGGCTCCCCCTTCAACAATGTCTGCCAGTTTGTCTGAGGTGCACTACGACAGACCTACCCAGATAGACCATACATTGTACCTTATGGCAGAAAGGATCAAACCAATGGAAGACGTTGCAGAATTTATCATTAGGATGAAAGCACAATGGGCACAGGAGGGAGGACTGAGTTGGGAAAACACGGGTGAAAACGCAATATTATTCTATAATGTGCTGAAAAACGGTCTGCCCTCAAACGGTGCAGTAGTACTAGAAACCAAACCCTGGCCCGAAATACAAGCCCACATAAACCACTTTTCCAAGAGAAAACAAGAGAAGGAAAGGAGAGAGTACCCAATAGGCAATGAGAGCCACGACAGAGCTTGTGCAGCAAATCAGAAGAAAACAAGTATAAAGGGGGTAGCGATGACTGCTTCACAAATGGCTATCACCGTACCGGAACATGGACAAGTAGCTTAGGGGAATGGGACAAATTGGGGAGATGGAGGAAGAGGAGGTTTTTCAGGAGGACGAGGCAGGGACAGAGTACAGGGAAATAATGGACAAAGTAGCCAAACATGTTACTATTGCAGTAAGATATGCCACTTCGCAAGAGAATATAGACCCGGCATGAGAGCCCAACAGCACCAACAAGGATGGGGAGGACCACAGGGACCTACAATTCATTGGCAATGAATCCAACAAACTCAATGCCCCCAGGGCCCCCGCAAACGCAGCTGATGTCACCACAGAACCTAGTTCAGGGAATGAAGATAGGGCCACTATGACCAGAACAGGTTCATCAGGGTGGGGTAGTGGTCAGAGGAGAAAATCCATTCTAGATGCATAGCCAAATGACAGAGAATGTACCAAACAACGATTACCCCCAATGACTGGGAATACAGATGAGCACCATGTGTCCAGTACTATCGGTGACGCACAGGTCAGAGGAGGAACCAACTTTGACAGTAGCCATAAACAATTGACCCTGATGGACACAGGAGCCACCAAATCATGTATAAAAGAGGCCAGACTACCCTTTTCATACAAAACAATGGACACACAGGGTTTGTCTGGAGCAGTAATGAGTTACATTCACCAAACCTGTGAGTATGTCAATAGGTGACATAAATGTGGAGAGCCCACTACCATACTCTGATATGCCCATAACCTTGCTGGGAAGAGATTTGAAGTACAAATAGTACAAAGGGATGACCTGCTATGTGCCCGGAGTGTCACGCCTGGGATGATCATTCTGGTAACTCAGCAAACGGTGGAACAACAGCCCAGGGCAGCCCCCGCAAATGAGGAAGCACTACTACAGAGAGTATAAATCTTGAGAGCAGAAACACCAACCCTCAATAGAACACTTAAGATACCTAGGGAAGGATAATATTACTTACCCAGTAAGCATCTATTCTTGGCATGTAGAGCTGTAGATTCAAATGCTTTGCATACTCCTGCCATCTAGTGATGGGTCTGGATGTTTGCAAATTTTTTTCCTTTGAGGAAGTCTTTCCTAGTCACGAGGTAAGGCGGCGACTCCTTTCGGTGATAGTGCGCATGGGCATCGACTCCATTGTTAGATTGTTTTCCCGCAAGACAGTGAGAATGGAGTAAGAAAGTGTAGTATATAGATGTCCATGAGTATAAATGTATAATGAAGAACTGCAACACTTATAGGTACCCAGGGAGGCAGGTAGGCGCAAGTGAATCTACAGCTCTACATGCCAAGAACAGATGCTTACTGGGTAAGTAACATTGTTCGTTCGAGGTATGTGTGCTGTAGATTCACATGCTTTGCATAGACTATAAAGCAGTATACTCCCAAAGCGATGGTTAACCTGTAGGTGTTGCAGTTGTTTGGAACAGTGTTTTAAGTACTACTTGGCCTAATTTAGATTGCTGACGTGCTAAGACATCTACACAATAGTGTTTGGTAAATGTGTGCAGTGTAGACCATGTAGCTGCCAAACATATGTCAGCTTGCGGAATGTTACGTTAAAAGGCCACAGAAGCCCCTATTTTATGAGTGGGATGCGCTTTAGGGGGAATAGTTTAAGTTCTTTTAGCTTTAGCATAGCATGTTTAAATGCATTTAACAATCCATCTGGCAATACCAGATTTAGAGATAGGATTGCCTTTGTGAGGTGGAGCAAAGGCAACAAACAGTTGTTTTGTTTTGCGAAAGTCTTTTGTCCTATCTATGTAGCTCTTTTAACGTCAAGCGGGTGAAGAGCAAGCTCTGCTACCGAATCGGGTTGAGGGAAGAAAACTGGTAACTCAACCAATTGGTTTATGTAAAAAGACAGAAACTATTTGGGGAAGGAATTTAGGGTTGGTGCTGAGAACTATTCTGTCTTTGTCTAGTTGAAAGAAGGGTTATTCTAAAGTTAATGCCTGTAACTCTCCTCGGTGATGTGATGGCAATGAAGAAAGCAACTTTCCATTAGAGGAATTGGAAAGGGCACGTGTGCAACGGTTCAAAAGGTGGACCCATCCGCCTTGTGAGAACAATGTTGAGATTCCACACTGGGGCAGGAGTAATCCACGGTGGTGTTATTCTTTTAAGCCTTCAATGAAAGCTTTAATTACTAGAACTCGGACTAGTGACAGATGTTGCCTATTTTGTAAATAGGCAGCTACTGCTTCAAGGTGCAAACGAATAGACGTATATGCCAGTCTTGTTCGCTGTAAATGTAACGGGTAACAGATAATGTTTTGTATGGAAGCTTGTAAAGGATTGATTGTGTTGTTACTGCAGTATAAAAACAGATCTTTTCCACTTTGCTGTATAGCAAGCTCCAGTGGAAGGCCTTTTTGCTTCTTTTAGAATATTCATAGTCTGGTGGTAAATTTAAATAACCAAACTCTGTGACTTCAGGAGCCAGATTGCTAGATTTAGTTCCTTGGGATTTGGATGTCTGATTTCTCCATGGTCCGTGTGAGGCGACTGGAGGTGAGGTGTAGTTTTTGATATTGAACTATTGACAGCTTCAACAGAGTGGTGTATCCTGGTTGACGTGCCCATGTGGGAGCTACCAGAATTAGTGTGAGGGATGCTTGCCTGTGTTTCCGAACCACACACGGAATGAGCGAGAAAGGTGGAAAAGCGTAGGCAAATATCCCTGACCCGATCATCCATAGGGCATTTCCCTTTGAGGGCGGGTGTGGGAACCTGGAGCAGAAGCTTGGGCATTTTGCGTTTTTAACTGTGGCGAACGGGTTTATCTCTAGAAAACAACATTGTTGAAAACAGGGAAGGAGAACTTTGAGATGAGGCTTCCACTCATGAATTTGCTGTCTCCTTCTGCTGAGAGGGTAGGCAATTTGATGATTTACTCCTGGGAGATGTTCTGCCAGAAGATGCATCTTGTGATGGATTGCCCACTTCCAAATGGTTTGAGCAAGTGTTGACAGTTGGAGAGAGTGGTTTCCCCTCTGCTTGTTCACATAGTACATTGCTGTCCATTCTGACTAGAACAGTTTTGGGGTTGTGGTGAGTTTAAAAAACTTTGAGTGCCAGAAAAAGTGCTAAAAGCTCTAGGCGATTGATGTGGAGAGCCTTGTGCTTGTTGCTCCACAGGCCTTGTATTGTGTACTTTTTTTTAGATGAGCCCCCCAACCTGTTGGAGATTTGTCTGCTGTCAGCACGATCTGTGGAAAAGGGGCGATGAAAGGACGGCCTGTTGATAAGTTTTGTGGGTTCCACCACTGCAGAGAGCGATGGGTACGGGCGTCTACCAACACTAGATCGGTTAATTTACCCTGTGACTGATTTCACCGACGTGCTAAGCACTCTTGTAGGGGGTACATGTGAAGTCTTGCATGGCTTACAATTGCGACGCCAACATTCCCAGCAGTTGCATGAACACTCTGGCTGGTAAAGGTTGGTTGGGTTGAAACTGTAGAATGATGGCCTGAATATTGCGAATTCTGGCGACATTGGGAGAAGTCAAAGCTTTGACTGTGTCAAGACTGCATCTGTGAGGGATGCAGGTGAAATTTTTGAGCATTGATGGTGAACCCTAGTTGATGATGTAGATCTATTGTGATCTGTGTGTTGTAGACAATTGTTGTGAGAGCTGGCTTTGATAAGCCAGTCGTTTAAATAAGAAGATGTGAATTTTTTGTCTTCTGAGATGAGCAGCAACTACACCATACATTTGATAAAAATTCTGGGCGCTGTAGTCACTCTCCGAAGGGAAGCACCTTGAATTGATAATGCTTGCCCGCTGTCACAAATTGGAGGTATTTGTTATGATTTGTAAAAGTGGGATTATCTGTTGAAGTGTCACCATGTGAAAGTGCTCTGACAGTATATATCGGTTTAGCTCTCCGAGATCCAGAATAGGCCTTAGGGAACCGCCCTTTTTGGGTAGGAGAAAGTACAGAGAGTAAACTCCTGAGCCGTGGTACTGTATTGGAACTGGTTTTATTGACCCTTTGAGTAAGAGGGATTGGACCTCTTGTTTCAGCAGGTGTATGTGTTCTGGAGACAACTTGTGAGGCTGAGGTGGAATGTTTGGAGGATTGCTGGTAAGCTCCAGGCAATAACCATGCTGGATAATTCCAAGCACCCATTTGTCTGATGTTATAGGGTGCCAAACAGGGATAGAAGATAAATCTTGTGATGGATTGCCTTCTTGTGAAGTGTTGAAGTCTTCCCCAGACAGGTGTAATGTAATCAGGGGGAAGCGTCGGCAAGTCACTGTTGGGGGAAGGGGAGTTACGGGGTGTGTTGCCCTTACCCTTGAAGTTGTGCCTCTATAACCTCCTTGAAAAACCCCTCGGTTAGTGGAGGTATTTTGATCTGGGGATGGTGTTTTTGACCCTACCCTGTTAAATGAGCGACTAAATTAGCCTCTGCTGGAGGTAGTTTGAAGTGCTCCCATAGATTTAGCTACCTCTGTGTCCTTCATTTTATCTAATACTTGGTCGATGTTAGGACCAAATAGGTGTTCCTGATCAAAGGGTGTGTTAAGGATTGATTGTTGGACTTCAGGTTTTAACCCTGAAATCCTTAATCAAGCATGTCTCCTGATCAGAATGCTGATGTTACTCTCTAGCTGCGGTGTCTGCAGCATTTAGAGCACAACGTATAGACAAGTTAGAAATGAGCTTACCCTCGTTTACTAAGTCCTGTGCCTTGGCCTTCTGCTCATCTGGGAGATATTGGAGCAATTGCTCCATTTGGTCCCAGTGTGCCCCGTCATATCTGGCTAAAAGGCCCCGAGTATTTGCAATGGGCCATTGGTTTGCCGCTTGAGCAGCTATGCGCTTGCCAGAAGCATCAATCAATTTTGACTCTTTATCAGGCGGAGAAGCATATACTGTTTGAGAATTCACCCGCTTACGAGCATTACATACTACTAGGGAGTCTAACGGTAATTGTCCTTTAATAAATATAAGATCTGAAGGAGTCCAGATGCGTGCTCTGATCAGTTCTTTGAAAATGTCATCAGCATGTCGCATCATGCCTTTAAGCATGGGAAGTGTGTGTAATGATCTGTGTGTAGAAGCTAAAGTCTTGCATAAAAAATCTTCCTCCAGAGATTCTTTGTGCAGATCAACCCCATGGTAATGTGGAGCCCGGGCAATGAGTTCTTGAGTGATGCATTGTCGTCTGGGGGAGATAGTTTCGCTGGGTAAAGGTCTAGATCGGTATCACCTGGGGTATCAATGGTGTAATCTGTCCATGGATCTATTGGGATATTCATCCCTCGTCATCTGCATCGTCATCATCCTGGTGTAATTGTGGGGAATCCTGAGATGTAATATGCAGAGGATTCAGAGGTGGAGACGGAGGTGCTAGAGGAGGTGTTGGAAGGTGGAAAGGACTTGTAGCTACGGAATTTTTCTTCAAGGGGATCTTGTCAGAAATGTCCTCATCTTGAAGCTTGCACTTTTGAGGTGGTTTGTGTAAAAATGACCAGTCTCAGGGTTCATGTGTAGCCTCTTTTGCCGGATCTGGTGGTAACAGAATATTGTCCAGTTTCGGATCCGAAGGGGGCTCTTTGTGTTTCAGTGCCCGCCATTTCGGTGCAGATGGAGGATGGCCTTTAGGCATCGAAGGCTTTGGCTCCGAAGGATGCTTGAGTTTAGGCACAGAGGATCCTGACTTATGGTTGGAACCGGAGGTTTTCAGCTCCAAAGAAGACTTTTGCCGCCCCGGTACGGAGCCGGAAGGCTTGGAGCCGGGCCCGAGGGCAGGGCGTTAGAAACATCGTCTTGGTGCCGACCTTGGCCCGGAGGCGGTGCCAAAGCCTTATATTTTTTCGGCGTTTGAGGGGGCAAGGGGTCTTCGGTACTCACGTCACCATGTCCCTGCGGCAGTTCTTTGGCATAGAGGTCTATCTCGAGCTACGAGTTGGAGTCTTGTTCGGAGAAGGCTTTCTCCTCTTCTACCATTGATGCCTCAATAACTTCTTGGCCGGAGTCTTCCCCGAAGATGTCCGGCGTGTCTTTGATGCTTTGACGCTGCATGTCTCGATGTAGAGCCATACGGTTGCTAAGTCTTTTTTTCTAAAATTGTATTTGTGTCGTTTTACCGGCTACTGTACAAACAAGAAACACGACCGAGTAAACAACTTGTGTATAGCATGCCACAATAGAAAAGAGTTCCTCCATTTGGTTCTTGCATATGTCCATAGAAATTGTCATTCTAGCAGCATCAACTTGCAGTAGCGTGGAGCCGTAGTGTACAAAACAACCAACAAATCAAGTAAAATATTATGTAGGATAAAAAAGGTGGAAGAAGCATACAGAGCATCAGCAACTCAGATGATAGGTGATAGTTATACAGTTTTAGCTTGGGGGTAAATATTACATAGTCCAACTTCGCCTTGGCTGAAAATCAGGTGGGCAGCGGCTTGCCTCGGTGGCCTAAACCTGAAATAAATGAAGGGCCCAAATGCGGGGGTAGCAGGAAGGCAGTGGTAATACCCTTGATAGGTACTCCACCAGGGGGCCCCATACATAATCAAACCACTTCCGTTCATCTGTAAGCTTATCAGTCATTCGCTCGATGGTTAGATCCTGCCATAACCATACATGCCATTGTGGCATGAGGGGGGCAATTTCTTTTTCACTCAGCGGCAAATGCCATCTTGGCTGCCCCCAAACACAGCCACATTATGGACCTGTCCGCCAATGTTTGATGCTTTAGGGAAGGATTTCGACATCCCAGCAGAACAAACTCAGGTGTTTGGTCCCAGTATATCCTTCATCTGGGCCAGGACCTCGTTACAGTATGGCTTAATCGAGGGGCAGTCCCACCAAATGTGTCTAAATTCTCCCAGGAGGCCGCACCCCCGCAAACACCTATCCGAGGTGGCTGGGTAAGTTTTGTGGAGTTTTGCGGTGTGAAGTTACCAATCGTAAAGGAATTTATAATGGGCCTCCTTCAGACCCACCGACCTTTTATGCCTAGGTATATCTCTGAATAGTGTGGTCCACCGATTTGTAGGGATAACAGTGCTTAAGACCCCTTCTCAAAAAGTTCTGTGTCTTGGGGTGGGAGCAGAATTTGATGTGTTAAGAAGAGAATAAAGAAGTGAAATAGCCACGTTAGATCCCCCTCCCTGGGGGAAAAATTGCTCAATTAGGAGCAGCTCTCTAGTAGCCGCCTGTCTGCACTCTATCTGTGTTACACAATGAACCAATTGATTGTAATGAAATCTCTTTGTGTTGGGGAGATTAAAGTCCCTACAGCAATTGGCGAATGAGCGTATCTCCTGACGGTCAGGTCTGTAATGGTGATACATTCTCCCCCCCCCCCCCCCCCCACTCCATCGGTCAAAAGGCCCCTGTAGAAGTGCTGGTGGAAAAGCCTTGTTAAAGTGTATTTTAGTGTACTGGGAAGGTAAAGTTGTCAGACCATACTGGCGGACGACCACGTCCCACAATTTTAAAGTTGTTTTATTAGGAGTGCTTAGGTAGACATTTGGGGGTCTAGAATCTCTGGGTTTCCAAATGAGATCCCATATTGTTCTCCCTGTGACTGCCCTATTCATATGTAGCCAGTTCTTCTCTGATTACCTCATGGACCATTCAGAAATCACCCGGAGATGTGCTGCTCTATAGTATGCCACACAATTCGTGTGAGCTAGCTCGCCTTACCTTCTCGAAAGAATAATAGTTTATTGGATAGGCACGCCCTACAATTCTGCCAGATGAATTTGGTTACTTGGGAACGCAGGGAAATGAAGAATAGATTATCTACTCCCACTGGGAGACCCTAAAAGAGGTATAGAATCCTTGGTAGTATCATCATCTTGCTCATGTTTATCCTCCCCATCCATGTCAAATACATCGGGGTCCATCTCCTCCGGTCTCGCTGCAGGTGGCGCAGGAGAGGAGGGTAATTGGCTTTACAGAGATTCTCAATCCGGGGTGTTATCTTTATGCCTAAATATGTGATTTCTTTGTGTGCTACTTGAAAGGGTGTGCTGGAAGCCTATGTCTTCATCTCGCCCTCTGGGACCGTCAGTGTGAGAAGGTGGGTTGGTATATGCTGTCCACTAGTTAAAGTGGGCACCTTGTACCAGGCCACACGACCCTTATGAAAGGAGAACCACACAGTGTTTATATAAAATATGTATTTATTAAAATAAAACTCTCTACTAGTCTCTACACAAGACAAGGGCAAAACGCACACAATACTAAATCAATAGAACATTTGTAAATAGCGAAATACACAGCGGGCGCCAGGGGGAGACCGAACCATATACTAAAAAAGTGGTATAACAACATCGACTTCAATAGATAAAGTGCCTAGAGCACGTAGAATCACTGTGACCCCAAGGAACCACCCAGAGGAGTGACACCAGGAGCCCACGCAAGAAAGGGGCAGTGAGGAAACACATACGCGTGCTCCGTACAACTCTATGGGAAAGTCGCAGTTGGAAAATTACAAGTTAAGGACACTTCTAAGAGGAATTAGAGCAAACCCTTTGGAACTTAGGAGGTTATAAGGCCCCACCAGCGAGTACCGTAGAACCCGTGTTACCTATCACAGAGGAGCCGGGTGCATAGGGGTCAAGTGGTGTCAGAAACCTTTGACATTTTCAATGGAGAGCTGCAAAGAAGTCCTGCTGCCAGGAGGGCGAAGAGTGTCCGGTGGAATCCAAGCCTAGATTCGAGGTGAGAGGAACCTGAAAGCAGAGGGTACAGAGTCTGGGTCACTTCAGGTGACCAGAGGCTCGGTAGTTGACTGCCCACCGATGTCTAGTGCTTCAGGGATGAAGAAGGGTTGCTTGATTCTGCAGCCACGGGGACCAGGAGACGTCGCGGACAACCAAAGTCCGGAGGTGAGCTGTCCTACGAAGGATGTCGAGAGCTGAGGGGTCGATGTCCAGCTGGAGCACCAACAAGCCTTGGCAACTGCAACCCATGCGGTCAGAGGAAACAGGGTACGGTGTGGACCGGCAAGGTCCAGGGGACTCTCCAAGCAATGGAGAGTCAGGGCACATCTGGGGCAACCAGTTAAGCCTACGAATTAGCAAGGTAACCCTCGCCAGAACCCACAGGCCAACGGACCAGGGATCGCGAGGAGACCTCAAGCAAGTCTGCAAAGCACCAGCCCACAGGACACTCGTAGAGTGGAGGCCGGAAATCTTCGGTGCAAATTTTGCTCGGGATTACACGGAGTCCAAAGTACAGACTCAGGAATCATCACTAAGCAGATGCACTTGCAAAAGTACGCGGTGCACAGGGGTTCGGGTTGCACAGTCCCCACGAGGGATACTGGTCTCAGAATCACTGAGAGGGCAGATCGACCTCAGGGACCTTCGGGAACCCACCTCCTGTGTTGCTGAAGTCCTCGGAGTCCTCAGGAGCTCGGGAGAAGCAAACCAGTCAGATGCGTTTAGGTGCCTGCTTTTGCAGGGGAGTAACTCCTTTACTCCAAGGGAGATTCTTTAGTCGTCCAGCGTCGTGCAGGCAGTTGAAGTACTTGGTTTCTTCTTAGCAGAATCTTGTCCAGGTAAAATCTAAAATCTTGCAATCAGGTAACCCACTTTATACCCATGGGAAGAGGTTGGATAGATTGTGGACCCTCCTAGGGGACAGGCAGGACAGAGGGGCAGCTACACCCATGTCCTTTGTCCAGTTTCGCACCAGAGCAGGAGCAAATGGCTTCTGGAACTGGTTTGAGCTGGACTATGCACGAGGACACCAAATTTGCCGCCAGTGCAGACTTTCTGGAACTCTGAGTGCACCCACCCAGCCCCAATACACTAAATCCTGTCTGGGAGGTGGTTACACCTCCCTGTGACAGGATGCCTATTGTCATGCCTTCCTCTGCTCGAGTTTGGCCCAGCTGCAGGAGAGCAGAATCGTGTCTGCGGCTGGCAGCATCCATTTTGTGCTGCCCAGGTCAAGAATGCTGGTACCGGGTATACCGGTGACCCACATATGTCCCTTCAGAAGAGTGGAATTATACCTCCCCCGCCAGTTACTGGCGGGGAGGTATGATTCCAAGGTGTTTGACACCAAACACAACATGTTTCTAAGCAGCCGTTTTAAAGTTAGCATTTACCGGGAGGTTATAATGCACTTAAACATATATGTCTGGTTGAATCACAGACCACCCCGGAGAATGGTCTCCGAAGGCTTCAAAGGAGCTCTGCTCATGCAGGGGCACCCTCTCACGGAAAACCCAGCACCCTGCCTTCAGGATTGTTAAGGCCTGCCATAGGGGTGGCTGATAGGTTTTTAAGTGTAGTGATTTAGATATAGTGAACCTATATCTTAAGTGGTGCAAGCACCAGCTTACACAGTCTGCTGTAGCAGGCTGGTCGTGTCAAGTTCAGTTAAATTTATTCAGCCTTAACAATAAAGTCATAAAAATATGAAAAGACAAACATACAATCAAGTAAAACATCTCATTTTCACAATAATTACAGATAAAATAGACGATAAAAAGTGAGGTTAAAAAATACAATTAATAGCACGGTAATAGATTCTTTTAGATATACAAACTATAAACTGAACAGGGCGATCATCAATTTCGGGCACTTTCCAGACTGATCGATCTCCGCTTTGCTGAGGACATACATAAAAAAGATGAAAGGGAAAAACATACAAATGGGCCAGGTAACATTTGAAGAAAGTACAGGGCTGGGCGGCATTGAACAAACTTATTTTTCCGGAAAATGGGACAAATGTAGTGTTTACGCTCGGGGTATAAAATTTACAAAAAAATATAAAATGGAGGTTGGACTGAGGAGTAATACAATCACATGGACATGCTGGCAGTTCACTCATTGTGTATACTCCTGCGGGAAAACCCAGCATACAAGGAATGAGGTTTAGTCTAAAGCAAACCAGCACGTATCGATGACGCTTATTAGTCACCACGGTTCGATATGAGTTTAAACCTTTGGGCACAAAAGGCAGACCCAGGACCAGTGCTACCGTAGTTTTGTTACAATTAGATGCATATCTATTATTTTCCCTAAGAGTCTGAAAGCAGGTTTTGATTTCAGCTTTAGGGATTGATTGACAATTTAAAGGTTTGTTGTAAAGAGTTTCTAAGCCCAGGCTTACTAATGTTTCTCATACATATTTGAGCCAAGGTATCTTCTGGGCCTTAGTAATACTTTGGGTTAGGCCCAGTGTATCCCTTTTCCAAATTGAAAGCCATAATAAAACTCGGGCAAGTGATATGACTTCTGAAATATATGGTACATTCAATTCCTGGTACATTGTACAACTTGAACAGCTAATAGGTAAAGACAATTTTTTTTTTTTTAAATCGATCTTCTAGACGTTGGAGATGATCAACCTTTGAAATTCCCCAAATCCCCACTCCATATGTCGCAGAAGAAACTGCCTTAGCAGAATAGATTTTCTTTATTGGCTCTAGTGGCTTACGTCCCAGCTTTTTTATAATGGAGAACATCGCCACCATACATTTTTCTAACGCATTACATCTGTTTAATATGATGTTTGTCCAGGTACCCCTGTTATCAAAAAGTACACCCAAATATAGAAAGGACTTGGTAATCTCTACTTTCCGTTCCGCGATAAAGAAAGAGGGTCTTTTTTTTTTTATTGCTTTCCTGCTATCAAAATTAAAGTTTGATTCATTTAGTTTTAACTGCAAAGAAGCCATGTACATAGTTATTTAAGAGCTTTTGCAGAGCTAGACCTGTTCTTGCAATTAAAACTGCGTCGTCTGCATAAAGCAGAATGGTGACCCGTTTTCTATTAATCATGGGGACAACCACAGTGGATTGATCAACTGCTGTTTCAATACCATTTGTATACAGGGAGAACAGGAAGGGGGCTAACACACACCCCTGTCTGACCCCCCCCCTAAGGATAGGGAATGACCTAGTGCATTTGCCTTGACTACCGAACCTCACACAGGCTGTACATTGGGAGTACAGTTGACGAATAAATAATATTATACTATCGTCGACCCCCATATCCTTCAGAATGGTCCACAGTTTACTATGCAACACGTAATCAAAAGCTGCTGAGAGGTCCATAAAAATAGTCCCTTCCTTAATTTGGGTGTATTTAACTGCGATTAGATTTAGGTTTAGACACTGGTCTAAGGTGCCCATCCCTTTTTTAAAACCGGTATTCCAATTTTTTTTTTCAGTTGCCCATTCTTCTAGCCGATTTAAAAGCAGACGACCCATTAACTTTAGGGTTCCATCTAAAAGTGAAATGGGCCGATAATTCTTAGGTAGAGATTTATCCCCTTCTTTATAAATTGGTACAATAGTAGTTGTTTTCCATGAGGCCGGAGGGCCCGCTGAGATGATTGCGTTGAATGAATTAGTTAGAAGCTGGACCCAGAGTTCTGGAGTATCAAAGAAAAGGTCAACTGAGACCCTATCCGGTCCAGGGGCTTTGGGGCCCTTACATTGCAACAGGGCGTATTACACTTCTGCCTTAGAGAAAGAGATAGGAGCGGATACATCAAAATTCAAAACAGCTTCTTCTGAACTTTGCCCATTTTGGACAGGGCCAAACATGTCTGAGTAATGCTCCACCCATTCGGCCTCTCCTACGTGGGCCTCTAGTGAGGGTCCTTCATCCTTATGCAGAAAAAAAGAATTCACTACAGTCCAAAATAGTTTTGAGTCTTTTAGCAGAGTTGCTGAATGCAAGTTGGCCCAAGCCTCCTCTTTTAATGTTTGCAGTCTAAGTCGTCTACTTTCTTTATAGTGAGCACGGGCAGAAGCAACCAGTTCTTTATCTCTTTGTCTCCCTTTGAAACTTTATGTAGATTGCCAAGAGCTATTGTGCACGACTTATCAAACCAACGCGGGTCTGCAGATTGTGTTTTCTTAATATACGAACATAGATGCCTTTGTCTCACTGCTAACGGCAGCGGAAGGGCATCTACAATAGTTGCTGAACCACTAGTCGGGTTAAGGCAGGTTTTACTTTCGTATGGAGTACAGCCAATTATTTTAGGGACGACTATGTCCTTATCTATCTTAGCCCACTTAAGTACTGTACCATTTCTTCTGGCTAATTTTGGCAATTCCATTCTTTTTTCGGCCTGGCTAAGGGGGTTATTACATCTAATCTGGAAAGAAAGTGCAGCATGATCACTAACATTTAGACCTAATATGTCTATCTGGTTAAATAACGGTTTTAATATGGATGCTGCTAACAAATAGTCTAGCGTAGAGCCATATATAGAGTCCCCAAAAGTTTTTTCCAGGATACCCGAGGATTCATCAAACGGATTAAGTATGGCCAAATTGCGTACTGTCAAAAGTCTATTTAGTGCTTCTCAATAAGATGTGTGTGAAAAATGTAAGTTGACCTCACCCTCATCATCCAACATTCCACATACAGGTTTTAAAATCTTAGTGCAACTATGTACATTAAAATCGCCCATCAATATTATATTCAGGGGGCGATTATGGGTGGTTATGGTCCTATCCATAGCGCCTTCTAATGTTTCGATTACCCCTGCCATAGTCCCCTCAAAATTATTCTTATAGAAATTAATTAATATAATATCCTCTTCCACTGGGCCGCTACAAACTATAATATGGAAATAAGTGGACTGTACATCAATCTGATAAACCTTCACACATAGTGTATTCCTTAACAGGGTCAGTAAGCCCCCCTTTGCTCTACCTGACCGTGCCGGAGTAGCTAGGGTTTGAATTGAACGATATCCTTTTATGTGAACATCCGCTGTTTCCCAGGTTTCTTGCAGGCACACCAAATCATACCTGTCAATTTTAAGCCAATCATCATTATTTCGCTCTGAATTAAATCCTGCTATATTCCAGCTCATAGTCTTAACCATCCCTTCCCTCAAGTCTGTGGTATTTTCAGATAGAGACAGAACACTCTCCTGAGCGGAACTTTGCTGAAACTGGTGAGTTTCCCTATCCCCCTCCCGTCGATCGCAGGACTCGAGCCCCTCTAAAACTGCAAATCTATTAGCCAGCGAAATTGCAGGTATCATGTTAAATCTATCACGACCAACCAGGGGGGCAGGTGGAGGTTGGATATCTGGGTTAAAGAACATTCTGTTCTCTATATACTTTACTCCCTGTGGTCTATAGAAGAAGCCCAGTGGTACAACAAATTTGTGAAGACAAAAAGGGGGCCCTAAAGAATCTGTCCAGAAGGTATTTCACGAAGTATTCATTTTTTAAATTAATAACTATACAATCCCCCACACGATTTCAATGAGTAACCCACCCAATGCACTCTTCTAGCCTTTATGATGTAATTTGCAATAATCGGATGATCATTTAGGTCAATAAACATGGATAACCAGTGCAATGATTTGTTCATCAGTTGCGGAGTTGTTTCAAATTGTGTCTGATGAAGTTTTGGTACGTTTACTAGTATTATCACGAAGGGGGAAACGGCTGGGGGAAGGTTTAAAATTACATCAGTCAAGCTTTTGTGGGTGAACACCCCGCCCCTCCTCCCCTAAGCCTTTATTACTAGAAGACCCTGCATGTTTGTTTACCATGGTTGTGTCAATTTGGATGGCCTCTCAGGGGTGGCATAGTACATGCTTCAGCCCATGGGAGGCTTCTGGGGTACCTATGCCCTGGGTACATGGTGTACCATATACTAGGGACTGATAAGGGTACCCCAGAATCCAATCTGGAGTGTACCTAAAGTACATGCATAACAATTTACAGGAGAAAGCAGATAGACTGGGGTCCTGGACAGCAGGCTCCCAGTCAGACTAGGCGAAAAACAGTGTGACATCAGCAAAAAGTGGGGGTAACCATAAGAAGCAGATACTACTTTCCTACAGTCAGATTAAGTAGGAATGACTTAGTGAGGTTAACCTTAAAGCCAGCTTTTGGTTCAAACTGCTTGTAAAGCTTTAAGGGAGATCTGTGGTGCTGCAAGTGTCAGGAGTATGTCATCTGCAAATAAAGACATTTTGTGCGGGTTCAACGCAAAAGCGATACCATGGTTGTAGGGGGAAGCCTTAATCTTCGCTGCTCGCAGCTCGATGCTTAGAGCAAAAAGCAAGGGGAGAGACGGCATCCCTGCTGCGGGCCTCTCTCCAGGGAAAACTAATCAAATATCGTCCCATTGACCACAACCCGTGAATGAGGTTAGCATAGTTAGCCTGGATCATTGAGATATAGTTATTCCCAAATCCGAAGTGACGAAGGGTAGAAAAGAGGAACGCCCAGTTGACTCTCTCAAAAGCATTTTCGGCGTCCAGTGGCACAGCAGGGATTTTCTTCTTCTCCACCTTCTTAATCAGATGGACTACTCATCGTAGATTATCATGTTTGTCTCCCCTTTATGAACCCTGATTTGTCGAGATGGATCAAATCCAGCAAAACGCCCTCCAGTCTGGTAGCTAAGATTTCAGTATAGAGCTTCACATCTAGGTTTAACAAAGTGATTGGATGATATGAGGCACAGAGGCTAGCGTCCTTCCTGGTCTTGGGTAGCGCGGTAATAAGTGCATCTTCCATAGAGGGCGTGACTGCATGTGTTTCCCTAAACAAATTAAAGAGGGAGGTCAAATGGGGTGTCAGTTCTGTTCCAAAGGTTTTGTAAAATTGGGCCGTGAGCCCGTCGGGGCCGGTGGACTTGCGTAATTTTAGTGAGTCAATTGCCCCTTGGACTTCCTCTATTCGTATAGGCTCTTCTAACTCTGCCCATCAAGCTTCGGAAACCGAAGGGAGTGCCACCTCCCTCAGATAATCCTCTGAAGAGGAGGTGGAGGCTGAGTTTGAAGAGTACAGAGATTCATTTTATTTTTTGATTGTCTCTGCTTTGCCTCTCTCCATGTGAACCAACATCCCCTCGGGGTCCTGCATCGGTTCTATAGATTCTCTTTCCGGTTTAGCTCTTAACTACCTCGCTAGATGGGAGCCTAACTTATTGCCCCTTTCATACACACTCTGAGTAGTAGAAATGTTAGTTATTCTCTATTGGAATGTATAGCAGTGAGTTTACCCTTAAGCGTGGTCACTCTTCATTGCGAGGGGATACAGGGAGATTCATTGTGATCTTTTGCAGCCTGCGTGAGTTTAGCTTGAAGAGACAATTGCTCTGCATTCCTCTGCAGAGTGAGGGAGGTCATTAGGGCTATGCATTTCCCCCTAATTACTGCCTTAAAGGTATCCCAATGGTTCGCATATGATTTGTCTTGGGGGTGATTATTGAGGATATAGTCTCTGATCATCGCTCTGGGTTCGTCCCTGAGGGCATGATCTCATGTCAAGGGAGTTAGGAAGAACCATCTGCTATAGGGGGATTTTGGGCCCGGCCAATCCAGTTTGAGTTTAGTAGACCGTGATCCGAAATAGATATAAGGTGAATGCTTGTGGCCACCAGCGCCGATTTTAATGGCTGACTCACAAAGGTATAATCAATGCGAGAGTAAGTTCTGTGAGTGTGGGAAAAGAAGGTATAGTCCACCAGACCCAGTTGAGAGACCTCCCATTTCACCTGTTCCTGGAAGATCCCTGCCTTTGATCTCTGGGGACATGTGCTTCCATACATTAACTGAACTTAAACAATGAAAATGGTAAAGTGATTAATCCATGGATAAGTCACACAGCTGAGTTCGATTCGGCCACAGAGAAAGGTAAAGGTTCCAACTTTTCAATATGCAATAATGAGTATGTTGCATCCTTCATGGACATGAACTGTTGTTTATCAGTCAGATTAAACAGCAGGAATAAACATGATGTGTCATGTAGTCCCAGGGAACTTTCCCAGCCTTCAATGTTTGTAAAGTTTATGCAAACTGCATTATAGAACGCAATTGATTTTGACCATGGTATAAAACAGACATATCCTGTACAATATCCACAACAGATGAAACAATATTATCTAACGTGTAAATTCTGGAAGAAAGGGTGTTAATATTATCTATGACAGCTAGCACTTTTCTAAATTTTCTTGATCAATAGCCCTTAATCTAGAAGCAGCTTCAATTTGAGATAATTTCCAAACTTCGTTGTAAACAGCATACACCAATCTTTTGGACCTGCCACCCACAGGGCCTCAAACAAAATCATTCAAATCTACCTTGTCATTCAATTTGGATAAATGAAGTTTAACAGATGCCAAGGTGGAATGTTGCAGCCAGGTTTGACATAACTTTCCTACAGAATAGGTAGTAACAGAATGGGAAGATTCAAATCGGAGGTCCACCCTAACCTGTATATAGCCAGGGTACAGACCCAGAAAACGATGTTGACAGAAATCTGAACTTTTCTTCCCTATTAACCATCCTTCAGGATCGAAGTTGGAAATGTTGAAGGATGTATTAGTAATGAATGACTGTGATTCATCAAGGGACAACTCTGTGTGATTATCCCAGTTCGGATAAGCGCCAGATTTTTTATTTTTTATTTTTTTTTAGAAGTAGCCAATCCAATGCAGGTGGTTTGAAAAATGGTAGAATTCAAAAACATGTGGTTTGGGATAAGGCATGCTCGATGCAGAGCTTCTGTACCTTGTACCTGCCATGCTTTAGAACTCCAAACAGATTTAAGATCAATGGTATCTTTCCACAGCTCATAGCCCCCTATAGCTAATTCATCCATAAAGGACTTGGAATACAATCATTTAGTGTGGGTCAGTCTAACTTTGGAAGCTGACTCAGCAGTCATTCTAAAATAAAACGCTTCAGGTTCAGATGCATTGAAATCAGTAAAACATGTACATTTTTTTCACTAGAGTTTTGGAGCTGCCTTCAATTGTTGCCAGACAATGTTCCCATTGTGTATAATTGACGATATTTCTAAATGTATTAGTTTTATGCAGGAAATGATTGCCATAGTGTTGGTAGCAAAACAACTCTCCATAATTTGCTGTGTCTAAATACAAATCTTCAGCATCAAAAGCAGCAGAATATTTCAAACCAGAAAAAAGAGCCTCTACGGCTTGGACATCCCAATCATCAGAGCATATATTTTGTTTAACAACATCCCCACGAAGTACATTGGGGACATTGATGACCTCCGTGGGACCATGAATTTGACAGCATCCCATACAATCCAATCCAACACAGGCCAGGCAGTAATATTTACAAAAGTCTGGTCCCTCTTCATGATGTGTGATGAGGAGTGGGGAGCCAAAGTTCCATCAATTAATCCAATTGTAGATTTTTCGGTGAGATAGTGTCCATTTACTAGACGAAAAAATACAACCACAAATACAATTGACATAAACAAAAAAATAGTTATGAGCACCAGCCAAATGGAAGTCCACTGGGAATAAAAAAATGTGTATTAAACTAAACAGCAAAAATAGAAACTTTAGATTGGGCGTTGGAAGTTATAGAGGTAGTGTCAAATGAAAAACATGACTGGTCAACTGCACTTGATTGTAAACCAGGCAACGACACTTCTGTGGGATAAGTATACTCAGTATCTTCAACTGGACCACCCGCCGGTGGAGTCAATAAAGGATTAGTAACTGTATGCATCTCGATGGCAACGTCAGGCCTGTTGGTATTTGCCGGAGCCAAAACAGAATTTCTCCGCATTGCTGGACAAGAGACGGCTGGAGTCATACTAAGAAGAATCGGCCACTCGTAGTTTGACATTGTCAATGGAGATGTACCTGTTATCCTTGCGACCAAGAAGTGGAGGTAAAATGACTGTTCTTGTACCCTGCACGCCAAGCACTGGAACTGGAGCACGATAAGAGGGGCTGAACTCCTTCTTGTTCTCCACCTTTTAACGGATTAGCTCACCAACTCGAGGTAGCCAGCCGACTACCGGAATCTGAAGTGTAGCATCAGTTGTGGAGGGCAAGTGTTCCTTTGCAAGACTGTCTCTGGTCTCTTGTAGAGTGTGCTATACAGCAGAGTGATCATCTACGTCAAAGGGTGCAGCCGACGCTGCCATGTCTAGATCATCAAGGTCCGGGACAAACATCTTTATGCCAAAGAGCATTTCGTATGGGGTACGCCCACCCAGAGACCTTCTAGGGAGATTATTAAGTGCACGTTGAACGCTATACAAATGGGCCAACCAGTTCCTGCCAGCACCTAAAACCCTAGCGGTCAGCGATTGCTTTAAGTCACGGTTCATTCGCTCCACAACACTGTTGCCTTCAGGCCTGTATGGAGACGAAAATTTGACTTGGACCCCAAAGATCTCATGGCATCCTTGTATGCCTTGGAGGCGAACGCTGGACCCTGGTCTGAATGGAGGGTACCACACGCAAAAATTCCCACAAAGACACGCAAATCCCTGATGACAGATCAAGCATCAGCACTCCGTTGTGGCCAGACCCATAGAAAACGTGTGCACGACTCCACTGCAACTAAGATGTACTCATACGCAGTATCAGAGGAGAAAGGACCGCAGTGATCTAAATAAACACACCCAAGTGGTTTATTAGATATGTACAACTGTTTGTGGCGGACGTGCAGCAGTCGAAGGTTTAATCTGCTAGCAAATGTCACAATTAAGGACATAAGCACGAGTCTGTTTATACAATCTACATCACCTGTAACGTTGTTGTAAGATAGTAACAGTCGCAGAAACGCTGGCATGGGCAGAAGCCATACCTTCGTGAGCGGCTGTTCTCAAGGAAAGCCTGCAGTCCGCGTTGGGAATCAATCTGTCACCAATGTAGTTAATTCTCACATAGGGAACTTTATCAGGACTTAAATGATAAGAGTATTTAGAAGGGAAACCCCGAGGGTAATTATCACCCTTCTCTGTAGCAGCAATTGCTGCCAAGATGTCATCATCAATCTTACTTTTGGGTCTTGTAACTGCTGCTACTAGATATGTTGCCACTGCGGTTTTCGCTGCTTCGTCAGCTAAACTGTTTCCAGCAGCATAGACACCTACGCGCTGGTGCCCAAGAGTGTGAATCACATTCATGAGCAGCAGACGTTTAAGTTCTGCGACTCGAACCCAAAGCATTTTATGCTTGATTGTGCTACCTTTGGAATCGCGATACTCATTTTGAGACCAAAAGAATACATTTTTGTAAGACTGAACACAGTAAAAAGTCACTCACTATAAGAGTAGTCACACGAGGATCAGCAAACTCCAGTGCAAGGACTAGAGCACGAAGCTCTGCCAACTGGGCGGTACAATCACCCAATGTCTGCATGTGCATGACATCAGACTTCAATTTACCATTCCCGAAAGTACCCGCCACTATTGTGCAGGTCGCCGAATAAGCATGCTTAGAACTCGTCGCCGGTTGCGCCGAACCGTCAGTGTAAATGACACAATGGTAATCCTCAAGACAGAGGAGCTGGATGAACAAATTCATACTGCAAATAGTCCTGAGTCGGCAATGAGGCATCAAAGATGTAAGTGACATCCGGAGACATCAAAGGAGTGGCCCATTGTATCCAACGCGGATGCAAAGCTTTAGAATTTGGTGCACTGCCTTTCGTCACTGTCTCTAGGGCAGGATACGGTGTGACAACCAACATGCATTTCCCTTGTGGCAGCGTTCTCTTTCAAAATTACCATCTCCACTGCTGTCAAAACTTTTACGACCGCGGAAAACCGCATTTCAGCCGATGTGTACAAGTGTGACTTGTAAGCAATGGGGACTGTATCACTGTCTCTAGGGCAGGATACGGTGTGACAACCAACATGCGTTTCCCTTGAGGCAGCGTTCTTTCAAAATTGCCATCTGCACTGCTGGCAAAACTTTTTCGACCGCGGAAAACCGCATTTCAGCCGATGTGTACAAGTGTGACTTGTAAGCAATGGGGACTGTATCACCCTCATTGAACGTTAAGTACGTGAAACCCACTGCGCCGGGCACAATTCTTATTACCAGGTTTGTGTGGTTATCACGCGTCAGTAAGTATTTAGAAGCAAGAAGATCAGCCTGCAAAGATTGCAGGATAGCTGAATGTTCTGGCAGCCAGCTCGATTTGGAAAAAGTTGGTTGTTCCAAGGCATATAGCGGCTTGATACGCTGGGCATAATCGGGAATGTATGTACGGCCGAAATAAAAAAAAAAAACAGCAAAGATTGTAGTTGTTTCAGAGTTGTTGGAGCGCACAAACATGCGCACTTCTCCAGAAAGTGAGGTGCTAAACCTCAACCTTCGTTGTTGAGTTCATAGCCCAAAAACAACACTGTATACTCTGCAATGTGTGATTTTGCAAAGTTAAATTTGTAACCGAAGTCCGCAAACATAACAATGATGGGGTCAACGCGACGCAGATGCGGCCATAATTAGTCGTCTGTGAGATAGATATCATCAACATACGAGTACGCATCAGGGTCAATGCTCTCTAACAGAGAGACTAAACATGTGGCAAAGACACCTGGACTGTTTTTGTAGCCCCTGGCTAATCTTTTAAACTGTGTTTGCCGCCGGAAGTAAAGGCTGTCCATTGACTACTAATAGAGGACAGGTTATGGCTATAAAAGCCATTGGAGATGTCAAGTGTGGTTTTAAATCGTTTTTCTCAGGAGACGATCAATGAAGGCAGAACTGTGGGTATTCTGTACCGCGTACCTCCGACAATGAGAGTTCAAATGCCGGTAATCCAAAACTAGGCGGTACGACCCATCAGGTTTGGTTACAGTGAAAAGAGGCTTATTCATGGGTGACACACGTTTCAATTACACCGTGATATTCCAATTGTTCAAGGATTTCTGCAACGTGAGATCTAGCTTTGCGGCGCATGGGATATTGGGGTTGTGGCTGTGGCATAGACCATAATGTAATCTCATGCCTTGGTGATAATGTATCCCACCCAACCTGAGTACGGTATAACGCCAGAGAAAGCACCGGTGCCCACTCTTCTGCAAAGTTCTGAGCTTGCTCCTTCGGCACAGTGTGCACGAAAGATGGGAGGATTACCTCCTCCCCTCTGGGAGCTGCCAAAACAAAAGCTGGGGGCCAGTCCGCCTCCGTTAACAGAATGTCATATGTAGAGGTCAGATTTTCCCAAAAAATCCCTTTTATGTTGCGCTGTATGTCACCTTCTATTAAAAGGACTATGTCATATAGTCTGTCAGGGGGAGCCACTCTAGTGTCAGCAGTTTGTACAGTAATGAATGTATCAGTTGCTGTCGCCTTCAGATATGGACACAGTGCTTGCCGCACTATTGTAACTTCCACCTCTGGGACAGTCTTTCTGCAAACTAATGGTAAGGATCCTGTGTTTTTCCACAGGAGTAAAATTCAGAAAAACTGCTTCCAGCTGGTCAAATTTCTCAGCAAGCCAATACGGCATATCGTCCTTCTTCTGGGGGCGCTTGCCCATCACCGAATTAACCATGACGGGACTAATAGGGATCCCGGCCGGGCCAGCTGGTTGCGCTGCAACTTCAGGTGGACATTGCGAGAAACGTATTGCACTAAAGCCCTATGTACCATAATCAAGGCGGAATGGAGTTGACGTAAGTCATCCAGTGGGGCTTGCAAATAAGGTGGATGTGGTGTAACCCCAGCCAAGACTGGCCAAGTGGCCGCTGGAATGGACAAGGGACCCAAACAAACCGGTGTAACGTTGTGGCGGGAGGGCGCCATTGAACCAAATATGATACTGCCAAGCAGAAATGGGAATTTCCTGTGTCCGATATGGCGTGTAATTACCTGGGACCGGCGTAGGAGTGTATTTGTGAAACGTCTTATCATCCGCATTCACCTCCGGCAAAGTAACCCAAGAGTAAAACAACTCATAGGGAAATGATGCATCGGCACTCACTACAAAGATAATAGCCATCCCATCGTCAGGCACCCCGAACTGCGTCATATGACGCCGGAGATGTGCGCGACTATGCGCTGCCATAGCGACTTCAGCCATAAGGATACAGAGAAAAAAAACTATCTATATTAAACCGTAGCACAGAAAGGGTATAATTTAAAATGAAACCTTTTTAATTGTCAAGCTTGAGAGAACCTATATATTAATTCTTTAGGTAGGTTTAAACCGTCACTTCGGTCAACCGGAAACAAGAGTGAGGGTGTTGTGGACAAATATAGGCACTACTAAGGCGTCTCAATCATAAGACCAAAACGTTAGGTGCGCCATGTTGCGGGGATTATGCTCATGTACAGAACTATGCACAGGAAACCAGGACCTCAGTGAATTGTGGTGTACCAAAAAAACTCACCTCAGTACCCAGAACCCCTATCCGGCTAGCATCAGTGTCTCATTCGTTCTCCGTATCATCTCGAAGGTACCAATGATTAGACAACCCAGAACAAGCAACTTGGAGTACTCTCAGGAATGGTGGGAATCAGAAACACCTTTTCGTTATTATTCTCATATCAATCCACAACAAGATTAATTGGAGACACAGAAAAGTTTAAAATATTTATTTGCTCTAAGGTGCAGTACTTTGGCTAATATAAGTAGGCAAATGATTAAAAACAAAACCATCAGCATTGTTACAATACCATAGAATACAAAGGGAGAAATCATAATAAAAATGATGTGGAAAACAAGTCCTATAATACGTTGTGAACCACCCTCCCTTGGCTAGTAAGCTAGTTTTATAAACTAATAGAAGGTCTCTAGGTTTGAATGGGGAACCCCATACTTCAAAGATCAGCTTAGGTGAATCACATCACATCACTGGATTAGCACTGCTCTCTGTGTCTGGAAAGGTTTTCTCCAAGTGTGTAAATCATGCATGCAAATGCAATATTAAAGGCACCAGAGTTTCAGATATTTGCAGCCGTGTGCGTGTTGTGTCTAGAGCATGGGCTGATCAACCTGAATTCAACAGCATACATTGTTATTTGACCTTGACTGCTTCTGCACACAGTGTTCAGACTAAGGTATTGGACCCCCGAGCCGATACCGGAACATTCAACCCATGCTGGGGAACCTATTCTGAACGAGGACTCACTGCCAGTGGCCGGGACGCTTCAAGAAGTGACAGGAGAGGTGCCCCAGCAGATCGGTGGTTTTTCTCCACATCCCTGGATTGATGGTGGTGACTGCGGCTCAAGCTGAGACTGGGCCTTTGTTTTTCGATTGTGGCCCAGGTGAGGGCTCGGCTGGCTGGAGTGCACGACAAGACTTGGTCCAGGTGCGGACCTGGATTTCGCTTGAGGTTCTTGCCCAGGCTTGAGAGGCCTGCACTGCACCCTCACCCCCGTGAAGGCATAGCAGATACTGTAAAAACATGGTTGACCTCTTGTGATTTAGGAGATACACTGCTAGAAATGTGTTACACTGCAGTTAATATGGCACTTTAAAGTTTAGTGTATATACTGCATAAAATTGTATAACTACCTCCCTGCCTTATGCTTGATTCCGGACTGTGCCTCGGCATTTCTTCTTCGGCCTGAGTCCTGATTGTATCTTGGAGATTCTACCGTTCAACCATGCGCCCACCTTACCCCACCCGGAACTCAAATCTTGTGCGTTACGGACCAAGCTCCTGGTCCATCAACTACCCAGACAAAATGACCAGTAATGCAAAAAAAAACTTCAAGCATAGTATTCTAGAAAAACACCCAGAAACACTCATTGTAGATAACTACCACACAGCGTCCAATGGCAACACGAAAACTAACTTCATTTTCTACACTAATCGCCCGGCTAAATGGAAAAACACCTTCTCTCTTCACTTTCAAGTCGCCAAGTCAGTGATCATTCCCTATGGTGAACAAATCTCCACTTCCATCTCCCCGACCTTCAAAGGGGAACTCACCATCTCCATCTACAGGACTGGAACCATTCTCATACAGGCCACCGACCCGCACCTCACCACTTTTGACCGCCACTTCCCCACACTTCTTTCCTCATTAACTCAACTGAGCCGTCAAACCATATCTCCCCAACCCACCATCACCCTTACTAATAACGTGGAACTGATCCTATCTCCCTGCCCTGAAGAACCTCTCTCCAACTCATGGACATCCACCATCACTCACTATAATCACACTACCCCTATCATTACTCTCCGACGCCAAACACCCACAACTATTACATCTACTGAGCACACTAGGAACAACAAACTCACAATTAACAAACACCCCAAGACCGATCTAGATCTTGACAGCTCGGACTCTAACCTCTTCCCTCCTGTAACCGAAATCCCCACAGGCAACCTCCGCTCGACCCGTGATAACCTGAACCCTCCCTCACAAACTATCTCTTCCTCCAACACAGACCCTTTTCCCCCGACCCTTACGTCCCCCTTGTCCAACGTCCTCTCCAATCCAGTGATCTCTCTCCCCCCTACTACCACTGCACACTCCCCCACTGATGTCCCACTTCCACAGACACAACCGGTCTCCACCGATTACCTCACTGACAACCCCCGCGACATCCCCATGACCAACGTCCTACCCAATCCTTTAAACTCGTTCCCCCCCCTATTATCACTACACGCTCCCCCTCCGCCGTCGCACACCCACATACACAACCTGCCTCCACCGCTAATCTCATTGACATTCCCCGGAAATCTGACTTCTTACCTAGAACTTCTCTCTCTCCTCACTTGGACAGTAGACCCTCTACTCCTCCTTTGAACCCCTTGAATGGGAGCATTACTAATCCGGCTCCCCGCGTCCAACCTCTCCCCTCTCCTAACCCCACTGACTCTGTCCAATCCCTGACCCCTGTTCACTCTCCCTCCAAAGACCCAAGTCATTCTCGGCCCCTGCCTAAAACCTTAAACTTTTTCAGCTCAATATCACAGCAACTGAACAGAATGGAGCTGAAAATGAACTCCCTTGCTGCTGATCTCCTATACTTACAACTAGATCTTCTCAACAGGACCAAGCCGCCGGGCTCCCTCTCCCCGGGTAGATTTCCTCCCACCCCACTGATTACCGCTCCCTTGGCCCCTCAGTGCACCCCTCGTCCCTCCAGTCCATCAGCGAGTCAGACACTTCGACCCAACCGGGATCGCCAACCCTTTTCGATACCGAAACCTGATGAGATCAACAATTCTTACCTCACTTTGAGCCAGAAGTCAGCCCCTTTCCCCATCCCTGTTATTATCGGCACTAACAGGATCCCAAAAATTGTCCACTCACCTAGACCTCCTGCTCAATACTCCACTATGCACCTCACTCCCCCCATCATCGAAGCTCCCCGTCCTCTCTCTTGCATGCTCCTCAACTGCAGATCAGCAGTACAACACGCCACAGACATTGCTGAAGCTCTACTCTCTGAAGAAATTGACATCAGATTACCAAACTTAAACCTGCAGAATACCTATAGTTTGAATACCTGGGTGTCGAACTCAGTGCCAAGGGCACCTCACCCATCAAATTCCACACCATCTATCATCCTCCTGGAGAGCGTACCCTTTTCCCTGAAGAACTAACAGACCTAATATCACGGTTCTCCATGACAGACACTAAAGACGTGTTCCTGGGTGACCTCAGTATCTACTGGAACGACCCAGAAGACTCCACTACCAAAAACCTATCCAACCTACTTGAAATGTATAACCTCAAACAACTCTGCAATAAACCAACTCACATCAAAGGTGCAACACTGGATGCGATCATTACCAACAATGACCTGGTCTCTCTGACAGCGATTTCTCCCATTGACTGGTCCGACCACCACCTCATTCTGTTCAAGATTAATGCACTTGTCGTCCACCAACCTATTCGTGATGACAAACCTAAACACTGGACCAGAAATATCAAAGCAATCCCTTTATCCGAACTCGAATCCAAGATTCATGCCCATCTTCAACTCCAACCCTCATCATCGACGGCCGATGACCTCACTACACACTTTAACTCAAAAATGACAGAGGTTCTAGACCAAGTAGCTCCTCTCAAACAAGTGAGGCGAACCAAATCTAAACCCTGGTTCAACGTGGTTCTCAATGACGAAAGGCGTCAACTCACACAAACTGAAAGGTCTTGGAGACTAAACCCCTCGACCTTACACCTAGCGCAACTTAGATCTGATCGGCAAGCATACAAAAAACACATTTTCAGTGAAAAGGCGTCTTTCTTCCGCAGCCAACTAGATCTGGCAAAAAACAGACCGAGAGAACTCTTCAACATTGTCCAAAGCCAAACTAACTACACTCCCTCTCAAGAAATCAAAGCCACCAATGAACGTTGTGAAGAAATTGCCACCTTCTTCACTAATAAAGTCTCAAATTGATCAATCCTTCATCCAAACCTCTAACCCTCCTTCCCTCTTAACCTGCCCCACTCTAACCACCCCTGATCATTCAGAAAGAGTTCTTACCAAGAACAATCAGGTTTGCCTCCAGCTAAAAAACAACGCGCATTGGTCCGACTTTGAGCTAATGTCGGATAATGAGGTTTTCAGTATAATTTCTAACCTAAAACCTTCCTCCCACACTATGGACCCCATCCCATCCACAATCGTAAAAGAACTTAACCACACAGTTTCCCCTTTCTGGACTAAAATCATCAACGCCTCTCTCACCTCAGGCTGTGTCCCAGACTCCCTTCAACTTGGACAAATCACACCCATTCTCAAAAAACCAGGGGCTTACCCTAATCATCTCAACAACCTCAGACCAATCTCCAACCTCCCATTCCTTGCAAAAACATTGGAGAAATGCGTTCTCCACCAACTCAACAAACACATTGATGAGTTCAGCCTCCTCGACACCTTTCAATCAGGTTTCAGGAAAGGCTGTAGCACGGAAACAGCTATGCTCAATGTCTCGGACGATATTCACAAGGCTTTAGATGAAGGTGATGCCTGCCTACTCATCCTTATTGACCTATCTGCGGCATTGGACACAGTAAATCATCCAGCGCTTCTGGAGACCATGTCGAAGCGCTCCGGCATCAATGGCACAGTACTAAAATGGTTCACCTCCTTCCTTCAACACCGCTCGCAACAAATTAAAATCAACTCCTGTCGCTCGAAGCCAACAAAAGTCACACTTGGGGTCCCGCAAGGCTCGATCCTCTCTCCAGCCCTCTTCAATCTTTTCATGGAGCCCCTCACTATCATCTTGAAAAAAAGCTGGAGTGAATGACCACATCTACGCTGATGACACCCAAATCTATTTCAAAATCAAGTCTCGCAGCGACATCCTACACCTCAATGCCACTCTAACGGAGATCCAAACTTGGTTCAACGCTAACCACTTAAAAACTCAATCCAGATAAAACGGAACTAATCCTATTCTCTCCAAAAAGCAACCATCGTCTGTTGTAAATTAAAGCAGAATGTGATTAAGCATTTACTGAAAACATTAATGCTTCCCTTTTATCGTGTTTTCCTCATTATGTTGGCCGAAGTCCGGACTCCATTTTGTATTGACATGCTGCCACGTGTTCACCACGAGGAGAGTCCGACCTCTGTGTTAGTTGCTCTTGTAATCTGCCTAGCAACAGTTTATAAATAGCTCTCTCTCGTCCGTCTGGCGCATGCCCAGACTTGACCACATCTGTTATAATTAGCTTTGCTTGACCATGTGTTTTCGCGGGTCCAAGGAGTGTGTTAGCTCCGCCCATGTATTGATTCAGTATCGAGAATGACCATAAATGGTAATGTTCTTCGGCCTCATGTTGTATCCACCCACTTATGAGCCCCTCTGTTGTGTATAAAAGGGGACAATGTACGCAAGTTCTGTGTGCTACTCCTTGCAATACTGAAGAGTGTTGTGTGGATTGTAGGACCACCCTTAAGGGTTAATAAACGTTGTTTTTGTACTTTGCAGTTTCCGTGCCAACTTCCTTATAGATTTCGTTACAGAAGAGCGAACCCTTGTCTCTTGCGGGCCTAGCTGGGGCTTGTATTCATCAATTGGCGCCCGTCACGTGGGGCTCATCGGCGACTCGGATGCTCGAAGGACTGGTCGCGACGAAGGTGAGGAGTTTGGCCGGGGACGTGATCACTGCCAGCGGCGTCTTAGCCTTGGCATCCCGAGGTTTTTCTTCCTTCCCTTCCGAGCTGACCGTCTGGGTGGCGCCGGTCATCGACTGAGACCTCTTCTGTCGGTCCTGCCGTGAGAGCCGTTTGGGCGATTGTGGAGCTTGGCAGTTGGAACCTGGACTCTTGATTGGTAAGAACCGTTGTACGGTACTTGCTCCGAGTTTTGAAGCCTGGTCTGGCTATTTGAGTTTGATTGATGGTGACTAGTCATATTTTGAATTTGTCTTTGTGAAAATATATGCGTTGCAACACATATAGGCAGGTAATGTGGAGAAATTTCTCCGGAGCTGTGTAAACTTTGAACGGCGCAACGATTAAGTGCCATTTTTCTTGATAATACTGCATATTTTGCATTATTCCTAGCATGCCTGCTTTTAGCGCACTTCGTAAGTGGTGCTGCTGTTTTGGGAACCGGTTGAACCTCGAGGAATCTGCTCCAGCTCCCCCAGAGGGGACTCCTAATAGGGATATGTACGTGAAGCATGGTCTTTCTTCCATAATGTACAGCACGTTATGGAGGAAATATACGAGGAAGGATCCTGAGTTGCGATGGCCTTTGTATGGATCGTTTGATATACGTAAGATTGAGTATGTGGAACAATGTATGTGTAAGCGACGTGCTCGTCAGGATATGTTTGAGTGTGTGCGATTATGGGTGAAGGAAGTGCGTGAGCGAGAGAAACGTGAGAAAGCGCTGTTTGATAAGGAGCAGCAAAAGAATGATCATATGCGAGCGCAGGAAGCGAAGCGTCGGGAGGACAAAGAGCAAACGGACAGACAAGAGAAAGAGCGTAGGCTACAAGTTTCGGGTCAATATGTTGTTCGTCAGCCACTTTATCCTGTCCTTAATAATCCTGATGACGATTTTTATTTACTAGATCGCTCTCCGCCCCCTTATGTTGGCGCATCTGCTCCGCGGCCGCAAGATTCTGGCCCGGCTCCGGGTAAGGTCGACACACGGTCCATGTTATCGACCGAGCATATGGCTGATCTTCGGAAACTTTCCCTCCGTGCACTTAAGGGCAAGATGTCTATGGATGAGTTGTTTCATGCTTGGGGGTCGTGGCACGATAGAGAGAGGGTGTATTTTCTGTCTCATTTTTCAGAAGAAGTAATTGCTGCTTTCCGAAAATATTCTAGTGTCCTTGAGCCTGACGACGTGTCTTCGGATGCCGGAGCATTACGTAATGGTGTTTTTTCTCCCCCTAAGGCTTCTGAGGCGGCTCGGCGGCTGTTCGCTTTGCGGGACGAGGTGCTGGCCCTTAGAGAGAAAGCACGTCAACAAACGGAGGAGGAGAAGCAGTCGGATTCGTCTGCAGCAGGGGGCCACCTATCCGCCTCCCAGTCAGATAAGGATGACATAGTGCATGTTAAACCAATGCGAGAGGCGGCGCCTTTGTATGTTCCTCCCAAGGGAGCAGGGACTAGCTCGGATATTAATTCTGTCGATGCTAGGGGATATTTTGTGTATAATTGGGTTTATACTCCATGGCATAGGGCCGATGTTATGGCATTAAAGAATGCGCTGCCTGACCCCCGCAAGAATCCAGCGGCCTTCTATGAAGAAGTCGAGGGGGCCTTGAATTCTTGCATTATGACCTTAGCGGATATAGACCTGTTCTTTGGCCTTATCCTACCGCCGGATACGTGGCGCTCTGTCCGAAAGGTAGATGATGCGGTTGCCTTCAAGGCCCGGTGGTCTGACCTTGAGGATGAGGATAGGGAACGGAAGCCCGCACAGAAACCACCCCAGAATATTTTAGATCTCCCTGCGGCTATTGTGGCTAAGTTGAAGACGATTATCCCCCCTAAAAAGATTGACTGGAATATGTTAGCTGCATGTAAACAGAAAGTTGACGAGTCAGTTGCGGACTTCTTTACGCGCTTTGAGGAGACGTTTCATGATTTTAGTGGCCAGTCGCTTACTGACGACACGGGCCGCCACCTTTTCGCGGACAAATATGTGGCTAATCTGCTGCCGGCAGTTGCGGCCCGGTTAAAAGCGAGCGAGAGTTCCTGGTCCTCCGCGACGCCGACGGCCCTTCTGACTATCGCTCAGTATTATGAGCGTCAGGAGCACGAGGCGAAGGGCCAGGAGGAGAAGAAATCGAAAGATCTCAAAACCAAAGTGATGTTAGCACAAGTGTATGGCCCGCCCCGGCGGGGTAATAATAATAGGGGAAGGGGCGGATCTTATGGTCCCCCTTCGGGCCGATCTGATTTGAATAGGAACCAGTGTGCGTATTGCAAGCAGTTGGGCCATTGGGCTAGGGATTGCCCAGCGTTGCGTGCTTCGCGTCAGGGGCACACTCCGGGTGGCCCGAGAGGTAGAGGGGGCTTCTCGAACTTTAGAGGGAATTCCAATGATAATGTCCGTTTTGATACTGCTGGACAGCACCGAGATAGCTCAAATGTTTTTGATCGTCAGCACCAGTATCATGTATCGGACATCGATCGATCGGGATATCATGATTCTCAGCATGCATAGGAATGCGTAGGATGGGGGTCCGAATCAGTTGAGGTGCCGGTCGATCAGACGGGTCCTTATGTATCGGCTGAGGTTTTAGGTTCTACTGATCAGTTCCTAGTGGATACAGGAGCGACACGTAGTGCATTGTCTAGGTACTTGGTTCCGGGGGCTCCCCCATCCGGCTCAATAGTTACATCGGTAGGGTTTGACGGTACACTCTCCCGAAGCCCTCTTTCACAGCCCCTAGTATTTAAAGTTGATTGTTTTTCTGCGCCTTGTCCGTTTCTGCTTGCTCCGTATACACCGGATAACATTATGGGCCTTGATATGTTAAAGCATTTTAGGGCTACAATCCGCTGTTCCCCTGAGGGTGTGAGGGTGATTTTAAATGACAACTACCCCCGATCTGGGCGGATGTGTACGATCTCAGAGGATGCGTTGTTGGCTACCCTCCCCCGAGCTTTATGGGCGACTTCGGACACAGATGTCGGACAAATGGTGATTCCTCCGGTCCACATTAGTGTCCAGGAGGGGGCGGTACTACCACGCCTCCCACAGTATCGTATTTCCCAGGAGGGCGAGGAGGCTCTCATACAGATTGTGCAAGACCTGATCGCAGTAGGGGTAGTGGAAGAAGTTCCCTATAATATCTGTAACAGTCCGATTCTCCCAATTTTGAAAAAGGACACGGATGCAAAAGTCTATCGGTTCATAATTGATTTGAGGGAGGTAAACAAGATCGTGATACCTCAGTACCCGGTGGTTTCTGATATCACGACGTTGCTTACCTTGGTCCCGCCTACGGCGACCATGTTCTCGGTGACTGATTTGAAAAATGCCTTCTTTTCTATTCCCATTCACCCTGATAGCCGATTTCTTTTTGGGTTCACATTAAACAATAGATCTTATCGTTTTTGTAGAATTCCCCAAGGCTATACAGAAAGCCCTAGTATTTATAGTCAGGCTTTGAAGCGGCAGTTGGATTCCTTTGTTTTACTCGAGGGGGTCGCCCTCATTCAATATGTCGATGACATCCTGTTGGCGGCTGACACCCTGGAGTTGTGCGAGAAAAGCACGATAGCCTTACTTTCCTTTTTAGCATCCCACAATCACAAGGTCTCTAGGAAGAAATTGCAATTCTGTAGACCAAAGGTGACTTATTTGGGTCACCTTTTGTCTAAGGAGGGGCGTGCACTCACACCAGATCGTATCCAAGTAATTTTGGATACACCGAGGCCATCCACGCAGAAGGATGTGCGTGCATTTTTGGGTCTTGTTTCTTTTTGTAGACAGTGGATATTGGGGTTTTCACACATAGCTAAGCCATTACTAGCTCTCTTGACAAAAGACACGCCCATCCCGATCCCCTGGTCAGATGAGTGTGACGCTGCTTTTCAGCAATTGAGACAGGCCCTTTGCTCAGCACCAGTGTTAGGGACCCCTGATTATGCAAAACCCTTTTCGTTGTATGTGCATGAGAAAGATGGATGTGCATTATCAGTCTTAGTGCAGATGCACGGCGATAAGCAGCGCCCTTGTGCATACTTTTCGGCTGTACTTGATCCTGTCGCCCGAGCATTGCCAGGGTGTTTTCGCTCGGTTGCGGCGACAGCTGTGTCAATACGCCAAAGCGAGGGAATTGTGTTGTCCCATAAACTGTTGGTGTTAGTTCCCCACGCTGTTGATGCCCTGCTTAATCAAACAAAGACGCAGCATTTGACCAGTGCCCGTTTAACGGGATATGATTTGACGCTTTTAGCTCCTCATATTACGTTAAAAAGGTGCGTGACATTAAACCCGGCCACATTGTTGCCATACCCCGAGACCCAGCCCGAGGCACAGAAAGCGCATGATTGTATTCTTGTGACTGAGGAACAAACAAAGGGTCGTATTGATCTCCAGGATACGCCCTTTTCAGATATAGATGGAGAGTTGTGGGTGGATGGATCATGCCTGAAGCTACCAGATGGTACGACTTCAGCAGCGTATGCAATTACCACGTTACAGACGATAGTGGAGACAGCACGCATACCACAGAAATCAGCTCAAGCAGCGGAACTGATAGCGTTAACACGAGCGTGTGAGCTCAGTACAGGATTGTGTGTGAATGTTTACACAGACAGCCGCTATGCCTTCGGAGTAGCGCACGATTTCGGCCTACTCTGGAAGGAGAGAGGGTTTCTAACGTCACATGGGGTACAGATAATGCATGGGGAGTTAGTCCACAATCTTTTAACTGCATTGACATACCCAAAGAAAATCGCCATTGTTAAGTGTAGTGCCCATAGGAAAGTAGTTGATAAGGTTGGAGAAGGGAATGCGTTAGCGGATCGAGTAGCACGGGAGACTGCGATGCAGCCCGGTACTACTGCCATGTATGTAGTGAAATCGCAGGTGGAGAGATGGCATGATGCGAAGGAGGAAGTGCGAGAAATACAAAAGACCGCTTCTGACAAAGAGCGGGAACAATGGGCTAGCGAAGGAGAACTGGATGACGAGGGTTGCTGGAGAAATAAGCAGATGGATAGATGGAAATTACCCACGGCTTTTGTACAACCTATGGTCCAGATGGCACATGGGCTAGCACATGTTGGAGCTTCCGCAATTGTGAAATTGCTTACCCAAGTCTGGGAGCATCCAGAGATTGCTAGCACGGCAAAGAGGGTGGTGCAGACCTGTATGATCTGTCTGAAGTATAACCCAGGGAAAGGCACTCGAACTCCAGCAGGAGGATTTGCGACACCCACTGCACCCTTTGAGGTTCTGCAGATGGATTACATCCAGCTTGAGCGCTGTAACAATTTGAAGTATGTCCTAGTAGTGGTTTGCGCTTTCAGTAAATGGGTTGAGGCGTACCCTGCGAAAGACAATACTGCAATGACTACAGCGAAGCTATTGCTGAAAGAGTTTTTCCCTCGATACGGCGTCTGTAGACTTCTGTGGAGTGATAATGGCCCTCACTTTGTAGCGGATGTTATAAAGTATGTCTTGAAGGGCCTAGGCATCACCCAGAAGTTCCACGCCGTGTTCCACCCCCAATCTGCAGGACTAGTCGAGAAATATAATGGTACACTGAAGCTTAAGATCGCCAAAATCCAAGCTTCAACATCTTTGACTTGGCCAGACGCCTTGCCACTGGCGTTATTGTCAATTAGGTCGGTGCCACACTCTCGAACCGGCCTTACACCCTATGAGATTGTATTTGGACGCCCAATGAATATTTGGGGTCCACCAAGGCCTAAGGCTGTGTATGATGTACCTTGTGCGATGATGAGTGATTATCTGGCACAGTTAACGGATAACTTGGTTTCTATTCATCAACAGGTCCGAGAGGCGCTCCCTGATCGGTCTACCGGCGAAGGACATGGTCTCCGGCCTGGGGATCATGTCATGCTGAAGGTCTTCGACAGAACGAACAGTTTGGAGCCGAGATGGGTCGGACCTGAGCAAGTCCTCCTTGCAACGAGGACGGCAGTGCGAGTCTCGAACAGGAAGAATTGGATCCATTCCTTGCACTGTCGAAAGGTACCGCCCGGATTGGTGGAGTCTGCCGTGCTGACCGATCAACGAGACATCCTAGCAGCAGAGACAGGCCGTGCTGCAGAGCCAAACGACACTGAGGAGCTCTTTCCGGACCACGCGACTTCTGGAGGAAGGCGATATCATCTGCGACCAAGGAAGTGAGGTTTTCCAGTACCGGGACATACTGTCAGAACGGCCCTTGGGTTAGTGAAACGGAGAGCCGATGAGGCAAGGGGGGGGGGATCAGCCCTGCATTAGTGTAGTGACACCCGTCTTGGCCCGCTGGTGAAGAAATCAACCGCTGCCCAAGGGGAAGAGTTCTGACAGACCTTTTTAGTTTCAGGAAGATATCAGAGTATTGTTTCCTTTGACATGGAGAAGAAGAAAATTCTTTGTGCGTTGGGGTTCCTGCTAACAGTAGCTATCGTTGGTATAACCGCATGGTTTGTGGAGGAGGCAACTCCTGCTCGAGAGACGCTTGTACTGACGACTCCAGTGCCTGCGGAGCACTACTTTTATACATTGCCATATCAAGAGTTGAAGCATCGACAATCCTATTTGAATAACACTTTCATTCAGATGCTGCATCACACCCACGTTGCTACAAATGCTACGAACTGTTGGATATGTGGGATGATGCCAGCCCATCAGAAGAAAGGAGGTACGCCATTCATACCACTTCCTTTCTCTCACAATGGCTCTTGTAGAGCATGGTACACTCTGTTGTTTGCCACTCGAAAACCGACAGTGGGACGATTGCTTTTCAGACTTAATAAAGAATGCCATCAGGACAAGAATGGATATCCACAAGCGAATGGGACAATTTGGGAATGGGAAGAGTACCGACCGGACAATGAATCCATCCCCTATATCTTCACGAACACCAGAGACACTGTGGGGAAGGACAAATTCGTAATCCAAGTAGCACAAGCCCAAGCGGACCTGTGTGTCCAGAGTGTGGGTTTTATCCCTGTTGGTGTCAGTGATTGTATAACTGTGTTAAACATCGATGGGTTAAATAACAGCACCTTCCTAGCATCCCATAATACCTACTTTGTATGTGGAAATAAAGGTTATTACCGTTTGCCGGCTGGGTGGTCTGGGGTATGCTATGTATCATTCCTATTACCTCCTGTATTTTTAGCACCCGCGTCATATCATAAGGATTTAAAACTGTTGAATAATGTGACTGTAAATAGATATAAACGTACTCTATCAATTGACGAGGTGGATCAAACAGATACCAGTTTGCAACAGTATATTGATTTTAACTTAGGATTGTTCTTTTTTGTTGGAGCCGCTTTGAATAGTAGGAAGATCCGAAGATTAACGAGAGTGGTAGAAGCTGTGACTAATCAGACTGCTGCTGCTCTTGGGAATCTTACGGAAGAATTACAAATTACTAGGATTGTTGCATTACAGAATCGTATGGTATTGGATGTAATGCTAGCTGATCGAGGAGGAGCCTGTAAAATTATTGGAAGTAGCTGCTGCGTGTTCATCCCTGATCATACGCCATCCGTTTATAACGCCATTAACAAGCTGCATAAAATAGCAGCTGAAATCCACACAGAAAACGGCACTTGGTCCTTTTCTGGATGGTTTTGGGCGTTGGTTACTGCCTGGGGTTGGAAGGTTCTAACTGGTCTCTGTATTATTGTAGCAATTCTGTTCCTTTTCTGTATGTGTATTCAATGTGGACCATTGTGCTGTTCCGTATGCATTTCATTCTGCATTCCAGATAAGAAAGCTATTGCCGATGTTGCCCGCCAGAAGGGTCTAGCTAAAGAGGTTAAAGGAATGATGATAATTGATGTATACGATGATTATTCTTGGAAACCAGATGTCTTCAGTAAATGCTGAAAGGGTCGTCTGTTGTAAATTAAAGCAGAATGTGATTAAGCATTTACTGAAAACATTAATGCTTCCCTTTTATCGTGTTTTCCTCATTATGTTGGCCGAAGTCCGGACTCCATTTTGTATTGACATGCTGCCACGTGTTCACCACGAGGAGAGTCCGACCTCTGTGTTAGTTGCTCTTGTAATCTGCCTAGCAACAGTTTATAAATAGCTCTCTCTCGTCCGTCTGGCGCATGCCCAGACTTGACCACATCTGTTATAATTAGCTTTGCTTGACCATGTGTTTTCGCGGGTCCAAGGAGTGTGTTAGCTCCGCCCATGTATTGATTCAGTATCGAGAATGACCATAAATGGTAATGTTCTTCGGCCTCATGTTGTATCCACCCACTTATGAGCCCCTCTGTTGTGTATAAAAGGGGACAATGTACGCAAGTTCTGTGTGCTACTCCTTGCAATACTGAAGAGTGTTGTGTGGATTGTAGGACCACCCTTAAGGGTTAATAAACGTTGTTTTTGTACTTTGCAGTTTCCGTGCCAACTTCCTTATAGATTTCGTTACAGAAGAGCGAACCCTTGTCTCTTGCGGGCCTAGCTGGGGCTTGTATTCATCACGTCCAATCCAAGAGTGGCTCAAGAATCTGGTCGCCCTAAACTGCCCCATCTTCCTATCCGACTCAGTTAAGTCTCTAGGCATCACCCTTGACAAGAACTTATCTTTGGAGGCCCACATCAAAAACTCTGCAAAAAGTTCTCTTTTCTCTCTAAAACACCTCAAGAAATTGAAAACTTTTCTTCCCCATGATGACCGCAAGACAGTAGTCCAATCCCTAGTTCTCTCTAAAATCGACTACGGGAACGGCATCCTAACAGGGACTCCAAAAGCTCACCTAGCCCCTCTAAAGGCAGTGTTGAACATGGCCGCTCGACTCGTATCTGGAGTAAAAAGATATGATCACATCACTCCAGCTCTCAACTCCCTCAACTGGCTTCCCATGGAAGGGAGGTGTATTTACAAACTGGCCTGCATCACACACAAAGCCCTTCACTCTCCGGCCCCTAACTACCTGAACAACAAACTGGTAAGAGCAGGTCAATCCAGATCGCTGTGAAGCTCCAACTCACTCCTTCTTATTCATCCGAAACTGAAAAAGAAAACCACACAATACCGATCGTTCTCTGGCAACGCTCCCAGGATGTGGAATGCTCTCCCTAGAGTCCTCAGATGCAACCCCTCCTTCTCCTGTTTCAAAAGGGACCTGAAAATCCATCTTCTTAACAAATACTTTCCTGACGAACGTCAACTAACCTAGACTTTAATATCAGAGTTTACTCCTCTCTCTTGACATTCAAGGATAGTTGGCTACCGGACTGTGTTAACCACCTTATCTTCCATGCTGTATTTTTGTTATCCCTGGTTTTTGCTTCCTTACTGCCTACTATGTAATGCAATTTCCGTCTGTTTTTCTGTACAGTATGTATGTAAAGCGCTCTGATACCTACGGGTCAAGCTAGCGCTATATAAAACTTTTAAAATAAAAAATAAATAAAAAAAAAAAAGGTCGCGATGCACGTCTAGGGATGTGAACAGACCGTTCCCATGTAAAGAAAAAGCAAGCAGTTTTACTTGTAATAACAGCTACCTGTAGTGTCGTGTGCAAAAGCAGCAAAGTGGCAAGATGGCGTTTTACATCTAAAGCGCTTATGCTAACATAGCAATGTGTGTAAATAAAATCACGTCTCCACTACACCCTCCCTTGATTGGACCGCGAACAGAATAGGGAAGCAATGTAGGAACACAGAGTTCAAGTTCGAGCGAGACAGAACCAAGTTCATGTATTGCCAAGCCATATAATTGGTAGTGAAAGTTCGAAAAATTTGTTGGTAAAAAAGAAGAAAACTTTTTTTTAACATGTCTCAGGGGCTGTATACAGCCCAATGTGGAGTAAAACAAGCATTTACAATGCAATGGTCTCGGCATTGGTAAAGTTAGAGCTATTGGCATTGCTCATGACATTATTTTTGTTTAAAGTTTTCAAACATTTAAAGAAACGGCATTGTTATTTACAATGTCAATAGCTTAATCACTCTAATGCGAGACCTATTGCATTTGCACCCACACACAGAGCCACCTACACACACACTGATTAAGCTATTGGCACTGTAAATAACAATGCCGTTTCTCTACATGTTTTAAAAACAAAAACATAAACAAAAATAATGTCATGAGCAATGCCAATAGCTCGAACTTTAACAATGCCGAGACCGTTGCATTGTAAATGCTTTTTTTTCTTCTCTGGGTAAGAAGGAAAAGAGAGTCCTGTTACTTCTCTGCCGCCCGTCCTCGAACGCCAGGAACGCCGAGCTTTATTTATAGGCGATGGTAATTATTTAAAAAAAAAAAAAAAAAGTAGGGGAACGGAATCCCTGGAATTGAAGAAGTAGGGGTACGCCGTTCCCTGCCGTTCCCCCCCACTTCGACCACTGGGTGTAAATAACATATTCACTCTTATTAAAGTGTAAGGTGTAGGGAAATCAGATTAATGTTTTGGTTTTGAGATATGTGACTGACCAGCCTCAATAAGAACAGACATACACTAAGGAGGATTTCACACAATCAAAGGCGAGCATTCATCTCGCGGACACGGATCGGGATTTAAAGGTTTTAAAAAAAAACATAGGCCTCCGAGCACAAACATTTGTGATAAAATGTCGGTTACTCCCTTCCCAGTTGCGCAGCCAATTTTCAATGGACGATAATTAGAGATATTTTGAGGAAAACGACGTGCATCTCACGAAGAACGTTTACAAGCCACTGAGGTGAGTGGGAGGAAATAGCATGAAACGAATGGGGGCCAGGTTTCCAAAATGTTGGGGCCATGACAGGTGGCAAACCCAAAACTCAATCCCTCAATTCCCGCCTGCTCGTTTTTTTTTGCTCACTGTCGCCGTCCCCAAGAAGGGGGCTTTGGTGTGTGGAACATACGTGCGGTGTCACCAGGGGATGCGGTGTCACCAGGGGATACAAGAGGCGCGGAGAGCGGGCGCGACCCGACCCTACCGCACGAGCAGGAAAGTGGCAGCCTCCTGAGGTAGGGCAGAGGGAGGGAGGGGCGTGACTGGGGACTCGGAGGACAGCTGATCTCTTGCATGTCAACAGTGCCGAATATACATTAGGCGCGGTCCGTGTGTTTTGCTTTCACAGTTCCAAATGTGCGTGTAATCAGTACACGCGTACCCCATCCAGATGTGTCAACTGGAGCCATGTCACGAGGGTGGTTTCCAGTCCTGATGTTTCAGCCAACTGCGCTAAGTATCCTGGGAAAGGTAGGCCCCCAGACCAATAATTGGGAAACAGGGCAGGGCTGGAAATCAGAAGAAGCCCTGTCAAAAATGTTCAAGCAAGCCCGGCTGCCTTTATTTTTATTTTTATCCCTCTCTACCCCAACAAACCGCCCCTCCCCAATGTCTCTACGGTGCCTGTTGCAATAAACCCCGAGGAGGTGGAGAGTGATTTTTAACGCACTGCAGCAGATGGAGTAGTTTCTTTTCTGTAACTCCAGTTCTGTAGTAGGGGTATCTCTGTTATAGTCATAATCTAGTGAATAGTCCCGCCCATGTGCGTGGACCCCGGAGCAATAAAAAATAATCTCTAAAGGTGACAAATCATGCAGACCTGCATACACCTTTAAGAGAGAATTTAATTTAAAGATAGATAATGCAGCCTATACCCACAGGCTACACTGTCCAGTACTTCAACTAGAATTCCACCAACATCCACAAACAGCACTGCCTGTCCAGCTTTTCTCCACATAGGAAAAAACCCTGCCTCTACCAGCAAAAGCCTCTGGAATGATAGAGAGGAAGGAGTGGACAGACAAGCCCCATAGGCTGCCATTATGTGGCTTAGAACAGGATACTGTGCCTTTAAGAAAACTTTCCAGATTTCCAGAACTTTCCCCAGTATCCCAGAATGCCCAGCAGGTCCCATTTACTTTCAGTTCTTTTTGAAGGCGTAGCACGCCAGACCTGTAGCATTCTACATATGAATAATTATCTCTCCACCGGGGAGGAGGGCGGGCGCTTATGACTATAACAGAGATACCCCTACTACAGAACTGGAGTTACAGAAAAGAAACTACTCCTTCTGTAGTAGGGGATCTCTGTGTATAGTCATAATCTAGGGAATAGCATGGCAAGCCCATCCCCACACAACAACAGCGGTGGAGAACAACAAGACAAAGCCACTACTGTGCGAACAAATTTCGCAGCGAAGCCTGCCCAACCTGAGCATCTGCCCTGGCATCAGAGTCCAGACAGTAATGCGCAGCAAAGGTATGGACCGACTTCCAAGTGGCCGCCTTGCAGATTTCCGCAATAGGAACATTACGCAGCAAAGCCGTCGTGGCAGCTTTGCCCCTGGTGGAATGAGCCTTAGGTTTACCCCCTAAGGTCTTGTTAGCCTTTTGATAACACAATTCTATGCAGGACACAATCCACCGAGAAATGGACTGCTTAGAGGTCGCAAGACCAGTCCTGACTGATCCATAATTAATAAACAATTGGTCAGACCTACGAATATCCTTGGTCTTATCCAGATAAAATTTCAACACCCTCCGAACATCCAGGGAATGGAGAGACCTTTCCGCTGTCGAAGAGGGATTCTGAAAGAACGTAGGTAAAGTTATGGTCTTGTTGACATGAAAGTCAGAGATCACCTTAGGAAGAAATTTAGGGTGAGTACGCATCACAACCTCTTCCACTTGTAAACATAGGATGTCCTAGTGGAAGGTAGTTTAGACTCCTTCAGTATGTCCATACAATCGTCTGGTAGATTCAGATGGTCATATTGCACTATTTCAGGAGCCATGCCGCCAAACTCAAAGACGAGAGGTTGGGGTGCACCATCCGCCCCCGAACTTCGTGAGAAGGTCCGGCCTGCAAGGCAACCGCATGTGAGGAAGGAGAGACCGGTGAAGTAGGTCCGTGAACCACCACTGCCTGGGCCACTCCGGGGCGATCAGGATCATCCGCGCCCTGGACTGGGACAGCTTGATGAGCACTGCCGGAATCAGGGGAATGGGTGGAAAAGCGTACAGAAAGCTGTTCGACCAATCGATCCATAGCGCATTCCCCAGCGTCCCCCTCTGGTAGTACCTGGATGCGAAGTCTCGGAATTTGCTGTTTTCGGCGGTGGCGAACAGATCTACGTCTGGAGTCCCCCACCTTGCGAAGACTTCTCCTAGTACTTCGTCGTTTATGACCCATTCGTGGTTTTCCTGAATCAGCCTGCTCAAGGCGTCCGCCTGAGCATTCTGCACCCCTGGCAGATGCGTGGCCGTAATCGTCAGTCCTCTTGCCAGCAGCCAGTGCCAGATCGCCTGCGCCTCCTGCGACGGAATGCGCAATCTCGACCCCCCCCCCCCCCCTGCTTGTTGAGGTAATACATCGTGGTTGTATTGTCCGTCTGTATCAGCAGCGAGTTGGTCTGGAAGAACGGAAGGAAGGCCTTCAGTGCCAGGAAGACAGATCTGAGTTCCAGGAAATTGATGTGGTACGTCGATTCCAAAGGAGACCACTTTCCTTGAATCTGGAAGTCCCCGGAATGCGCTCCCCAGCCCTGGAGAGACGCATCCGTCACGACACTCGTCGTGGGAATGTCCTTGCGGAAGGGAACCCCCTTGAGGAGGTTTTCCGCCGAACACCACCACTTCAGAGACTGAAGAGCATGCAGCGACAGTCGTATCTTGTCGTCCCAAGAGCCTGTCCTCTGATCCCACTGATCCTCCAAGCACTCCTGCGGTGGTCTCATGCAAAGCCGTGCGTGAGGAAGATACAGGAGGCCATTGATCCCAGTAGAGAAGACACCTTCCTCACGGTCGTCGATGGAGCAGTCCTGAGCCTTCCGAAGGAGTGATAACCGTCTCTCCTCCGAAGGAGACACGCTTGCTGACCGCGTATCGATGGAGGCTCCCAGGTACTGTATGCACTGGACCGGAGTCGGGACCGATTTGGACATGTTGACGTGTAACCCCAGCTTGTGCAAGAGAGCGCACGTCCATCGGAAGTAATCTTGCGCTTCCGAGAAGGATGAAGCCTTGATCAGCCAATCGTCCAGATATGGGTAGACAAACACCTTGTTCCTTCGCAGATGTGCCGCCACCACCGCCATGCACTTCGAGAAGGTCCTGGGCGCAGACTTTAGCCCGAATGGCAGTACTGTGTATTGATAGTGATTGGCGCCAACTTGGAATCGCAGGAACTTCCTGTGCTTCCGTGCTATGGGCACATGGAAGTACGCATCCTGTAGATCTATGGCACAGAGCCAGTCTCCCCGTTGCAGCTGAGGGTAAATCTGGTGCAACGATAGCATGCGAAACTTCTCTCTGCGTATCCATTTGTTTGCCTGTCGCAAATCCAGAATGGGCCTGAACTCGTTCTTGTCCTTCTTGCGAACGAGGAAGAACCGAGAGTACAGACCTCTTCCCCTTTGAGACAGAGGTACCTCTTCTACCGCCTTTTTTCTCAACAAGAGGTCTTCCTCCGCCTGGAGCTCTCTCAGCTGGAACTGAGAGCTGACCGGCGGAATCGCTGGCGGCGGGCTGATAAACCGAAGACTGTATCCATTGCAAACAATATTCAGCACCCACTTGTCCTGAGTAATTTTTCTCCACTCTGCCGGAAAAAGTTGAATGCTTCCCCCCACTGGAGTGGGTAACGGTTGAGGGGGAAGTAGCCGCTCAGGGCCGAGACCCGGCCGGGCCCTTGGAAGTGGTAGCCGCCTGCTGCCCTCCTCTACCCCTCTGGCGTTTCTGGAAGGGCTTCCGGAACTGCTGCTGTTGGTGCTGCTGCTGTCCCGAACCCTGCCCACGCCCTCTGCCGAAGACCCGAACCGCCTCTGGAACGGGCGCTTCTTCTTCTCGGCCTTCTCCAACCCGACGGCCGTCAGGGTTTCCGCCTCCGCCTTCATGCGGGCCATCTCATCATCCGCATGTTTTCCGAACAGGGTTTCCCCCGAGAAGGGCAGGTTGGCCACTCTGTGCTGCGCCTCCGGTTTGAGGGACGTCAGGCGCAGCCACGAATGCCGCCTCTGGTGGACGCCATGACAGTAGGCGTGGGCGGCCAACAAGGAGACATCCGCCGCCGCGCCGATCACCTGATTAGAAACCAGCATGCCTTCGTGCACTGTTTCCAAGAAGTCCTCCTTCCTGTCCCGGGGCAGCAGGTCCGCATACTGCTGCAGGGACTCCCACAGGGCCCGGTCGTAACGGCCTAACAAAGCCCCTGCACTCGCCGCCTTCATGGTGGTGGCGGCGGTCCCACACACCTTCCTGCCCGCAGAATCCAGCCAGCGGCTTTCTTTGTCAGGCGGGACCGTCGATGAAGGGGCAGTCGCATGTTGTTTCCTCGCCGCCGTCACGATGACTGAATCCGGCTTCGGGTCCACCCTCAAAAAGGTAGGGTCCGACTCCGGGGCCCTATACTTTTTCATGAGCCTGGAGGGGGCGGCCTTCGTCACCGCGGGAGTGAGGAACAGCTCCAACGCGGGTTCCACCAGTCCTGGTACAAGGGGCAGTAGAGGGCGAGACAGATGTTTCTTATGAAGCGTCTCGAATATCACGGACGTCGTGTGTGTTGGAACCGTCACCGTGATACCCAACTTTGCTGCCCCTCTCAACAGCACCTCTTGGAAAGAGACCAAATCGTCCACCGGAGACACCCTAGTCCCCGGCGAGTCCGACAGCGTCGGGGAAAAGTCTCTGGTCGAGGATCGCGTGTGCGACCTGGACCTGTGCCTCCTACGGCGTCGTCCTGAGTCCGACGATGACCATCCATGGCTCCGTGATCTTCTCCTCCTGAGAGAGCGGGAGCGCGACCTCTTCGGCTTCGGTCTGTCCGCCGGTCTAGCCGGTCCCGGCGACCGCGGGCGTCGCGGCTTCGGAGTCCCCTGCGGCGGAGTCGGGTACCTCGGAAGGGAAACCGACCACGGGGGAACCGCCAGCAGCCCCAATGGAGTGCGTGGTAACGACCGAGGTGGGGGCGGCGGAGGCAGTGGCTGCGGATGCGGAGGCGGTGGTGGCGGTGGTGGTGTTGGCGGTGGAGGCGGAGTCGGAGGTGGTGGGGGAGGAGGCGGTGACGTAGGCATCCGAGGAGGCGTATACACCACAGAGTACACCGATCCCGATGACTCTCTCTTCCTCGACGGCGACCTTCGTCTCGACGGCGACCTTCGTCTCGACGGCGATCTTCGTGACTTCGAGCGTCTCGACGTCGATCGTCTCCTCCTCACCGACGGCGAACGGCGATCTCCCCTCGACGGCGAGCGCCGACGCTGGGTCCGATCTCGACGCCGACTGCTAGACGGCGACGGCGTCGTAGATGCCGATGTAGTCGACGGCGGCCTGTTCAGGTCCCTCGACGTCGACCGTCGACGCCGCTTCTCCCCGGAGCCCTGTGGAGACGGCGAACAGATGGTAGTCATCCTCCTCGACGCCGCCGTCGACGCCCTCGACGTCGACGGGGAGAGGGGATGCTTACTGGTCTTCCTGCCCCTGGGGAGCCCCCCAGAGGCCTCAGTATGGGCCAACTCAGCCCCTCCAGACTCACCTGGTGCCTTCAGCCTTCTCTCCTCCAGGACTTGAAGCCTGATCTTCATTCTGTCCCTCAGGGTCCTGGCTGAGAACGAGTGGCAGATATCACAGACTTCAGGCACGTGGGACTGGGGAAGGCAACCTATACACACCTCGTGTGGATCTGTTTTAGCCTTCTTTCTACCACATTCCGGGCACTTGTCGAACAAGCCAGGCATGTTGACAGTACCAGCCACAAAGCACTTGAAAAAGTGACAAAAAATTGCAAAAACTACAATAAACCCTTGAAAAGGGGAGAGCTCAATGCTCCAGGGTCCTGCTAGCAGGAGCCGGAAAAAAGAACTGAAAGTAAATGGGACCTGCTGGGCATTCTGGGATACTGGGGAAAGTTCTGGAAATCTGGAAAGTTTTCTTAAAGGCACAGTATCCTGTTCTAAGCCACATAATGGCAGCCTATGGGGCTTGTCTGTCCACTCCTTCCTCTCTATCATTCCAGAGGCTTTTGCTGGTAGAGGCAGGGTTGTTTCCCATGTGGAGAAAAGCTGGACAGGCAGTGCTGTTTGTGGATGTTGGTGGAATTCTAGTTGAAGTACTGGACAGTGTAGCCTGTGGGTATAGGCTGCATTATCTGTCTTTAAATTAAATTCTCTCTTAAAGGTGTATGCAGGTCTGCATGATTTGTCACCTTTAGAGATTATTTTTTATTGCTCCGGGGTCCACGCACATGGGCGGGACTATTCACTAGATTATGACTATAACAGAGATCCCCTACTACAGAATTGAGCCTTCCTAAAACTGTTTCGAATGACTCCAGCCACCGGGGAAATGCCCGATGGGTTAAATAGGCAATCAAGCAGCTGTTGGGACATAAAACTTCAAGTCCCAGCATGCTTAACGTCGTAGGATTAATAAAAATCACCCGACTGGCTAAACTTCACTTGTGTCATGGGGGAAGTTGACTGCATTGCAAACATCGTAACCCCTCCCGCTCCCACCATCCAACCTGGTGGATACATTTCAAGGCAAATGTTAAACTGGGCGACAGTTACTTGCTCACAGCTTCACGCAGTTGACCACTTTAAATTAGCGCAAATAACGGAACACCATCCCCGTTGCAGTGTCGTAGCATTCTCCCGTGCTCCATGGCCGCTCAGCTCACACAGGCAGCCGGAGGGTTGGCGGCGCCCCCTCAGCACCACGCTGGCATGCTGCTGCCGTCCGCCTCTGGTAGGGAATGAGGGATAGCAGAGAGACATGGACTGTTTTTATATAATTATGTATTTGCAAGATGTGCAAAGTATCCGCATTCTGCTTTTGTAGACAGTCTGTAATTTGAAAGAAACTCTTGGTCAGATGTACATATTATCCTGGACGTAGATTGTCACTCCTGTGCGTTCCGAGCTGTAGACCAAAGCAAGCTACCTTTATGTTGACTCTGTTACTCCTACTCCAAGACTCTCTGGTACAACATGTTGCCTGCCATGCTGCTGCCGTCCGCCTCCGATTGCCGACCACTTAAAGAAATCAGTCCCAGCGCCGCCGCCTTTCTCCGAGGTCAAGCAGAAATGCCTCGGAGAAACGCAGCGGCGGTTTCGGATTCGGGGGCGTGTTTTTCTTTTTCTCTCCTCTTGCCATTGGCTGGAGGAGAGAAAAACACGCCCATCGAAAAGTAGCGAAAAAACACGCCCCCGAATCCGAAAAGGACGGGGCCTGTTCGGAGAGACAATCCTCTTCTCCAATGGCTGGCCAGCATTCAAGACACCAGCCAATGGAGAAGAGGAGAGAAGAGGGGCGGGTTCAAGCCCCTCTTCTCCAAATCATTAAATCTCGGACCGAGACGGCGCAAGCGCAGCCTTCGAGCCGAGACCTAAAAAGAAAAGTAAAACAATCTGGATTAGGATGTGCAAAAGATGGACAACTGCCAATTTAATCCATCAACTTGTAGGCACAATAAGTGGCAACTGCCTCCAAGAGGAAGTCATTATATTGTTCAGTAAAAGTCAGCCATCCAGTCAAGTAAAGTAAAGGAACATACATGTTCGATAATGGGAGCCTGAACTGGAAGCGGAAGGTCAAAGCGCTTTGATGCTTTCTCCATGATATCATGGAATCCTCCTATATCTTGCGGCGGAGAGTGCGCGGGTGTTGGAGATGTCGACGGTGTAGTTGGGAGAATATATTGGTCCCATTCATCGACGACCTGCTTATCTTGAAGGAGTTCTCCTTCTTCCAGTTGATCGGCGTCACTGTCTTCCAAGTCATCTCTGATTGTCATAATCGGTGGAGATCGTTTCTTCTGAGTGGAAGTTTTGGGAGAAGAATGAGGTGGTCGTACCTGTGTCGGATTCTCCACCGGCTGTGGCGCTTGAGAGTTTTCGTCTGGGAAACGCCTATAGTAGTCGTTTATCATCAGCCGCAAGTCAGTCACCAAGGAGACCGGTATGGAAATAGAGTCCTCTCTAGAAGTTTGTGGAGGCTCCTCTTCTTCCTCGTAGTCATAAGACTGCTGAAAAGATTCATATCTCCGTGAATCTCTCGGAGGGCGATCCTGAAATGAGAAGACTTCTTGAACCTCATGAAACTCTTCCTCATCCGTTTCCTGACTCTTAATGCGAAGCTGAGAGGGACTATAAGCTACTCCTGAAGACTCTTCATCCTCTGACTGCAAGTCTAGTAGATTTGAAGGCGGAAGCGGAGAAACTTTTGTCCATGATGTAAAATCTGTAGACTTAGTGTGCTTCGTCGACGAGCCCGTCGACGACGCCATAGACTTCAATGTTATTTTCTTGACTTTAGGAGATTTAAAGGCTCCCGTCGACGGGGCTTCCGTCGGCGGAGATCTCGTCGACGGGGACAACTGTATTATCGTCGACACCATAGTCGTCGACGACGAAGTCTTCGTCGACGAAGGTAATGCGGCCGTCAACGGGATCGCCAACGGGCTTTTCTTCGACGAGGTTTTAGTCGCCGTCGATGCCGCTGTCGTCGTCGATATGGTGGTCGTCGACGGTTTCAAAGCAATAACAGCCGATGACGGGCTGATTTTCGTCGACGGGGCTGAGGAAACTGCTCTTGACTCTTTAGATTATTTAAGAGGAGTATGAGGTAATGAAGACGCAGGGGCCCCTTTGTCTTTTGTCTTCTGCTTCTTCAGCGCTGAAATATCTTCCGAAGTTGAAGATTTTCTCTTCTTTGAAGACTTGGATTCCTCCTCAGTCAGATTCTGAAGTGACCTTCTTTATCTGAAGCCACAGCAGAAGACGTGCCTCCCTGTCACGTGGGGTTTTCGCAGAAAAGGTTCTGCAATGCTTACAGTCTTTAGGCACATGTTTTGGGTGCAAGCAATATAAGCAGTCCTTATGTGGGTCCTCAGAAAACAATCTAGGCTTTCCACAGGATCTGCAGGGCCTGAAAAGCCTCTTTTTAGAGCTTTCAGCCATACTGAACCAGAAAAAATGAAGCACAGTACCTTAAACCAGCAAAGAGAAGTACATTTTAGCTGAACCAGAGGTCAAAAGTTCACACAGGAACAAAACTGAGCAAGGCTCAGGGAGACTCCTCCTCACACGAAGGCGGTTGGAAATCTGAGGCAGGAAGGCTCTGCTGGGGAGTGTGAGGGCAGGGCTAGCAGCCGATTGGCTGAGTCTTGGACCACATAATGATGAGATTTGGTTACCAAATAAGATGATTCCCTATGGGATTTTGCTATGCAGTTTTTCTTATACTGCTGTGGTCATTCTGTTACCGTGAGACTCCCACCATGACGACGGGGAAGATACAAGCATGTGAATCTATGAAAGTTTCAATACTGGAGAATGATTGCTTCTGCCCTATTCCCTATTCCCTCTCCCCTCTACTCTATTGCTACTTTTTCCTACTGTTTACACCTTTCTCTGCCTCATTTCCGATGTTTTTCTTATTCTATGCAATCTGCATCTACGCTTAGGTTACTTGTGTAGTTCGCTTATGTCAAGTGCTCTGTTCCCTTCGGGTCTAGAGCTTCCTAAGTATGCCCTTATCCAAAGCACTCCTACTTCCCTTGTTGAGGACAGATCCAGCATCTTTGCCCTGGAATCTAAGAGACCCCTCTGTGAGAGTCCACAGTGATAAGGGTGTCACACATAGTGGAGGATGGGGGTTGATCCCCTTTGCACTGGGAACCGTATCCTACCCTGCCGGACGTCGGAGATTTTACTCACGCTGGGTCTTCTAACACCTCCCCCCACCTCTTCCCTCCTTCCTCCTTCAGTCTTCTGAGTGTGCCCATGACCATATATGCCCTGGAGTCTCAGCGTTGCCCGCTGAGAGTGTCCACTGCATCAAGGGAAGCACACTTAACAGAGGATTGTGAATGATCCCTTCTCCGTGGGGAGCAGTCTCCCACCTAACCTGATGTCAGACACAGTTACCTCCGTGTCTCCACGCCGTGTCTGCTACCCCCTCCCCCCACCTCTTCCCTCTGTCATTTTCTGCCTACCTTCCCCCTATTCCTTTCACCTCTCCCCTAATTTTGGCTCCCCCTGCCTGCTTTATTTTTCCTTATGCCTATGCTTCGATTAATACCCTCCCCGTTACCCTTTTACATTACCCCCTTACCGTTCTACACGCCTTGAACCAACGGATGTAACCTGTAACGGATGTACCTTTTGCAACTATTGTGTAATTTTGTAACCTATGTAACTCGCCTCGTGTAAAGCGCTCTGATACCTACGGGTCTAGCCAGCGCTATATAAAACTCAAGTAAATAAATAAATGTGGAAAAGTGTGACAACTTTCAAGAGGAATGCTGCCTTAGTCCATAGCACTACGTATCTGATAAAAAAGGTGGTGTGCAGTTGCTGGACAGAGTGCTTGCAGATCACTCATGTGACAAACTGAAGAATGGTGCTAGGCATGTTCTCAGTTACCTGAAATCTGCTATGAAGGCCAGAGCTTGACTTGATTAAACGTCAGTAACGGCTATGGTCCATGTCATTCATATGATATTAATACCTCAGGTTTTGAACTAACATGGACTCTTTGGAAGGCAATTTATTTGTGATATTTTGTGCAATCATTTTATGAATTTTTTATGTATTGAGCACTTTTATGGTTTTATATGCTGAAGCAGAATAAAGTTGTTTGATGATGATGACAAACTGACCTGATCCCTATAAGAATCCCTTTCTTAAGGGTTAGGAACAAACACTGCATTGGCTCAAATGGAGTGCTTATCGGAAATGTGAGAGCCAAATGCAGATCCCATTGGGGTATCACAAAAGCTTTTGGCTGAGAAATGTGGGTCTGTCATTAGAAAATTCATCACAACAGGTACTTTAAACAGAGAAGGCTGATCAGGTTACTGTAAAAAGTGGATAAGGCTGACAAATAACACTAAACTGTGGCCACCGCAAGAGCTTTTTGGGTTAATGAAAAAGAAAAGAAGGACGTCGGATTACTGGCCTTGCAAGGGCTAGACATGCCTAGAAAACATACTTCTTCTCCTAGTGTCCTGTTTACATGGTTTTGGTGGAGGGCCACGTGGCTGCCAGAATGGCATTCATTTTTTCAGGCAGGAGGTCAGAAGCAATCCTCAAAAAAAGTGAACCACAATATCTACGTTCCAAAGGTTCATAGAAGATTTTCTTGAAGATCCTCATCCACATGTTTACCACCAACAGGGTATATTATCTCCGTTGGGGTGATGTTGTGGGTAGCACCCCCCTAAGGTCTCTTTCACTTGAGTGTCCCGTTCTCCAAGTGACAAACTATCCTCCTACCCAGAGGAGAACTGTCTAAGGAAAAACTGTGGTAACGTGATTGTTTAAAATGATCTCCGATCCCAGGGAAGATATTTATTAGGAAAAATTATAAAATGGGATAGGGATAAGACTAAAAGAAAGGGCGATGTTGTGAGGAAGAATTACTGATTCTACAAATCTGGTGATAGGGGCGACATGTTTCAGGCGCATATATCGAAGGCTTTCATCAGGACCAGGTGAGATGGATTACCTTCATCTTTGAGGCAACCCCTGTAAGTCCAATAACTCAATAATACCTTATCCAGGTTGCAGTGACCCTCTGGACGCACAAATGTTGGAGGCACAAACTGTAGCCTTGTAGTTAGATTGAGTAATGCCTTATGGGGTTGTGGAGGGCCCAAAATGGTCCATTCACATTTGTGAGAAGGCTGTGTGGTGTCATTCTTGGTGTCTCTCCCATTCTGAATACAAGGTCAAAAGCAGCCAATTGATGCTGATCTATCTCCAGAATGGAGGTTTAGTTTTACAAGCGCAGGTGTAGGAATCTGTCCTGCTGCTGCAACAGAAATTTCTCTGGAAGAGGCAGCTGGAAAAGAGACAGGTGCTAATGGCCAGAAATTCTGGGTACCACATTCTTCTGGCCCAATCTGGAGTCCCAAAGATGACTTTGGCTGGAACGTTCCTGATGTTTTTCAGAACCTTTGGCAGAAAAAGTAGAGGAGGGAAGGTGTGCAGAAGTCTCAAGCTCTACTCCAACTGAAAGGTATCTCCATGGGAGAACTGCCTTGAGAACTCCAAAGTGCAAAGGTTTGGAGACCGCCGTTCTCTGTGGTTGCAAAAAAACAGATTTAAGGATCTCCCTAATGACAGAAAATGCCCTGTGCCAGCTCAGAAAGTAGTCGCCAGCTAAACAACACCGGTTGACTAAGTCTGCCCTGGAATTTAAAAATCCTGCCAGATTTTGTTCGACCATGGAGATACCCTGACAACTCAACCACTTCCAGAGGCGTAGAGCCTCTTGGCACAGGCTCCACAACCTCACCCAAACCCTGCTTGTTTCAGTACCACTTGGCGGTGATATTGTCTATACAAATCTATACTTGATTCCCCTTGATGGACAGGGAGAAAGCCTTTAGAGTCAGATCGCCTGTAATTCTAACAGGTTGATGTGGCGGGCAGGTTTCCACCGGAGACCAGAGTACTATGATCTCCATCTCTCCCAAGTGCCCTCCCGAAACCCAGCAAGATGGCTCCATCATGACCATTAGCTGTAGGTAGGAAAGGATGAGGTCAGTCGCCGGTCCAATTGTGGTCCAACAACCAACACTGCAGATCTTTTGCAGTCTCCTGTGATACCAGGATGGAATTCAACAGCTTCTCTTGGTGCTAAGTTCACTGAGACTTCATATCCCACTGCAGAGTCCGTATTTTCCACCTGGCATGGTCACTAGCAGGATGGAGGAGGCCAAGAAGCCTCACAACCATTCTCACTGAGACCTAGGTCAAGGGTTGTAACATTGGGATCATAGTCTGAATATCCTGGACTCCATGAGGCAGAGGAAATGCTAAAACAGAATTATGCCTAGGATCTCTCCTATGAAGGGGATCTTCTGTGAATTAGTCGGGTGTGACCTCGCCACGTTAATGGAAAATCCAAGGAATGTCAACATCATCAAAGACCACTGTCCTCTTCTCACTACTGTCTAGGTGACCTTCCCAGTCCAGAGATGTTGTGGCCATCACTACTAAAATCGGGATGAGGCAAAGTAAATAGTCTGATGAAGGTTAGGTTGACATTTGCCATCCTCCTCTGAAGGTCCAGAGCCACTTCGTCAAACTGCATATGCTCACTTTGTAAATCTCCCCACACCAGAATGGATTAACTCTTTGAAATTGCACCTCTGGTCAGGAAAAAACTGAGCTGCATATATCGGCCATCCCTATGCATTGACGAAAGTTCATTCATAAATCTTTTTTGTGCTCTCAGATGCAGAGTGTGACTTGCAAATTGAGACATAAGAGAGCATACAAAATCTAAATTGGAATCTAATTAACTTTTAAAAGTACACTACACAGAATTAGGAGCATGGTGGGAGGTGGCAAATATGTGGCTAGGCTAGCCAACAGAAAAAGTTTAACCAAAACATCAGCAACTTATTCTTCTGATGGATACACCTAGGGTTTCTCGTAAGGGCCCGGACATGCGAACAGGCATGAGCAGGATGTACGAAGATATGAGCCAAAGAAGCTTCATGGACCCTATGGCCGGAACAAACAGTTTCGCCTGAATTATTGGGCCCATAACCTTAATGTTGTGGATTAATTGTAGAAGCAGTAGGGTCTTCAAAACTGCTGTGTCCAGGATGGCTATTGCAAGGGAATCCTCTGCATAGGGCAAAGATGGGAATATATTTTCTTGTTATCAACAGTTGCCTGCAGGTGGGTAGCAACTACCTGAGGCATTTTACAGCCAGTCAAGAATGTATGGCAATACATATATCCCAGACTTACAAAAGTTGCCTGCAACCACCAACATTACTTTTGTCAACACCTGAGGGGCTCTGATAAGGCAGAAGGGCAGGACAGTGAATTGAAAATGTTCTGGTCCGATCACATAGCAGAAATACCATCTGTGAGACTGTTGGATCACCAAATGGAAGTACACGTCCTTGAAGTACATGTCCTGCAAGGCCAAGTACACCATCCAGTCGTCTGAGTCCAAGGCAAACCGGTCCTGAGCTTTTCTTTTTCATAAGAAAGTTGTTCAACAACCTGAGGCCCAATATCAGTCTCGAGTCCCATCCTTCTTGGGGGCCACAAAGTATCCAAATAGCATCCCATAACCCTATTCACCTCAGGCACCACCTTGATTGAGAGTTTGGCTATCAACAAAAGCACTTCACAGGAGAGACTGTTGTCATGATCCCCAGGGTCGGTGTAAAAACTGGAAGAAGGGGTGGAGAACTAGTCAAGAAAGGGAGGGTGCAACAAAGCTAAAACGTTCGTCTGAAGCTTCATACTGACCTCAAATGGCTATTTGAGGGGAGCTATAGCCGAGTGAATGATGCAGCGTCAAGCGAGGAGGAAGACTCCAACCTTGGAACTGGATATCAATACTTGTGCCCACAGCCAAGGTAAAACAATAAGTTGTGACCGGGCCACAATATATATTTCTCTGCATCCTAGCCATCCTGCACTGTCTTAGGTCAAGGAGTTACAGGATTCTTCATGCAGAGGAGCAGACAAAATCCCATTCACCTAGTAAAAGAGGGCATAAGTGAGGCAACCTATTAGGAACATATCATTCAATGAATGAAGCACAAGGCAAGTATATTTACTTTGATTCGCTGTGAAGTACTGGAGTGGGAAAAGAATACAAATTGACTGCTTGCAGAGGGTTGAATAATAAGGCAAGCGGGGCAGTTTCTTCAGTTAAAGGCCAAAAGTGTGAATTCAATTCACCCTCTGGTGAAGGGTTCAAGCCACTAGCTGTCCACACCCTCATCTATGTCTTTATTATGGGGGATATGCTCAAGGCCTTGAAGATCACCCAAACTCCTATAATACTTTAGATGTGAGACACCAAAGACAAAAGTTGCGAGGATCCGTGACCAACGTTTGCATACAACCAGTGTGACATGGCTTAAACTCGGTCATCCTGTGGAAGATATTACTGCATAATTGAAAAACTTTGGAAAAAAATTTTCAAAAGGGATTGTAAACCAGTAGAAAACGAGCTCCAGGCCCACATTAAAGGTAAATGAAAACAGGAAGTAATGCCAGCATGCAGGGGAGGAGTCTACATTCAGCTCAGTGTCATCATGTCCAGAAGTGCGACAAAGTCACAACGGGCCTGGATGGCACCACCTGCTGGCCTGCAGGAGCTATCAGAAATGTTTCCGGATCCATACTGATAGGTGTGAAAATTCACAAGGTAGGAAAACTGTGGTCAGAGGAAACGAAGAATACAGTTTTAGGTAGTTGAAGTGCATTACTAAATCAAACTGGGATTGAATCAGTGCACTTCGGATACACTCTCTACGAGGAAAAGACCAGAAAAGGAAAATGACACATGACCAACAAGTAATAACAAGATATTGAAACTGTTCTGGAGTTCAAAAGAGAGATTCAGATCTACCACAATCCCTAAAAAAAGAAGGCACAGGCCTAAAGACTAGAACTAAAGGATTAAAGCAAGAACCTGGTTTTCCTTTGAAGTAAACAATTTTGAAAATTGAAAACAATTCCTTTTGGCAAGGATTACATTTGAAACACAGTTCGTCCATCCTAAAAAGATGACTTCTAAAGCAACAGGTAGATTATTTAGACCTTCATCAGAATGCCTATGGAAGTTAAGCAAAGTTTGGGTGTTATCCATATTCCTAAGTATATTATTGAGTCGTTCTGTACCAGAAGATCCCATTGTCTTCAGTAGAGATTATTAAATAGTGGTGAAAATCTCTAAGTACTCCCCTCTTCAGAGGTAGAGTGAAGTTCAATGAAGCAAGGACCACACTAAAACGTTTTAGTTGACAAATTAAAAATTGAACCCACACACCAACCAATAGCACATACACTCCCACTAAGTCAGAAATGCATTTAATTTGAGATCATGTATGAATAGACTTTCCCCGAGATGTGCCCATTTGCCGTCTATTTCTCAGAGTGGTGACTAATTTCTTTTACCCCTCAATTTTGTTCTGTAGTAATTTCTTCATCCAAAATATCGATCATTATGAAGGTTTGTGATGCAATTAATTGTATGTGAAAATCATACAGCACCAACGCTCTCCCTTTTCAATATGCAATTGGAAAATATGCAAAGAGAATATCATTCCCTTATAAAATACGTCAAGGAGAATAAACTTCCTTACTAACCTGCGGGACTCCGTTCTATTAACCTGTGGCTGGCAAGTGTGCGGCTGAGGAGAAATATAGAGAAGTGCTTCTTCTTTTAACACCATTAAAGCTTTGCCATTAGAGAAAGAATGTTCATATTCAGACCTGGTATAAGGAACACAAATATACCATTATGTAAATGGAAGAACATCTTAAGACTCTTATTGCCAGTGCTTTTACAATGGAGAATCAACAACACATTTCAAATAAATTTGCACTTTTTCCAAGATTGCAGCAGTTGATGACATTTCACGTGAGCCTTCGGACATAATGAGATGTAGCTAATAAACTGAACAACGAGGAAGTTATTAGAGTATTGAGAATTATAGACTTAAATTCAGAAAACCAAATAATAGCAGACCACATTATCCTATATCATAAATCACTGTTTTCAGTCATGCGCATATATGAACATAAAAAGAAAATTGTGAATGCAAGTTGTTGTACTCCAATGAACAATTGGCATACATGGACTGATCTTGGATACAACTAATACTTATTTAAAAAGCGTAAATGTAGGAAATTTTATGTATGAGTTACACACTCACCTACCAAGGAGGAAAATAAATTATACAAATTAAACACATAAAATTCTACAGAACTACACAATTCAAATAATTTTAAACCTTGCAGCATTCCCCAAAAATTTAAAGATGAGTGCCTCCAAGTAATGCATGTTGTAATCATGGCTCGGGGTTCTAGAAAAGATGGGCCAAAACACAAAATGTCGAAGGCAAAACATAGGAGAAGACTGACCAAAACGAAATAGTTAAGACATGCATGACACCGCAACAACTAATAAAAATATCAGAAGGAGAAGAATAAGTTACGTACCTTCGGTAACTATATATCCGGAGAATTTTTCATCTGCAGTACCCCTGCGTGTCGAAAGGTGGTGTTGGTCGGCTCCGCGTGCGTCGTTGGCATTGAGGTCGCGGAAGCTACTCATAAGCGGCCCTTTCGCGCTGACGTCCGTTCTTTTACAAGACATTCCAAGCCAGAAGCGCAGAGCCATGCAAGACACTGACCACTGGTGCACAAAACTAGGGCCCTGAAAAGGATTTCCTAACCCTAGAAGTCAGTTCGCAGAATCGGGGAGGATGGGTTGGGCGGTAAGGAATCTATAACTAACCTATATTTCTTACAGATATAGCGTTACCGAAGGTAAGTAACTTGTTCATCTGAAAGAAACAGTTAGTTATAGATCCCCTACCTTAGAATAGTTACCCCAGCAATACCAACCCCGGAGGTGGGTCTGCAAACTCAGTTCACACCAGAAAGTCCTGGAGAACAGACTGGCCAAAGACTTGGCTGTCCAGGCAGTAGTGTTTAGTGAACGTGTGCAGAGATGCCCACGTAGCTGCCGGACAGATGTCATTAAGGGGGACTCCCCATCCCAAAGCAGTGGTAGCTGCCGTCGCCCTGGTGGAATGGGCACGCAGTCCCACTGGAGGCTCCTTCTTTGCCAAAGAATAGCAAGCCTTGATGCACAAAACAACCCACCTGGAGATGGTCCATTTGTGCACAGCCCAACCTTTCTTGGCGCCCACATAGCCAACAAAGAGCTGGTCATCCACCCAGAATTGTTTGGTGCGATCCAAATAGAAGGAAAGCACACGTTTTAGATCCAGACGGTTGAGCCTCTCTTCCTCCTTTGAAGGATGCGGAGGTGGAAAGAAGGTGGGTAAAGTGATGGTTTGACCAATGTAAAAAGAAGTAATCACCTTGGGAAGAAAGGAAGGTCTAGTTCTGAGGATGAACTTGTGCGGATCAACAGCCAGAAAGGGGGGCTTGGAAGAAAGAGCTGGTAGCTCACTCACCCCGCGCGTGATGGCCACCAGAAAGGCAGTTTTTACAGTCAGAAGCCTGACAGGACAGTTATGTAGCGGCTCAAAGGGAGCGCACATAAGGTACGTAAGAACCAAGTTCTAGTCCCACTGAGGCATTACGAAGAGAACAGGAGGAAAAAGATGAGTAATGCCCTTAAGGAAGTGATTTACAACACAGGATTTAAAAAGAGAAGGCTGATCAGGAAGCCTAAGAAAGGCTGAAATGGCCGAGAGATAGCCCTTAAGAGTGCCCAGAGCAGAGCCCTGCAGGGCCAAAGAGGGGAGGAACAAGAGAACCTCAGAAAGAGGGGTAGAAAGGAGATTTACAGCCATTGCTGTGCACCACGCCACAAATTTGTTCCATCTGCAGGCGTATACCGTCTTAGTGGAGGGACACCTGGCTGCCAAGATAACATCACTGACTCAGGATGCCTATTGTGCTGCTTTCCTCTGCTCGAGCTTGGCTCAGCAGCAGGAGGGCAGAAATGTATCTCTGGTTGGCAGCATCCATTTTGTGCTGTTCGGGTCGAGAAGACTGGCACCGGGAAGACCAGTGACCCCACGAAGCTCACTTCAGGAGAATGGAATCATACCTCCCACACCGGTTACCGGTGTGGACGTATGACTCCAAGGTGTTCGATACCAAACACATGTTTTGTTTCAGCCGTTTTTGAGATAGCATTTACCGCGAGGTCATCATGCACCTCTACCTATATTGGAATTGTATTGTAATTGCATTTATATAGCGCTTACTATCCTTGACGAGGCGTTGAAGCGCTTTTTCTGCAAGTAGCACGCTACTCCGGAACCCATAAAGGATTAGTGTTGAGTTAGTATAGTTAAATATGAAAGTAATTTGAGTGGTGGATAGGTTAGTCAGTTATTTGGATTGAGAAGGATAGTAGAGGGATAGAAGAGGGAAAAAAGGTTAGCATTTATATAGTGCATGTTACCCCTAATGGGGTGTTTAAGCACTTTCTTGCCGAGTAACACGCTACTCCAGAACCCATAAGGATTAGTAATGAATTAGTATAGTGAAATATGAAAGTAATTTGAGTGGTGGATATTAATCAGTTATTTGGATTGAGAAGGATAGCGGAGGGATAGAAGAGGGAAAAGGTTTGCATTTCTATAGCGCTTTTTACCCCTGATGGGGTGTTGAAGAGTTTCTTTTTTTGGCGAGTAGCAAGATCATGCCAGTAGCAAAGCTTAATAGCCGATCTCCTGTGCTATGCCTTATCCCGTGAAACACAAAGGTATATTGTTGGGCTGCTTCTAAAGCGTTAGAGATAAGGCTTGTTGATAGCAAAAAAAAGTTGATATACAGCTGCACTTAACAGCAAAAAACACACACCACAAGCTGAAGGTTCTGAACCAGCCACCAAAAGAATAGAGGGGTCAACTGAAAGACCCTGAAGGCATTCAAAGCCGCACACAACGGACCAACTGAAACATAAGGCCCCAAAGAGAAAGGAGGGATAATGCCTCCCATAAAGCGCCCGAGGGCCGAGCTTACGGAGGGGGAGGGGGGCGGAACCCCGCAAGGAGTCTCTGAATAGCGGAGTCCGCGTGGGTGTGAAACAACAGAGTTCCATCAAAAGGTAAATCCACAAGACGCTCCCGAAGATTCTCTGGAAAGACACCATCCCGCAGCGAAGCATGGCGGCGGAGGGCCACAGAACTCACCATAGCGCGGCTGAGGGAATCAGACGTTCAAGGCCGAACGGAGAATAAAGGTAGCGAACTCCCGACCATTCCGCACATGGTGCCGCAGATCTGCGCGGGCACCCTCTTGGGAGGCGCGAGACCGAAGAGATTCCGCGGAATCACACAGATCGGAAGTAGCCCTGGCCAACACACAAAGTGTGTTGAGTGCACGCAGTGCAGCGCTAGTGGAGGTGAAAATGTAACGCCCCCAGGAGTCCAGCCACCGAGCCTACCATGATGGCGGGAGCAGCACTTAAGGAAAGGAAGGAAAAGCAGCCCGCAGGACAGTGCCCTGGGCTGAGGGTTGGGAAAAAAGGCAAACTATCGTGCGGAGCAGGACGGTGAAGGAGCGGTTGAGGCACCGGATCCCCCATGGCAAAGCACCCTCAGGCCCCCAGAAGAGTTATGGAGCGACGCTTCAAATGGTAGAAGCAGCTCCCCTCCACCAGAGCCCTGGTGGAGAACCTCTAATAAGTGGTCCGTAGGGAGTGGGGCAACCGGATTGCCCATCTGCAAAATGCCAGTGGCCGTAGAAATGGCCTGGACAAAGGCCACACTCGCCTCCTTAGGGCGTCCTGGGGAGAAAGCAACTCCTCCTTGGGCGAAGGATGCAAACTAAGACGCCCGTGCCCTGCTGGAGAGAACAAAGACCAGCCCCTGTAGGATGGGAAACCCACGGACGAGTGGGGAACCTGAGGGGTCTCTGGAGAGGGCGGAGAAGCCTGCGGGGCAGACCACTGCAAGGAGCAGAACAACGGGTCTGGGGGCTGTGGACGTGGAGACGGCATAGAACCTGCCCTGGAATCTGCCGGAGAAAAGGCCACGACGCGGCGCCCAGTCTCCGGTGAAGAGGAGACAAGGGGACGACAGCCCTCCGGAGAGGAAGTGACATCCAGAGAAGAGTCGACGACCCGACGTCGGGGTGTCCTCGACCGGCACCGAAGTGTCCACCAGTGGCGCCGGGTCGACCACCACGTGCCTCATTGGAGAGGGGAGGGGCAGGGTCGGAGCGGAAGTGGCCAATGAACGGCACCGAAAAGGCGCCAGCTCGACCCCCAACGAGGCAGCCGCCAGCGCCGAGGACCGAGGGGGGCCCAGGGAAGCGTCCCGGGTCCTGGCCTCCACCAGCGGTCCGCCTGCACCGGGGAGGAAAGCCGTTGCTGCCGGAGAGGCATCGGCTCGGCCTCCGGGAAGACAGCCACCTGTCCAGAGGACCGAGGGGGACTCGGGGACGAGCCGTGAGTCCCGGCGGCCTCCTGCGACACCGCAGAGAACCCCGCGGGGCTTTGCGCTGAGGCCGGGACACCATGGGCCGAAGAGGGGAACCCCGAAGGGCCGCACCTAGACGGCACCACACCTTCAAAACCTGAAGCCGAACTCGACGGTGCCGGGGGCGAAGCCGCCGGCGAGTCCGCAGAAAGCCCCGCTCACGGCAAGGAATCCACGGACATCGCAGGAAGAGGAGAAGGAGGAGGGCCCAAGGAAGCCTGCAGAGCTGTAGCGTAGGCTTGCATCTGGGCCCTTGTCGCCCCAACGCAGGGAAATGGCGGATGGGGTAGTGACGGATGAGGACGCATGTCCCGGGAGGGACCGGCGCCCTTTGCCGAAGGAGGACCGGGCCTCCGCGGCAAGCTGCAAGAGTTACCGGTGGGCGAAGGACACCCATGGGGCCTCGGCGAAGGACGATGCCGCAGCCGGAAACGGCAGCCCCATGACCCTTCCGAGGTAGAAGACGGATGCTGCGACGACACCGATCTGGACAAACGGGCCGACAGCAATTTCATCCGGCGCTCCCTCCGGGACTTCGGCTTGAGATGCTGACAAGCCTCGCAGTCCATAGTCATGGTGCTTGCCCAAGCACCACATACAAACAGTGTGAGGGTCCGTCGCCGACATCTGACGTGAACAAGAAGTACATGTCTTGAAGCCCGAAGGCATGGTACACTGTTCCCAACTCAAGGAGCTAAAGAGGCCCGAAAACAGGCCAATGAGCACACTCCAGATCCGCGTTGCACACGGAAAAGAAGGACCCAGACGTCAGCGTGCCAGGGTGGGACTTATGTGACCTCGCTGATGTCACGTACGCGGACGACGTCAGGGCGGGGTTGCGTGGTACCGGCACGCAGAGATGCTGTTGCAAAATATTTCTGGATCCAGTCTCACACCTGGGGATAATTCTACGTTAAGGAATCTGCGGCTAGTAGTCTCTATCAGATATCGCTCAACTACTACCTCTGTGCTCAATCTGAAATTGGGAATCAGTTCCAGTCACTGTTTCATGGCCAGGAAGACTCAAGACAACGAAACTGCAACTTCATATCAACGAGGGCATTTTCCCTGTTGCCCAAAAACACAGCAGTCACTTTTCACTTACAAGTAGCCAATGAGAAAGATCTAGAAACACTGTTGAAGCATAACCTCATCGAACGCTCTACCGGTCCTACACCATGGGTCTCACCCATAATCGTGGTGCCAAAAAAGGACAGTAGATGTGTAGTGCACATTTGTAATGATATGCGCCACGTCAACAAAGCAATTGAGAGAGAGAAAGACATCCTGGTCCTCACATAGCGGACATTAACATGGAACTGAAAAGAGCCAAACTCTTCTCCCGTCTTGACCTGAACAAAGGATATCATCAACTCGAGCTGAAAGAGAACTGTAGGTACATTACTACTTTTTCGACTCGTGTTGGTTTGTTCAAATACAAAATACTGAGTTTTTTAGTGTTGTCTGCGGAGATATTTCAGGATGCTATTCCCAGAGTAATTAAACCTGTTACACATGCTTTCAATTACAGTGATGACATACTGTTATTTGGGATTACACTAATGCAGATCTGATAGTGAACGCAGAAAAGTGTGAGTTTAACAAAACCAAACTCAGATTCTTTGTTCACATATTCTCTGATGGGTGAATGGCTCCTAAACCCGATAAAGTGCGAGCACGGTCATCTACTTGCCATCCACAAGATGTAACCATGATGCGATCCTGCTCAGGCATGGCCAATTATCGCTAATATACATTAATGATTTTGCTACAGTGAGTGCCCCATCGAGAGACAAAGCGAAATGTCTCATTCCAGTGGTCTCCTGAATGCAATCAAAGTTTCAAAGAAATAAAACATGCAATTGAGAATGCAACTGAAATGGCCAATTTTGACCCCAAGTTACATACTGCAATCACAGTTGATGCAAGCCCAATAGGGCTACGGGCAATTATTGCTCAACACAAAGACCATCCGAATGCTCTGAGACACATTGTGGCCCATGCCAGTAGAAGCTTGTCTAAAACAGAACATGCCTATTCTCAGCCGTAAAAGGAGAGTGGGCCTGCGAACATTTTCAAGTGTTTATATATAGAAAATGTTTCACTTTCATCACTGACCACCAGGCATTACTCACTATCTTTAGAAACCTGAAAGCCAAGATGCCACCTTGGCTGGAGAGGTGGGGGGTTGCCACTGCAAGAGTACGACTATGGAATTGTACACAAGCCAGGGAAAGATCAAAACCCTGCAGGCTAAATTTCTCGAGTGCAGCTACATCGCCACACTTCGGCATTCAAAGAGGCTGATGAGTATCTCACCTTCATTGTGAGGTTCAGTACTCCATCAGCTCTAGCCATTGAATATTTCTGCTACAAATGTAGATAAAGACATGCTTATTCTCAAAGAGCTCATTCAACTCATATGTCTGGCTGAGTCACAGACAACTCGGGAGAATGGTCTCCGAAGGCTGCAGAGGAGCTCTGCTCATGCAGGGGCACCCTCTCACGTAAAACCCAGCACCCTGCCTTCATGATTGTTAAGGCCTACTATAGGGGTGACTTATAATTTTTAAGTGTAGTGACCTATAGATATAGAGAACCTATATCCACAGTAAGTGGTGCAAACACCAGCTTACACAGGCTGCAATGGCAGACCTGTAGTTCTATTTTGTATGGCCTCTCATGGGTGGCATAATCCATGCTTCAGCCCATGGGAGGCATCCGGGGTACCTATGCCCTGGGTACATGTGTACCATATACTAGGGATTTATAAGGGTACCAATCTGGAGTGTACAAAAGTACATGTCATTACATTTTAGGGAGAAAGCAGATAGACTGGGGTCCTGGTTAGCAGGATCCTAGTCAGACTAGTCAAAAACCAGCAAAACACCCGGCAAAAAGTGGGGGTAACCACGCAGTCAGATCCTACCTTACTACACCTTCCCTGACTAGTTGTTTTTTAAATAAATGTGGATTACCTAAAGTTCCACAGTTCACCAATGATAAATTAGATCTGCATATTACTGTAGAAGAAATTCAACTGGCTATTAAATCTCTTAAACAAAACAAATCTCCAGGCCCTGATGGAATTCCAGCAGAATGTTATAAAGAAATTCATTTGCAACTCATTCCTCATTTGTTTAAACTTTACCTTTTTAGTGCTTCAGGCTCAACTGCCAGTTCTTTTACCGAAGCATTGATTGTAATTATACCAAAACCTAACAAAGACCCGGCACTTGTATCTAATTATCGCCCTATTTCCTTAATAAATCAAGATTGTAAACTTTATGCTAAAATCTTTGCAACCGACTGACCTCTGTATTGGATTCCCTTATTACATGATATTGAAGAGGGTCTACTTTATCCTTACCATCTGGAGTACTTGCTTTGGATGCTGAAAAAGCCTTTGACAAAGTTCATTGGCAACTTCTATTTCATACTTTAGCAGCCTTTAATTTTGATGATTTGTTTATTCGCAAGATATTTGCGCTCTACGGAGAATTGATTCAATAAAAAGGACTATAGCTCCTAATTTTTTTTACATTTTCTAGCTAGCTTCTTTCGAAGTTCCTTTGGAATAATAAATCATCTCGTATTGGTTATAAAAAAATTAAATGGCAAAATGTAATGGAGGATTTGGTGTGCCAGATTTTTTTAAACTATCACAAAGCATTCATCTTAACACAAAGCTCTCTTTGGTTTAGTTATTCCCACCTTAATAATCCTCCTACAAGGCTTCTTATAGAAAAGGGTTTGATAACTCTGTTTCCATTGTCAACTTTGCTTACCATGTCTACCAATTCTATTATTTTGAAATCCACAAAGTTAATATTAAATGATTTAGACTCGCTTTTTCAATCAACTATTTCAAATGCTGCAGACATGTCATTATGGTACAATCCATGACTAAAACTTTCTTGAACTATAGAATGTTGGCATTCATGGATTAACGTAGGTATTTTGTATTTAATATATATTTAAAATAATAATGCATACTAATACTTTTGTATCGTTTGATGTACTACAGGATAAATTTCACTTACCCTCTTCAGATTTTCTTAAATATGAGCTTGTATGTAATTCTATATTAGAGTCCTTTTCTAATAACATACTTTCAAATATAAATTCATATTTGACCATTTATATTTGACCATTTATATTCAAGAGGTATCCTCTTTGTCTCATGCCGTTTCATTAATATACAAGAAACTGAATAGATTTCAAGGTAACAATATCAATGGGATTTCAACGTTCTGGAATAATGAACTTCCAATATCTTTCTCACATGACATTTAGAAAAAAATATGGTTGAATAATATTTCAGGTTGGTTACCTGTATCTCTTTATCAAACAAATGCTTATATTCAGTTTAATTGCTTATGGACCCCCTTAAAGGTATTTCAGGCTAAGCTTCTCCTGAGTTTGAATTGTTGGCATTGCTCTATTACTTACCGGTAATCTTCATTACTGCGGGTCCAGTTGTCCTCGTCCCATTCATTAACAAAGTGGAGATAACCATCTCCATACAGAAAAAAAAAGACCAGAGTAATGCTAGGACCCTAACCCCGCCCCATCCACTGGGCATACATAAACAGTACTTGCCCAGCATTCCGCCTGAACCACCAAGAACCCACAGGAAGGCAGGCCGTCCAGGAGAGAGGGGCATATGAATGGGATGAGGACAACGGGACCCGGAATAATGAAGATTACCTGTAAGTAATAGAGCATTACCCCCCAGGTCCCTTATGTCCTTGTCCCATTCATTAACAAAGTGGAGAATACCAAAGCAGAAAACCCGACCTTCCTAAACCCTCAAGCAAACCCAGGAAACCACAGCAAAGGCAGCAACTCCAGGGAAGCAAAAGGGAGAACCGCCGGAAAACCCAGGCAGAGCTCCCAGACAGGAGGGCGCCCCACCAAAACAACGGGAGACTAACAAGACATCGAGGCGGACAAACAGAGGTCATCCAGCAGACACCAGGAGCACCCCCCAACGAACAAGGGGGAGAACAAGGACAACAAAAACCAACCTAGGCAGCCAACAACCAAAAAACAGCGAGTACGCCACCCAAAGAAGAACAACCCCAAAAGCCCAGCAAGCCAGAACCGGCCAGCGGGGACACAACCAAGGACTGGAACCAAGGAAAACAGAAGGAGACAGCAAGGAGGAAGCCAACCAGAAAACGAGAAACTGGAGCAACAAAAGGGAAAAACCAAAATCGCCAGGCGAGTGGGAGCAGGCCCAAAACGGGTGACCAGATCTAAAACGGGAAGCTGAAAAGGAGGTGCCCGATAGAGATCCCAAAGGCAAAGCCCCAGAAGGGAAACCGGCACCAAAGCAACCAACACCCCGGACCGCAACAGGGCAAAGAAAACCAAGCCCCAACAGGACATGACCAAGGGCGCCCACCGTAACAAGGCCGAGAAGCCCAGCACCAACAGGCAGGCACACAGGAACAATCCAAACAAGAAAAGAGGACAGAGCCAGCCAACAAGGCAAAGACACAAACCCAAAGAACCAGCCAAGGGTAGGACCACCCACTCCAAACCAGAGAAGGGGGGAAAGCATCGGCCAGGCACAAGCCCCCCCCCCCCCCCCCCCCCCAGAGTCCAGAGGATAAAGCCCCTGGTACCCACAGAAGAGCAACAGGCCCCCAAAAGAAGGCCAGCACCAACCCCCAGAGCCAACAGACTACCACCACCAAGCACCCAGCCCGGGAGGAAAAACAGAGCCCAGGGTCAAGCCGAGGGAAAGCCAAGGCACCTACAAACAAAACCGGGGAAACACGAACACAACCCTGGAAATCCACCCCACAAAGACCCAAGAGAGAGAAAGAAGCAGGCCCGGCAGAGACCAGAACCCCAGGATGCCCAAACACTGCCCACGGAACAAGGCCCCAAACAGAACCAGGGCCTGCCAGGAAAAGCCCGAGCAGCAAGATCCTACAAGGCCAACCCCCAAGGGCAACGAGACCAGGGGAAACCAAAGAAGAAAGGGCCCACTCAAACAACACAGCCCCAACAGAACACTCCAACCGCAAACCTGGGATGACCGGAGAAGGAAGCCACAGTCTCAAGGAGGCACACACCGACCACCGGATAAGAGATGCATCGGGCCTCCAACAGAACGGACAGCCGACCAAGCGGCCCAGAGAACCCAAGACCAGAGCAAGGGAACCCCAACACCAGCAGCAGGCGAGCCAAGATCAGAAACGGCTGAAATAAACAGGCCAGCAGAGACGCCCCCCAAAAAAACCAGGCAGACCGCCGACGACCAACAGATAGGGCAGCAAAGACTGGTGGCCAATAATACAGAACCCACAGAGGCCCATAAGGAGCGGGACAGGGCCAACCACCACAGCCCGGAAACCCTAACCCCGAGGGGAAAGGCCCCCAAAAACAGCCCAGCCACAAAGGCACCAGAAGCCAGGGCGGTAGCCAAGCAGACCAGACAGGCACACCAAACTCAATGGCCCAGCAGGCATCAAGGGAGGGCAGGGGAGAAACCCACAGGGCAGAACGAAGGCGACCGAGGACAAAAGCAGCCAGGAAGCCAGGGGCGAAGCCAAGCAACCCTGCTTGTCAGAAGGACCTGGTGGCCAAACCCACACCCAGGGAAGGCCAAAGAGGAGAAGGCCCCAGCAGAGCACAGGCAAAGCAAAGGACCGGGAGGGCAGCAGAGACCCCCGGCACCAAACCGCCTGACCACCCAGGACCGAAACCCAAACAAGCCAACAGCTCAAAGGCCCTGACCAACCAGGACCAACAACACAACAACCAGGCCTAAAGCCAAACAGAGGCCACAGCCAAACCTCCAGAAGCAGTCGGAAGCCCAACGCACACGGAGGACACGCGGCCCCCAGCACGCCACACGGGAACAGAGACCCAAAAAGGACAAAGCAGAGAAAGAACCGCAAACAGGCCATCCAGACCAGAAGGCTTAGAGCAAGCGGCGCTGGGGACATCACAACAGGCAATGCAGGTAGAACAACAACCGTCCAGAAACACAAGACCTCACCAAAACACAGCTGCAGACCCAAGGTAACCAGCAGGCAGGCAGCCACAGAGGCAAGACAAACAACACAGGACTGCCCCCTTGACAGGGGGAGGGAGGGCATGCCACCCGATTGACCCCCACAGCGGGAGCAGGTACACAGGGAGGACAGGAGCGGGCGGGCAAGGCACAGCCATGAGACCCCAATGGCAGGAACACCACCTTCCTGCAAGGACCGGAACCCAACAGCAGAGGGACCAGCCACCCAACAAGCGGAGAACAGGCAAGCCAGGAGACCACTAGAAAAACAGGGGGAAGGGACGCCAGGCGAAACACAACCCAAGCCGAACCACAGACAGGAGAAGAGCAGGCAACACCAAGGAGGCACAGCCTGAGGCCAAACTGAACAAGCAGCAAGCCGGCAGACCAGGAGCGAATAGAGCACAGCCCCTGGACTGCCAACCAGACAAGGGAAAAAGAAAGAAGACCCACAGCAGCACAACACAGGGGAACCAAAAAACATGGCCTAAGAGGGGCCGGGGACCCCAACAGCAGCAGGACGGTGCGAGCAAGAGACACACAACACCAGGACTTCCACACGGGCAAGAACAAAGCGAGAGCCAGCCCCGCACACAGGGGCAAACAGCGAGGAAAGGTCACAAGCCACAAGAGCTACCGAAGGAGGAAGCAGGGTAACGGGGGAAAGCTGCAGCCCAACCCCGGCCAAAGAAACCCACAAGCACAAGGCAGGGACAGCCCCCCCCCCCCCCCCCCCCCACACACCAGGAGAGAACCTAGCCTGAAGAGAATGCCTCAGGCAAGCGCAAGCCAGGGAGCCCGGGCCATGGACACGACTAGCAGCAGCGGGAAACAGAGAGGCCCGGCCAGGAATCCCAGAGAGCACACCGGCATGGGAGGCAGGCACACAAGCTGAGAACGGCCCAGCCCAACACTGACCAACCAAAAACCAGAAGCGAATAGCCGGAAGAAGAGTGCACCAAAACCAGGGACGAACGAAGCCCGCGGAGAGCGCCGCAGACCAGGCGACCAGCATGCGAGCATAGACACGGGCGCAGCGGAAAGTGGAGCCGGCCCTGTACAGACAGGAGCTAGTGACCACAAGGCATCACCAAGCGGCACAAAGGCAAACACCAACCGAGCCGCAGACAAGGTCGGGAAGGAGTAGTTTCTTTTCTGTAACTCCAGTTCTGTAGTAGGGGTATCTCTGTTATAGTCATAATCTAGTGAATAGTCCCGCCCATGTGCGTGGACCCCAGAGCAATAAAAATAATCTCTTAAGTTGTCAAGCCATGCAGACCTGCATCTACACTTAAGAGAGAATTCAAAGACAGATAATGCAGCCTATATCCACAGGCTACACTGTCCAGTACTTCAACTAGAAAATTCCACCAACATCCACCAACCGCCCAGCTTTTTCCACAGAGAAAAACCTGCCTCTACCAGCAAAAGCCTCTGAAATGATAGAGAGGGAGGAATGGACAGACAAGCCCCATAGGCTGCCATTATGTGGCTCAGAACAGGATACTGTGCCTTTAAGAAAACTTTCCAGAACTTTTCCAGTATCCCAGAATGCACAGCAGGTCCCTTTTACTTTCAGTTCTTTTTGAAGGCGTAACACGCCAGACCTGTAGCATTCCTTACATTAACATTTCTCTCTCCACCGGGGAGGAGGGCGGGCGCTTATGACTATAACCGAGATACCCCTACTACAGAACTGGAGTTACAGAAAAGAAACTACTCCTTCTGTAGTAGGGGATCTCTGTGTATTGAATATGCTACTTACCAGTATGCATCTGTTCTTGGCATGTAGGGCTGCTGACATTCATATCTGTGCATAGATCGCCGCCTAGTGTTGGGTCCGGATGATTGCACATTGTTGTTCTGGAAGAGTCTTCGAAGTATCCTGAGATGGTTGACTCCTCCCCTGGACCACAGTGCGCATGGGCATCCTCTCCATCCCCAGATTGTTTTTCGCCATTGTGGCAGTGATGGAGTAGATACAGGAAGTGATGACCATGCTATACAGTAATTCTGAGAGCTGCAGCTGCGACAGGCGCCGGGGAGGAGGGTGGGCGATATGAATGTCAGCAGCCCTACATGCCAAGAACAGATGCATACTGGTAAGTAGCATATTCAGTTCGAGGCATGTGGGCTGCTGAATTCATATCTGTGCATAGAATACACAGCAGTACCTCCTATTAGCGGCGGCTACCCGTGCCAGCTGCAGCAGTCTGAAAAAGAGTTTTGAGAACAGCCTGTCCTACAGCTGCCTGCTGTTTTGAGTGTACATCTACACAGTAGTGTTTTGTAAATGTATGTATAGTGGACCATGTGGCTGCTCTACATATTTCTTGTAAAGGAATGTTTCCCAGGAAAGCCATGGAGGCCCCTAACTTCCGTGTTGAGTGGGCTCGTGGTGGAATCGTTAATGTGCGTTTAGCTTTTTGATAACAAATTTGGATACATTTAACGATCCATCTGGCTATACCTGCTTTGGAAATGGTGTTGCCTTTGTGTTGTGCAGAGAAGGCAACAAAGAGTTGTTTAGTCTTCCTAAAGTTTTTAGTTCTGTCAATATAGTACATGAGGGCCCTCTTTACATCTAGTGTGTGGAGCATCCTCTCAGCGACATTTTGTGGGTTTTGAAAGAAAACAGGCAGTTCGATGGTTTGGTTCATGTGGAACTGCGATATTACTTTAGGCATGAATTTGGGGTTGGTACGCAGTACGACCCGGTTTGCGTGAACTTGTATAAATGGCTCTTGAATGGTTAGTGCCTGGAGTTCACTAACTCTTCTTAAGGAAGTGATGGCAACCAGGAAAGCCACTTTCCAGGTAAGGAATTGAATCTCACAAGAATGGAGAGGTTCAAAGGGCGGACCCATTAGTCTGGTGAGGACCAAGTTGAGGTTCCACACCGGTGCTGGGGGGTGCCTTGGGGGAATCACCCGTTTAAGTCCTTCCAAGAAGGCTTTGATGGCAGGCACTCTGAATAAAGAGAGGTGCTGCCTGTTTTGGAGATAGGCTGCTATTGCGGTTAAATGGACACGTATTGAGGTGTATGCCAGATTGCATCGGTATAGGTGTAATAGATAGCAGATTATGTTCTGAATAGATGCGTCTAGCGGGTTAATGTCATTGTTGTTGCAATAAATGACAAACCTCTTCCATTTGGCTGCGTAGCAAGCTCTGGTAGTGGGTCTCCTAGCTTCCTTAATGATTTCCATACAGTCAGGTGGCAGGTTTAGGTAGCCAAACTCTAGGACTTCAGGAGCCAGATTGCCAGGTTCAGCTGTTGCGGATCTGGGTGTTGAATTTCTCCATGGTTCTGCGTCAAAAGCGCGGGTTTGATCCGCAGCCTTTGATGCGGCACCACAGAAAGTTCCAGAAAGGTGGTGTACCATGACTGGCGTGCCCATGTTGGAGCAACCAGGATGAGTGTCAGTGAGTGCTGTCGCAGTTTGCGTGCCACCAGCGGTATCAACGGCGCTGGGGGAAAAGCGTACGCAAATCTGCCGGACCAGTTCATCCATATCGCATTGCCCTGCGACTGTGGATGTGGGAACCTGGCGGCAAAGCTTTGGCATTTTGCGTTTTCCCTTGTGGCGAATAGATCTATCTCTGGATGACCCCACTGCTGGAAGTACGGTTGGAGTACTGATGGGTGTAACTCCCACTCGTGCATCTGGTGGCTGTGTCTGCTGAGCAGATCCGCCTTCTGGTTGTCCTTGCCGGGGAGGTGTTCCGCCATGAGGAATATGTTCCTCTGAATGGCCCACTTCCACATGCTCTGAGCCAGATGAGAACTGTGGAGAGTGTGTTCCTCCCTGCTTCTGTATGTAGTACATGGCAGTCATGTTGTCCGTCCGGATCAACACGACCTTGTTGCACAGGTGTACTTTGAATGCTTTCATTGCCAGGAAGATTGCCATCAGTTCCAGAAGGTTGATGTGCATCTTCTTTTGTTGTGTAGTCCATAGTCCCTGCACTGTGTAATTGAGTACATGAGCTCCCCATCCCTGGAGAGACGCGTCCGCTGTCAGTATTATTTGTGGGACAGGCTCTTGGAACGGTCGGCCCTTGCAAAGGTTTTGTGGATTCCACCAATGCAGAGAGTTGTATGCCCGACCGCTCACCAACACTAGGTCTTTCAACTGTCCTTGAGCCTGATTCCACTGACGTGCTAAGCACTCCTGAAGCGGTCGCATATGTAGTCTTGCGTGTGGGACTATGAAGATGCAGGAGGCCATCATGCCTATCAACTGCATGAACACTCGCGCCGGAAGGGAGTGTTGAGGTTTGAATTTTGAGATCAGCAGTTGCATGCTGTTGATTCTCACTAAAGTTGGCTGAGCTGTGGCAGCCAGAGTGTTGATTGTCGCGCCTAAGTACTGTTGTACGTGCGCAGGTTGGAGACTTGATTTTGGGTAATTTAGTGAGAATCCCAGATCGTGAAGAAGGTGAATGGTGTGGGACATGTGGGTGGCACAGTGTTGTGCTGATTTGACCTGAACTAGCCAGTCGTCCAAATAAGGGAAGACGTGAATATTTTGTCTTCGTAGATGCGCGGCCACTGTCGCCAGGCACTTGGTAAAGACCCTGGGCGCTGTTGTTACTCCGAAGGGGAGAACTTTGAACTGATAGTGATTCCCCTGAATGGTGAATCTGAGGTATTTCCTGTGTGAAGGGTGTATTGGTATGTGGAAGTATGCATCCTTCAGGTCTAGTGTAGCCAGGAAATCCCCCTGAGTGAGTAGTGGGAGAACCTGTTGGAGGGTGAGCATATGGAAATGCTCCGACAGTATATATAGGTTTAGGGGTCGCAGGTCTAGGATAGGTCGGAGCGAGCCGTCCTTTTTTGGGATCAAGAAGTACAGAGAGTACACTCCTGTGCCCTGCTGGGCGGTGGGCTCTACTTCTATGGCCCCTTTTGCGAGCATAGCAAGCACTTCTTGCTGGAGTAAATGTAAGTGTTCGGCTGACATAGGACGGTGCTTTGGTGGTATATTGGGTGGAGTGGAAGTTAGTTCCAGACAGTACCCATGTTGAATGATGTCCCTGACCCACCTGTCTGTGGTGATGTTCTTCCATGCGGGCAGGAACAGCTGGAGTCGTCCCCCGACAGGTGTTAAGTGGTCGGGGGGTAGGGAGAGGGCGTCACTGTTTGTTTTTTGGGGAGGACCTGGTGTTGCCATATCCACGTCCCCTGCCCTTGGCGCTGGATCCACGATATCCACCTCTGTTTTTGTCGTAGGTGGTTTGTGTGCCACCTTTGGCATACTGTTGTTGTGACCCCTGGCCCCTTGACGTTCCCCTATTTCCAGTGCGACGAAAGGAGCCACTACGAAATTGTTGGGTTTGTAGCGCCCCCATAGATTTGGCAGTATCTGTGTCTTTTTTTATTTTCTCTAGGGTAGTGTCAAGGTCTGGGCCAAATAAAAATTCCGTGTTAACCGGTAAGTTGAGGATATTGTTTTGGATCTCGGGTTTGAAGCCTGAGATGCGTAACCAGGCATGGCGTCGTAACATGACACTAGTGTTTATTGCCCTGGCCGCTGTGTCAGCTGCGTCTAGGGCGCATTTTATGGACGCATTAGTGAGGAGTTGTCCTTCTCTAATGAGGAGCTCCGCTGACTCTTTATACTCCTCTGGTAGGTGTTGGAGCAGTGACTCTAGCGTGTCATAATGTGACCTGTCATAACGTGCCAGGAGTGCTTGTGTATTGGCAATGCGCAGGATATTGGCTGCTTGCGCTGCCACATGTTTGCCAGATGTTTCAAGGACCTTTGACTCTTTGTCTGGGGGAGGAGCATCACCAGTTGTCTGTGAGTGGGCTCTTTTGCGAGCGTTGGCAACCACCATAGAGTCTAATGGCAACTGACCCCTAATGTATTTAGGGTCACCAGGTGCAGGCTTATATTTCTTTTCAATCCTGGGGTTTAAGACTCGGGCTCTTGTGGTGTCCTTGAAAATGTTATTGGCAGGCTTCAGAACCCCTTTAAGCATGGGCAGAGTCTTGACAGTTCTTTCCGAAGATGCGAAAGTGTCAAGCAGGAAGTCCTCCTCAATGGCGTCAGAGTGCAGTTCCACCCCATGATGAGCAGCAGCCCGTTCGATAAGGGCATTAAATGCGGCCGTGTCCTCTGTAAGAGAAGTTTTAATATTGTAGAGTTGCGCATCCTGAGCATGTGGCGTGACACTTGGGTCTGTGGGGTCATCCCATGCCTGATCAGGATCCTGTGTTTCATCGGGATCTGCGTCCCCGGGGTAGATGGTATCGTCCCCACCATATTCCTGCATTGGGTCCGATTCAGAAGGGGTAGGAGAAAAGGACTGCGGAGCTAGTTGGAGGGGATGGAAGTGTTCTTGTAGCACTGGTTCCTGCTCCGCCGGTAGCTTGCGTTTAAGAGGAATTTTGTATGGCACCTCTTCCCTGACTGGCGTGATCTTGCGCTTGTGGAGCATGAGCCTGCCAGTGTCGGCGTCGATAAACTGTGGCCCTGAAGGGTCATGTTCTGTGAGGCCAGAGGTGGTGGACTGTGTGTGGAGGATGTGAGAAGTTGGCCTGATGTATGATGTCACTAGTTCTAGTGCACACCTTATATCAGTCCAAATACCCTTATGGTGATTGGTTGTAAAGTCAAGCTTATAGACCAGCTATCCTAGTGGTAGCATGGAGAAGAGCAGTCTTAGGCTAAACTCTGAATGGCATGTTTTGCCAGCTGTGATACCATATATAATCCCTTGAATACCAAATGAAAGGACACCACAACAGATATATATATAAAATAAAGTGTATTTATTCTAGTCAAACCCTCAGCACTCTTTATGAGATTAGAGGTAAGTACAACACAGTCTTATTTAAGCATACATTAAGTCACACAGGTAAGTAATACAGTTAGGCCCTAGGGGCCACGCAAACCATATACTAAGTAAGTGGTATAAGGACCACTGTCACGTAAATAGAATAGGCCTAGGCCTAGGGAATCGCTGGGGCTACACTACACTAGCGTTTGTTAGGAAGTGGGAGGCCCACGGGATTCGTGTGCAGAGTGGAAACACTCACGCGTAATGCGTAAAAGTCAATAGCAATAGTACAGTTTAGAAAACGGTAGATTTAGGACACTTCCGGAGTAGCTAGGAAGTTGAGACTTGAAAACTAGACACTAGGATAGTCACTATCCTGATGAGCACCGGAGTACCCAAGTTACCTAGCCCACAGGCTGCGGGTGCATAGGGGTGAAGATGCGTCGGTTTTCGTCGTCGACTCCTATGGATGCCTGAAGAAAGATGCTGACAGGCAGTCAGTGAAGAGTGTCCGGTGGATCCCAAGGCTGGGATCAAGAAGAGAGGAAACCTGCAAGCAGAAGGGACAGAGTCAAGGTCACTAGCCAGTGACCACGTGGAACCAGGAAGGAACCAGGCGATGTCGTGAAGATTGCAGGTGAAGGTGAAGCTTGTCGCTGCAGCCAGGAGGACCAGGAAGCGTCGAGGACGACCAGGACCAGGAGGCGAGCTGTCCCACGAAGGCTCTTGCTGTCGGCGGCGTCGAAGTTGGACTAGGACTCACCAAGCCTTGGCAAGCGGAACCCACGAATAACGGAGGACTTGCTTCTGGTGCAGACCAGGAAGGTCTGGGGTGCTTCTTCTTTGCAGAGAAGCGGGAGCCAGTCTGGAGGAGCCAAACCAGCGCAGAAGATTTCAGGGTGCGTAGTCACAAAGGCCACTAGCCAGCGGGCAAGCAACCGGACAGACGCGGCAAGCAGGAAAATGCAGAAGGGCCCCACGCAGGACTCGTGGAGTGTGGGGGGCTGATCTTCGGTGCAGATGGTGCTTGGGGTTGGGGCTTCTCAATCCCCGGTGCACAACTTCGAGGGTACCTCAGAAGCTGCGCTTTAAGTTACTAGCCACTTTTCCCAGGTAGCCGGTCCCACGTCGCTCGTCGCCTCCACGGATCTCAGCTTTGCTGTCGATGTGGATCAGGGTCGGAGAAGTCTGGAAGTCAAGGCTCTGGTCGGGCTCTGCAGTCGGTTCCTCGTAGAACGTGGGCAAAGCAAAGGGTAGTCTCTTGATGGTGCCTGTTTGCACAGGGTAGCCACTCCTTTGCTACAAGGGAGATTCTTCAGTCTTCTTCTTTCGTCGAATGTCGAAGGTCCAGAGTTTCTGTTCAAGTTTGCAGGTTCAGGATAATCTAAAGTCTTGAGGCCCAACTCCCACTCTTATACTAATCTGGGGGGCTGGGATACCTGCTAGGTCACGCCTTATGGGTGGGACCTGGGAGGGGGTGGTTACACCCACTTCCCTTTGTCCAGTTTCGCGCCAGAGCTGGGGCTGGAGTGCCCCAGCGCCGGTTTGAACTGGACTATGCAAGGAACACCTTGTGTGCCCCAGGCATGTCTCATTCCTTTCAGCCCACCCTGCCCCAATACACTAAAGGCTGTCTGGGGAGGTGCTAGCACCTCCCCAAGCAGGAAACCTATTGTCCAGGCCTCCCTGGCTGGGATCACTCCCAGCTGCAGGAGGTCAGACTTGTGTCGTGGCAGCAGCATCCATTTTGTGATGCTGAGGCTTTGGTCAGAGGCTAACAGTTGAAGTATGATTTTAACATGTCTTTCCCTCTAGAAGGGGGGAATAATATTCTCATGTCCAGAAATGGCATGGGGGTATTATTCCACAGTGTTAGACACCTTACACGACATGTTTTGATAAAGCCAAACCATAGTTACCATAACGTCTAAGATTATAAGGCACTTTAAGAGTATATGGTAGGCTATATCATAGAACAGCTATAAGGACTTAGTTCCGAAAGCTGCAGACAGGCTCAGCTCATGCTAGAGCACCATCTCACATGTTACCAAGCACTCTGCCTCTAGGATTGTTAAGGCCTGCCATAGGAGTGACTGATAGGTACACGTGTCTATGTGTAAGTTAGGTATAGGAATACTACACCTAAGCAAGGGGTGATTACACGACCTTGCCCCAGCTGAGTGATCAGCCAGTTGTGTCAGAATGGAAGGCCAGGCCAGGGGTGGCATAATACATGCTGCAGCCCCTGGTAGGCCTAGGGTACACCTATGCCCTGGGTACCTAGGGTACACTGTACAGGGGCCAATAAGGTGATCCTATCCAAATGGGTTATGCACCTAAAGTACATAGTATTAATTTAGAGAGAGAACAGCAGGGCTGTGGGTCTGATTAGCAGGCCCACAGCCACATCTAAGTCGAAAACCAGTAAAGCAAAAGCAAAAAGTGGGGGTGAACATAGAAAGCAGACCCTACTCTCCTACAGAGGACATGTGTCCGAATTTGAAAGAGTTTCGGTGCCGATGTCGGTGGCAGCCCAAAGGTAATGTTGGTGGGCTCCGAGTGCACTGTACCGGGTGAGGTAGTGTGGGGACCCGAGGTAGAGTGGAGGGCTACCTGGTCCCGGATACGTTGGAGAGATGCAGAGACCTGCTGCACAGCAAACTGAGATGGTGGTTTGGTGGGCATCTTGGTAGTAGGTGTGGAGGCCGACCCCGACTTTTTTGTCGGAAGGGGGTCACCGGTTTGAAGGGATGCATCGATAGTCGACGTAGTCGAGGACTTCTTCGGCATCGGTGCTTTAGGCGTCGACGTAGCCGAGGCGGCCATTTTGACTGCGGAGGCGACGGGCTTCGGTGTCGGTGCCTTGTGGTGCACGAGGGCGCGCTTCTTCTGTGCGTCGACCGCGTCTGCTGCGGTGAGCTCGGCGCCGAAGTCTTTTTGTACGCGTTTGGAGCCGACGACTTTCTTCGGCGTCGGCGCCGGGGCAGTGGACTGTTTCAACGCCTTTGATCCGACCACCACCAGTTTCGCTTTCAATTTTGAAGGGACTGGAGCGATGGATGTTTTTGGGTTTAACAACCCGGTCGTCTTGGGTAATATTGGCTCTTGCATAGTATTCAGTGCCGGGCCGGAAGGCGGGGCCGAGGAACCATGGATTAGGTCTTGGGTAAGGCCCGAAGGCGATCCCTCGACCGGAGCCTGACGACTAATTTCAGCCTCCGTTTCGACGGATTGGCCTAACTCCTCGGGAGAGCTGTCTTCTTCAGCCCCATAGGCTTCGTCGATGTCCCCTACCTCGTCGACGGCTTCTTTACGTCGAAAGAGCTCTTCGTCATCGTCGTCCGATCGGGAACCATGCTCCGAAGCGGGGCTAGATAGTATTTCTTCCACGCTCTCGGCGTCCTCGTCATCAGTGCTGAATATGTTGGTGGGTGCGGGCGCTGCCTGCTGTGCCTCGAGCCTCGCTGCCCGTCGGTTCCGTAGTTTTCTTGGATCGGAACCGCGCGCAGGCCATGCATTTTGATTCGTCGTGATCCGGCGAGAGACATTTCTTACAGACCGGGTGGACGTCGATGTGAGGGTACTTGGCGTGGCACAACGGACACCTCTTGAACGGAGTTCTCGATTCCATCGTCGATGGAGCGTCGAAGTTTGGACCAATTCGATTCGAAATTTTGAAAAGGGTGTGGAGCACTAGAACTAGTAGTCGACACCGAACGGTAACTGTACCGACGAAAACTATAGGCCTTTTGGCCTAAAACTAAGTATTCCGAAGTTGAGCTAAGATAGTTGCATCCGAACCCAATGGCGGAAAAAAACAATCTGGGGATGGAGAGGATGCCCATGCGCACTGTGGTCCAGGGGAGGAGTCACCCATCTCAGGATACTTCGAAGACTCTTCCAGGACAACAATGTGCAATCATCCGGACCCAACACTAGGCGGCGATCTATGCACAGATATGAATTCAACAGCCCACATGCCTCGAACAGTCATAATCTAGTGAATAGAATGGCAAGCCCATCCCCACACCAAAACGGCGGTGGAGAAGACTACAATATAATACCACTACTGTGCGAACAAATTTCGCAGCGAAGACTGCCCAACCTGAGCATCTGCCCTGGCATCCGTGTCCAGACAGTAATGCGCAGCAAAGGTATGGACCGACCTCCAAGTGGCCGCCTTGCAGATTTCTGCAATCGGAACATTACGCAGCAAAGCAGTCGTGGCAGCTTTGCCCCTGGTGGAATGAGCCTTAGGTTTACCCCCTAAGGTCTTATTAGCCTTTTGGTAACACAATTGTATACAGGACACAATCCACCGAGAGATGGACTGTTTGGAGGTAGCAAGACCGGTCCTGACTGATCCATAATTGATAAACAATTGGTTTGACCTACGAATATCTTTGGTCTTATCAAGATAAAACTTCAACACCCTCCTAACGTCCAGGGAATGTAGAGACCTTTCCGCTGGAGAAGAAGGATTCTGAAAAAACATAGGTAAAGTTATGGTCTGGTTGACATGAAAATCAGATCTAACCTTAGGAAGAAATTTAGGGTGAGTACGCATAACAACCTTAGCAGCATGAAATACCGTATAAGGTTCTAGGCAACACAACGCCTGAAGTTCACTCACCCTGCGGGCCGACGTAATGGCCACTAGGAACGCCGCCTTAGAAGACAGGTGCTGCAACGGCCTTGTGAATAGGTTCAAAAGGCTCCTTCATCAATCTGGACAGCACCACATTCAATTCCCATGAAGGCGAGGGAAGTCTGACAGGAGGAAACACTTTCTTCAAGCCTTCCAAAAAATCCTTGATCACAGGGATCTGAAAGAAGGAAGTCTGTGAAGGGCATTTCCTGTAAGCAATCAAAGCAGCGAGATGGACCTTAATGGAATGGAAATTAAGGCCAGACTGCGCCAAATGCAAAAGGTACGGAAGGATGACATCTTCCTTACACGTCGTCTGGTCAAAGTGCTCGGACTTGCACCAGATGCAGAACCTCTTCCACTTGTAAGCATAGGACGTTCTAGTGGAAGGTCGCTTAGCCTCCTTCAGTATATCCATACAATCTGCTGGTAGATTCAGATAGCCATATTGCACTATCTCAGGAGCCATGCCGCCAAACTCAAAGACGAGAGGTTGGGGTGCACCAACTGCCCCCTGAACTTCGTGAGAAGGTCCGGCCTGCACGGCAGCCGTATGTGAGGAAGGAGAGACCGGTGAAGCAGGTCCGTGAACCACCACTGTCTGGGCCATTCCGGGGCAATCGGGATCATCCGCGCCCCGGACTGGGACAGCTTGATGAGCACCGCCGGAATCAGGGGAATGGGTGGAAAAGCGTACAGAAAGCTGTTCGACCAGTCGATCCATAGCGCATTCCCCAGCGTCCCCCGCTGGTAGTACCTGGATGCGAAGTCTCGGCATTTGCTGTTCTCGGCGGTGGCGAACAGATCTACGTCTGGAGTCCCCCACCTTGCGAAGACGTCCCCTAGTACTTCGTCGTTTATGACCCATTCGTGGTTTTCCTGAATCAGTCTGCTCAGTGCGTCCGCCTGAACATTCTGCCCTCCTGGCAGATGCGTGGCCGTAATCGTCAGTCCTCGGGCCAGAAGCCAGTGCCAGATCGACTGTGCCTCCTGCGACAGAGTGCGTGATCTCGACCCCCCCCCCCCCCTGCTTGTTGAGGTAATACATCGTGGTTGTATTGTCCGTCTGTACAAGCGGCGAGTGGGTCTGGAAGGACGGATGGAAGGCCTTCAATGCCAAGTAAACGGCTCTGAGTTCCAGAAAATTGATGTGGTACGTCGACTCCAACTGGGACCACTTTCCTTGTATCTGTAAGTCTCCGGAATGCGCTCGCCAGCCGTGGAGAGACGCATCCGTCACGATACTCTGCGTGGGAATGTCCTTGTGGAAGGGAACCCCCCTGAGGAGATTTTCCGCCGAACACCACCACCTCAGCGACTGAAGAGCATGCAGAGATAGCCGTTTCTTGACGTCCCAAGAACCTGTCCTCTGATCCCACTGATCCTCCAAGCACTCCTGCAGTGGTCTCATGTGCAGCTGTGCGCGAGGCGTGAGGAAGATACATGAGGCCATCGATCCCAGCAGCAAAGACACCTTCCTTACTGTCGTCGATGGAGCGGTCATAAGAGCCTGAGCCTTCCGAAGGAGTGATAACCGTCTCTCCTCCGAAGGAGACACGCTTGCTGACAGCGTATTGATGGAGGCCCCCAAGTACTGTATGCACTGGACCGGAGTCGGGACAGACTTGGACATGTTGACGTGCAACCCCAGCTTGTTCAAGAGAACGCACGTCTTCTGGAAGTGCGCTTGTGCTTCCAAGAAGGAGAAGGCCTTGATCAACCAATCGCCCAGGTACGGGTAGACAGTTCAGTTCAGTTCAAAAATGCTTTATTCGGCATGTTTAAACAGCCACATAGCAGACATAAAATAACACACATCATACAATAAAACTTTAAAAAATAACAGGATACAGGCCAATTACCCCAAGAGTTATTCAAGTTACCATCCCCGTATAAAGTGCCAGTGCATGATGGGATGAGCAATATAAAACAAATAAAATTGTTCCAGTAAACTTTCAATTTATATGACCAAAGAACAAACATAGCAGCAAGGATACAGCAAAGAAATGCCAAGTAAAGTGCAAATCACAATTCTGGAAATGTGCAGAGAGTCGCTTATATTGCTCACTCGCTAAAGTGACAATGCAACTTATGAAAGGCCAAGAGAATTACATGATAATAGATTTCCTGGCACACATACATTTCAAAATATAGATAGCTGTATAAAAACATATATCTGCACTCTCCAGATTAAACAGTAACTGCATTGCATTCTTTGTAGTCCGAACATTGTATTTTAAAAAGATAGGTTTTAAAAAGTGACGTCTTAAAAATACATAAAATTTACAAAAAAGCATAAAATGGCAACAACTCTGTTTGGATAAATCATCACATGGGCATAAAATATTACTATGCTGCCTGGTGATAGGAAAGGACACAAGATGGTGTACTATTCCAAGCCTTAGCCGAGTGAGAACAAAGCGATGGGATCTTCTTGTGACTTCGGTCAAATATGGCTGGAAACCTTCGTTTAAATTATTTTCACCATAAAAGACGTAAGTACGCTGGTTAAGACGGACATAATCTCTAGATTGTCTCGTATATCGTAAGAAAGACACCTTGAGATCTAATTTAGATATACTGGCAGCTTCCTCGGGAATTAAAAAGGGATCTTGATTAAAAAGGAGCTTAAACCAGTAATAGATATGTCTGAGCCAAGGTATATACAGACAATGGTCCAGCCTTAGACAATCTCTTATTACTCTTTGTGTAAATAAGGTTTCGGTTTTAGACCAGATGGAACGCCATAAAGTCAGAGGGCGAAGGGCTGCAAGATCTTCAATATAGTCTAGCCCCACCTCTCTGTGAATTAATTCTGTGGAAGCTGATGCGGGGGTACACAGTAGACGTCTCAAAAATGAGTTCTCATCGAGTTGGATATGTTTACCACTAAGGGTATGGTGCCCCCAAACTCCAGCACCATATAAAGCGGAGGAGATACATCTGGCTTTATAAATCGAAATCATGTCGTTAATTCTACTATTCCCAAGCTTGGAGGCAAATCTAAACACTCCATTAATGTTCTTTACCATTTTAAGGCGCACATTATCACATTCGTTATCCCATTTTCCATCACCAGAAAATGTGACACCGAGGTAGCAAAAACTGGTCACGGATTGAATTTTAATTCTCGTCCAGGAAGAACGTCTTTTTAGCACCTTTCTTGCTCCCGCAGGTCATTACATAAGTTTTTTCTTTGTTAATTAACAGTTTCCTATCATCAATAAACCTACAGAAGCAATTAATTAAACGTTGAAGGCCTATTTGAGTACGTGACAAGAGGACGGCGTCGTCCGCATATAACAATATTGGAATGGGGTCGCCATCTACTCTGGGGGCATCTGCAGGGACTTGCCTAAGAATTGAGTCAATTTGATTGACAAATAAAGAAAAAAGCAATGGGGCCAGAACACAGCCCTGCCTGATGCCTCGAGTCACTCTAAAAAAGGGAGTAGATTCCCCGTCCGGTCCAAAACGAACTTTGCACGAGAGCCTTTTGTATAATCTGGCCAAAAAGTGCACAATATCTGCTGGGGCGCCCATTTCCAGTAGTATTGGCCACAGAATAGAGTGTTCGACCAGATCGAAGGCACTACTAAGATCGGCGAAACATAAAAACAAATTCCCTTTTTTGACCGTGACATATTTATTTATTATGAGGTCGAGGTTCAGACACTGCTCCATTGTACCCATTCCCCTCCTAAAGCCATACTGGACTGGTGATAAAATGGTATTTTCTTCTGCCCATATCTCCAGTCTATTAAGGAGTATCCTACTCAAAATTTTAATCGATGAGTCCAGGAGGGAGATAGGGCGATAATTTCGTGCCTCGGACCTAGAACCCTTCTTAAATAGGGGGACAATAATAGATTGTCCCCAGGTCAAAGGAAGTTTACCTTCAATAGCAGCATTAAAAATACGAGTTAAAATGGGTGCCCAAAGATCCATCTCCTGTTTATATAAATCCACGGGGACAGCGTCTGGACCTGGGGTTTTGCCCCCTTTACTTTTTGTCAGCCCCAGATAGACCTCCTCCAAACTAATGTATAGAGGTGACGATGGCCATACAGAGTTGTGATTGTCTAACAAATCTAAAACCAACCTATCGGGATTAAAAATATTAGAAAAATGATCAATCCAATCATTGCAATTTACATAAGATGTTATTTCGGGAATGGTATCATTCTTAAGGAAAGGGCAATTAATTGTCTCCCAAAATAGAGCATTATTATTTGTGTTAGCAGCTAAATTTAATTTATGCCATAGCTCATCCTGTATTTCTTTTTTACGGACTTTCAGGGAGGTCTTATATTTGAGTCGTTCAGCTTTAATAAGGGTATTATCCCTAGGTTTAATATCCAATGCAGCTTTTAAACTCGACAAAGCCTGTATACAGTTATTGTCGAACCAGCCAACAGACCTGTTTTTTGGTGGCCTACTCCTCCCTGTCAATAAGCCAGCAATAACAGAAATAATTTGATGGAATTTGGATAGCAATATGGCAGGTACTGTCTCGTTACTTAGGCAGTAGTCAATTTCTGTTTTGCATTTAATAATAACTTCTCCCAGAAGTTTAACCGGATTAATATTGGTCCACTTAATTCTTGGCCCATTTGGTCTCACTGCAACAATATCTCCAATAAAAGTGGTGGTGTCTGGATGTACATTTCCCCACGTCAGCAAAGTTACAGAGATACTGTTATGGTCACTTACTGCTTGCTCTGTTACCCATAAATCAGTATAAGCAGTATTGCAGGAGAGAAGTATGTGGTCAATATTAGAGTGGGCACCCCTGCCTGTAAAGGTTGGGCATTTAATATTGCCCTTTTTCAGTGAACAGTCAAGTAACTCTAGATCCAATTTAGCTATCAAATTATTAAGGGAGTTTCCATAATCATCATGAGGGAAATGGATATGTGGGGAGTCAACATTATCACCCATTTCCCCCAGAAAGCCACAAATCCTTTGATCAACATATTGACAGGCCTGTATATTAAAATCTCCTGCCCACAGTAAAATCGATTGGTTCCTAGAACCGGCCAACAACTTATCTATTTCACAACCTATTTCATAGACAATAGGACCCCTACGTGCGTCAAAGGTGTTATTATAATAGTTAATAATAATTAGATCCTTGCCTGCAACATGCTCCAGTCGTAAATACTGGGCATAAGAGGACACCTCGTGGTAAGTATTAGGTTTGAACTGAGTTAATTTAGTTGAAACCATAATTAAGAGTCCAGCTTTAGCCCTTCCTGCTGCCGAATTCACAGCCGATGCCCAATATGTAATATAGCCTTCCACGTGGATTGCCTCCTTATACCAAGTCTCTTGAAGGCAAATAATGTCGAACCCTTGTGTAATAAAATCATTCCAGAATGGAGTATTTAACTTTGAACTTAAACCAGCTATATTCCAGGTCATGATGTTAAGGCCTACCTCTGGTAATATTACATTTTTAGGTGTTATTTGGCTTGTTATAGCTTTAACAACACCCTCCACAGGGATACTTCTTACTTCTAGTTGGGTAATCGGAGATGCTACAGTAAACTCCTCCTCGTGTAATATACCAGGTACAACATTTGATCTAGCCCCCGTTGTCTCTTCATTACTGGTAATGTGATTATTTTGGACATTTGTTACCTTCAAATGGGTGTTTATATCGTCAAATAAGCAGCAACCCAATATACTTTCATCGCCCCCCAGTCAATCAACGGACTCCAGGCTACTAAACCGATTTTGCAAGGGGATAGGGTCTATGGGAAAGGGATGTCTAGGCCAATGTCCTTGTAAAGGGCCCCTCCCGTTTCTACGCACAATTTCCCAACCATCAAATTTGGTGGTAAAATGACCAGGGGGGTAAAAGTAAGTCAGAGGAAAGGCCTTAATTGACACATCTATTTTAGAGTCATTCCAGTTACAAATATAATCGACTATGGTGGGGTCATCGAAATTTACTAAAATACAGTCCCCCTCTATGTTTTTTGTCAAATGACCAACCCATGGCGCCCTCCTGACCATAGTTATCTTACAGGCTTTGTGCAGTGGAAGTGGTCTATTTTTATTGAGCCAGTGCACAACCCTGTTTCTCAAAGTTGTAGGGGACTCAACCTCTTGTTTGCCCAGTAAGGGAACCCCTGTTAAGATAACAACAAATGGGGCAGCTTCAGGTGGTAGATTTGGGATATTTTTACCCCTTGGTGTCACAGGAGTAGAAAACTTGGCATCGTGCTTATGTTGGGGCGCTTTACATTGAGCAGGTTGCTCATGGTCGGGCATGACCACAGATTTATTAGTTGTAGTCGGGTCCTGATAGGTCATGGACAGTCCTGGCAAGTTTTGTGGGACGGCCAAAACAGTTTCTACTCGGGTGTTATCCGATGATTTACAAGCGCCAGGATGGTCAGTATTGCTTCTAGAGTAGGAAAAACCACTAAGCCTTAATTCAATCTTAGACAAATGATCTTCAATCTTGTTTATTCTATCCTTTATAGGTTGAAGAAGAGATCTAATTGCGTCATAGATATTGGACAAGTCATGGCACAATCCCTCCCCGCTAGTTATAACATTTGCCCCCCCACTAGCAATTTGCACCGCAGGTGAAGGGGAAACTAGGGGTACATTTTTGTTGATCGGTGTAGCCGGTATATGCTGCTCTAGATGGGCATTAGACGATCTGGGACATCTCGAGTGGTTAGCAGGCTTTGGCTTTTTACTTCCTTTCTTAGCCTTACCACCATTTGTGGGGGTATAACCATGTTTAGTTTTAGGGACAGCCCCAAGATTCCTATCTCGCAGTTGTCTAGTGCATGGTCCTGTAGTTGCATTATGTGTAGATGGTAACGGACGGGGTGAACTCAACAGTGATTCAGAGACCAAAGACTGTTCACCCACTGACACTGCAACTGTTCCACTAGGCAATAAATCAATAGTCGAGACATCAGTGTCAAAACATGGCATTACAGGACTAGTGATGATAAGTGGAGCCGGGGTACCAACATTGGCTATATGACCCAGCGAAGACCTCCTGGCCGCCGCGAGATCCTGGGATACACGACGTTCCAGGAGCGTGATTTCCTGGTCAATCACACAATTGACTTTGGTAATAAATTGGTCCATTGCTCCGGAATATGGGACTTTTGAAGTTTTCCCTTTCGTGTCTTTAGCTGGCATGGTAATGGCACAAATACAAGTACCAAATAGAATATAGCTTCACTAGACTGCAGACTTACACAGTGAATGTAAACTCGATATCTTGTTTAATTGTCACCGTGTATCACAATCTCTACACTCTATGCCACACAAGTTTTATAAAGGCAATAAGTAGTACCTGACGGCATCAATCACATGTACGTCTTTAGGGGGGTTGCCCAGTCCAGTCTCTTCCTGGCGATGACGGGCAAGGGAGCTTTCACTGGCTTAAGTAGGACACTGGCGCGCTAGGATGTCGTCAAGCGCTGCGCCGGTGTCTGGGGGTGCTGGGAATTGTAGTCTGCACAGCCGTTCCCCTCACGGCACAGGAGTACGATGCGGTAGGCAGGTAGCAGGATTCCCCACAAGGTAAGCCGTTCCCCTCATGGCAGATGAAGAAAAGGCAAGGTAAAGCACTTTTTGCTCCTCCGGCGCGTCCCGCGCTGCGGGAGCTTTCACTGGCTTAAGTAGGACACCGGCGCGCTAGGATGTCGTCAAGCGCTGCGCCGGTGTCTGGGGGTGCTGGGAATTGTAGTCTGCACAGCCGTTCCCCTCACGGCACAGGAGTACGATGCGGTAGGCAGGTAGCAGGATTCCCCACAAGGTAAGCCGTTCCCCTCACGGCAGATGAAGAAAAGGCAAGGTAAAGCACTTTTTGCTCCTCCGGCGCGAAACACCATGTTCCTCCGCAGGTGTGCAGCTACCACTGCCATGCACTTCGAGAAGGTCCTGGGCGCAGACTTTAGCCCAAATGGCAGTACTGTGTATTGATAATGATTGGTGCCGACTTGGAATCCCAGGAACTTCCTGTGCAATGGGCACATGGAAGTACGCATCCTGTAGGTCTATGGCACAGAGCCAGTCTCCCCGTTGCAGCTGAGGGTAAATCTGGTGCAACGATAGCATGCGGAATTTCTCTCTGCGAATCCATTTGTTTGCTTGCCGCAAATCCAGAATGGGCCTGAACTCGTTCTTGTCCTTCTTGCGAACCAGG